>NC_134516.1:38560155-38874148 GCF_027942865.1 Odontesthes bonariensis | reverse complement strand
CCAGATTTGCCCTAATGTGTTCAATAAAAAAACAACATGCAGCGTCTGTAGAGTGGTTAGCTCTAAATTCAAACTGCATGGGGTGTAATAAATTTCTTTCATTGAAGTGTGCTATTAACTGTTCTGACACTGTTTTTTCAAGCACCTTAGAGATTGCTGGTAGTATACTTATTGGCCTATAATTTGTAACATTCTGTCTATCCCCTCCTTTGAAGATTGGAATTACTATTGCTGTTTTAAGAGTATTGGGGAAAACGTTTTCCTCCAATGATCTGTTTACAATGTACATAATGGGAATAGATAAAACATCCTTAAAGTTTTTCAGTAGAGAAGTGTCAAAGCCCCAGATGTCTTTTGCCTTGGACTGTGATATTGTTGATAAAATTGTGGCTATTTTTGTTTCATCTACATTATTAAAATTCATAAAAGTAACATTGTTTTCAACAACCCTTGGCAGATGGAGATCTGATGAATTACTGCCCAATTCTAAAACGGAATCAATAAAATAATCATTAAAACAGTTGGCGATTACTAAACTATCGTCATATGATCTACCATTTAATTTAAGCTGTATAGGTGCACTCTTTTTACTTTCTTTACCAGAGAGTTGGTCAATTGTTCTCCACAATATTTTTGAGTTACTTTTTGCTTGTGTTATAATCTCCAGGAAATAGTTGGCTTTAGCCTTTCTAAACTGTGATGTTGCCTTGTTTCTGAGGCTTTTATATGTTAAGCGATCACTATCAAGGCCAGATTTCAGACATTTTTTCAAGGCTGCGTCCCTTTCCTTAATCAGTTGCCATAATGTGGGGTTAAACCAGGGCAGCGTTTGTTTTCTACGTTTAAGAGGGATGTTTTTTGTATGTTTAGATACAAGGCATTTAATCACATCCAGTAAATCTTTGCAGGCTTGTTCACTGTTTTTATATTCAAGCTTTACTATACCATACATCCCCCTTACAGTCGAGGGTAAAGATGTTGTTTTTCTATACGATTCTGGTGCTTACAGAACAGTTATTACATGTGAGCAGCTCCTAATTTATGTGATAATGTCAGATTATGCATGATCCGGTCACAAACAAAAGCATAACTGTTCAAGTTTTGGTGTCTGATGGACATCTTAGGCAGAAACTTCCTCAAAATAAGAGGAACGGCTGTGATTCCAACATCATGAGATCCATCATCCATTAGCATGAGAGCATTATGTTAGTCACACGAAATTACTTTACGACTGGTTCAACTGCTTTTTGTTTCAACAGCTTCTTTACATTCCAGGGCACTCAGACTAAAAGTTAAATGAACGCTTTATCTTTGCAGTCAGAAACTTCTACAGTGTTCTTTTTTGTCCCTGTTAGACTATGGGGATGTTTTCTAAATGCTTCATACTTCATCGTCTTTTCTTAGAATAACTGGATGTTCACGTATGCTTTGTAACAAATGCTTTCGGATATTCTTCTCTTAAACAGAGAAGGTTGTTGTAGCGGCTGCTGTTCGTGGCAAAGACATTGTTAATGACCCACTTTCATCTCTAGACACAAGTAAACTTCTTTTTAAAACCTGCTAACCCTAACCCACGGTGCAGTCAGACCCTCAGTGCTCCTTATGCCTGGAGTAAGCTTTAAAAGGAGCTTATTGTCAGGAAGCAGGGGTTTGGGTTCTCTTTTCTCCACCAGAGGGAGCCATGGAGCCTCATCCAGAGGGCTGACCAGCTGGTGATTGCTCCCACCTGAGTTGCATCCAGACTCATCAAGCTACAGGATAAGAGGAGGGGATTGCTATACTCCAGGCCACTCTCCCTAGAGTTCTTTATACTCCTAGGGTCTGTGGTCTATTTTAGAACTAACCTTATCTAATCTGCTACCAGGTGACTCCTCTGTGATCTCCAGAAAACAGGTCATCCAGATTCGTCTCCTGAGATCTCTGCACCCGCTGTCTGATTCATGGTTCTCAATCCACGACTGGCAACCGCAGCCTCCTCTTATCAAGCCACCACTAATGATGGCAAAACGAGGCTTCATGAACCAATGAGGCTTTCCAGCCCAAAGGTTCGCCAAAAGGTTCATTACCCGAAGCCTCATTGAAACGGTCTCTCTAGTGACACCTGCTGTGCAAAAGGAATATATGACAGACTAAATTAACCCTGAGTTAGAGCATCCTGCAATATAAAATAAACAATTGTTGTCACTGTGTCTCAATGAAAATAAATGTGTGAAAACTGCATATATGGAAGTATTATTGAGTGCTATGGTGTTGATCACTCAAATGAAATATATCAATGATGTACACTGACTACAGTGCTTATGGAACTGGGAGTATGAAAGTGCTTATGGGACCGGGAGTCAGGAATAAACTGTAACCGAGCAGTATGGGCAACAACACAAATATAAGTTATTGGTTTTTATTTAAAAAAAGAAGCTTTTTAACAGTATTCGGGTTCAAACGATTCCTTTTTTTTTACACAATCTCGCCAGCTTTTGAAAATACCCTTTCACATGGCACTGAAGATGCCGGAGTGCATAAAGATGTCAGTGCCAGCTGATACAAATGTGGAAACTGGTGCTTTTGTTTGCTCCAATATATGAGTGGATCCTCATGTGTCTCCAAATTAATCTCAGCTAAATAGCGGTCTGCTTCAATTGTTGCATCTGCTGTGGCGTTTGAGCTTTGCCTGCTCTGTCCAACAGTGCTATCCAGCAGATGCCAAAGGTCACCTATAGTAAAAAGGGGAAAAAAACTATTAATAATTGAGATTACATAATATTACTGTTTATTATATATATATATATATATATCCTACTATGTCCTATCCTATATATATCCTATATAACTATTCTAACACTATTCTAACCTAATTACGATATATTCTAATGCAGTATAATAATAATAATAATAATAATTGATGATATAATGACTGATATAATAACTGAACTTAACCACTAACTCTGATACAACCAACGCACACTCTACCTCTCACCAATACCAAACGCCAACTCAAAACCCTCGAAGTGCCGCAAGGTTCAATCCTTTTTATGCGGTAGTGACGCTCAAAATGAATCAGTGACGTGTACACTGAATCCGAGGCCTCGTTTGTCATCAGTCACGTGATTTTTACGGAAAGGATACAAGCCTCGAACCAACGCTTCATCTGGCTCGCCCCTTTTTGCTCGACACATGCTCCGAGGCCTCGCATCAAACGCCACATCACTACCCACCCCCTGCGAACCCTGTCCCCCCTCCAGCCTTCACCTTCGCCCGGCTCTCTCTGGACTCCTGGAAGCTCTAACTGCTCCTCCATACTCGTCTGGACAATCAAACTCCTCTCACCTCTCCCTGGAGGACAAACTGCCTTCACCATCAGCAGTAAGTCGTCCTTCCACCAAACCTTTCCAACTCAAAAGTACCCAGTTTTTCACCATCTCCACTTCTGTTTCAGTGATCCAGTCTCTCTTCACCGTTCCCCAGGACAAAGGACACTTCCATTCTTCATTTTTTATAACAAACTTTATTCTGCCTCCGGAGAGTCTCTGCATGTGGGTCAAATACCTTCCTAAGACCATGACACTCATTATCACTCCCAATTTTATACATTTCCAAAGATTCCACTGAGAAAAACTGCTGCTGGAACTAACATTTTAAATAGAACCAAACCGCTTCTGTGTTGAGTTAACCAAGTGAAGTGTGATTTAATCGGGTTTTCAGGCTTTGATATTATGATTGATGTTTCTGAGCTCTACTTATTTTCAGATTCACAACCAGTCCAGGGACCTCTGGGCCTCTCGCTGGGTGTCGGCTGTGGTGGGCTCCAGCCCCTCTGAGGTATTTCACATTGTGAGTTTATGCTCATTCATAGAAGTGGAATGAAGAAACGCGTCTTAAAAGTGGGGTGAGCCTAATGCCACAGGCTTACTGAGGTAAACACAGATTGCAAGGCAGTTCTATTAGACTGGGTGAGCTTTATTTAGGTCAAGTCGACTTGACCCTTTTCCTTTATTGACTTGAATATCAGGACAAAACGTTGCCAACCCTCCCACGTATCATAAAACTGTATGAGTCTGGCCAATCATGTCTGACTGGGATCTGCCAATATGACTGCATTCCAGTATTTCCTTATGATTGTTTCCAGCAAACATTTCATGTCCTTGACAGATAAAAATGATATGTTAACATCCATGTTGGTTAATCAACTGCAGACTTACAGTAATGACAACTAAATGAGTTTAGTTTTATCTGAGGACTTCTCAGGTGTGGACATATCTCACGTTTAACTGCAGAATGTGACGTTCTTATTGATCTTATCTGATCTCATCATAAACAGCAACTGATCTCACTCATACATCATCTTTCACTTCAGGAAAACTTCCAATGATTTCTTACTTACTGATCATTAAAATTAAAGAAATGTTCAATTCAATTTGACTTACATTGTGCCAAATTACAACAAATGATGGCACGGCACTTCAAAGACACGATTCAATTAAAGCCAATCAGAACTCAATTCATTCAATTCCAAATCAGTCCAATTCCAGTTAACTGGTTAATCATTAGGGCTGGGTGAGTTAACCCGTTATTATCGCGTTAACTTTTTCTTTTTATTGGCTCTGTACGAATTGGACCAATTTGGAATTGAATGAATTGGATTGTAATTAGCTTGAATTGGACTGTATTTTTGAAGTGTCTTGATAGACTTTTGCTGTGATTTGGCGCTTTATAAATAAAATGACAGTATCCAGCCGTTCATCTATCCAACCCAGGGTTGCAGGGCGTTGGAGCCTATCCCAGTTGCCCCCGGGGCAGGAGTCGGGGTGCACCTCGCCAGGTTCCCGGTCCATCGCGGGGTGAATGCACGCTAACACTTACTCCTACATTGTTCATTTACAATACAAATGTCATACGCAGGTTTTAACATCAGTGAAACAATGTGAGGAGGCTGATCAGAGTAAGTGTCTGATGCAGAGATGGGGACTCGTGTCACTGTGACTTGGACTCGAGTCGACTCGAGTCGCTGTTTTGATGACTTGTGACTTGACTTTACAACAAATAAAAGAATTGAGACTCGACTCGGACTTGGAAGTTAAAGACTCGGGACTTGACTTGACTTGAGACACGATGACTTGAATGACTTGAGTGTTATTCAGTTCATGTTTTCAGTTTGAATATAAAATTGATAAATCAATTTAAAAAATAATATGGGTTAGGAGCGCAGGCTGAGAATGGCGTCATGATTGGATCCCTACCCTGTCAATCAGTCATGCCCTCTCTACGTACCTTACGTGTTTATTGGAGAGAATAAACTCATATCAGATATGCATCAACATGTCAGCGGCAGGGGGACAGAGAGTCATTGTCTTCGGCTTTCATAATCACCATTTTGACGGCAAAAGACGAACAGCACAGTGCAAGACATGCGGCATCAACATCTCAGACAGCCAGACGACAACTTCCAACTTTGTTCCTCATTTGAAGATCCATTCTGACCAGAAAGTGCTCATCAAATTAGCTAATATTATCCTGTTAGCCTAGTCGGTAGTTAGCTAACGTTAGCTTGATATGATACGGGGTGGGGGTGGGGGACAGTTACTTATATCTTGTCTTTTCACTTTATTAAGATCAGATTCTGCAGGTAAAATTGCAATAATAAGGTGACTTTGACCTGACCAAGAAAAAATGACTTGAGACTTACTTGAGACATGAAAGCTGAGACTTGAGACTTGCACATGTGTGACTTGGTCCCTTCTCTGGTGTGATGCACCTGTGGAATTGTGGAATATGAAATGAACAGCTTTGGTTTCAGTGAGGCAGAGCTGTAGCACAGCTTGGTGTCAGAGGACCCAGATTCTTATTGCAGTCTTTTCCTAAGTTCTCACAAATGTCCCAATCTTTTCTTGGTCTCCCTGGAAAGCAGCACGAGATAAGAGAAAAAACCACCGTGCTGCCATGAAACCTGACTTACTGAGCCTAAGTAGAGCATGCCGAGTCTGTAACCAGGTCTGACATGCTGAATTATTGAGGTTTGGGAATGCCAACCCCAAAGTAACCCATTCAGGATGCGCATAGAGAAGGGAAAAGGGTCATGAAATGAAGGTCGTAAATCATACAAAGTCCTTTTTGTCCCATCAGCAAACAGATCAGATCGAGGTCAGCTGCAACTGTTTTCCTTCTTTCCGGGCCACAGATCAACACGTTTGGCACTGCCCACGCCCCGCCCACATGACCATGACCTACTGGCTGAGCTCGCTCAGCCTTTATATAGAGCCTCCTCACTTCCCTGCATCACTCAACAGATCGTGGAACAACATTTCCTCACCTCCACCAGCAAAGTGAGACTCCTGCTGCGCTGCTTTATATTCACTGAGCTCAGAGTTCTGCTCTCTTTATCCTCCTTTTTTTCCTCCACACAGAACCATCAGCGGCACTCATCATGAAGACTTTCCTGCTCTTCCCCTTACTCCTGTGTGCAGCATTTGCAGGTAAGACACCCCATTTCTGAGTTTACCAGTCAGGCGTCAGCCTCCAGGAATGGACAGAAGAATAAGATAACATGCATGGTGCTTACTGTGTTTTCCTCTGCAGCTCCAGCTGAGGAAGTACACCAGCCTTCAGGTCTGTTGGATGGGGATTTGCTTGGAATGACACAGACGGTGAGACTGTAAGATCTCTCTGACACCAACGTTCATGTGATTTTTCCACAGAGACAGCAGATGAGGTCCCACAGGAGGTCCCACAGGAGGTCCCACAGGAGGTCCCACAGGAGGACTCAGCACCTGCACCCGGTCAGTGTCCTCTCATTTAGATTCCACATGAAACACACCCACTCAGGAGACGCTTTGCTGCAGCTTTTATAGCTTTATCTTGTTGGTATAGACCATCTCTTGTTACACACAGTGCAGGGGGGTGAGCAGGACCTACTAATCCAACTTTGTTCTCCATGAAATCTCCGGCATTCCCTTCAGCTGGCCGTTTTGTGGGGATTCCGTTAATTCTTCTGCAAAGGGTTAGGGTTAGTGAAGTTGTTAGTGAAGTGAAGGTTAGGGTAACCCTAATAAAGGGAGGTAGTGAGTCTGATTTGGTTCTAGGAAAAATTATTAAGATTATGAAAATTAATATTCCCAAATTTGGCTTGGTATGGTGGACTTAGGGTTAGGGCTTTAGCCCTGTGACCCTTAAGGTTAGGGTATGTGGCAGGGAAAGGTTATATCACGGGAGGTAGTGGGTCTAATTTGTTTTTTGGGGAAAATGATCAAAATTATGAAAATGAATATTTGAAAATGAATATTTTCAAAATGTGGCTTGGAGTGGTGGGGTTAGGGTTAGGGTTAGGGTTAGGCTAACCCTACCCTAACCCTAACCCACTGGCAGATGAAGGGAGAAGCTGAGAGAGAAAAGAAAGAAAATGTTGGATAGTTATGTTAAATCACTAATGTTGACACACTGTGTTCCCTCTGTTTTTGGACACTGTCAAACCCTAACCCTGACATTAAAATATTTCCGGACCAAAGTTTGATAGCTCTGAGGCAGTTTGAAGGGGGATACATTCCTGCTTGTTAGCAAAATCACCAGAATGCAGCCTGCTCAACCTATGAAGAGATTGGACAGAACAGTTATGCTGTGTATTGTACAGTGTACAGTGATGTTATCTATTCTCCAGCCGGTAGATAACACTATACAAAATACAACACCATTCTTCCCGAAGATAGACCCTCTTTTAATGTTTGGATGATACTGGTGGAGAGCGCAACATAAATGTACGGCAGAAATGTCCCAAAAGTGTTCATTTGACCCGAGATCACAGACCACAGCACATGACTTTTCACTTTTCATAAGGGCATTGTATTTCATTGACTTTCAGCAACTCTTCCCTCTGAAGAGACCAGACCCAAAGCATGTGGGTTAAATATCATTTATCATTAAACAGAGCTGCTGTGGCCCCTCACTGCAGGGGCCAGAGGTTCAGGCTGTTCCCCTAACCTGTCACCAGATTACACTTGTTAGATTTTCTAACATTTCCAGTAGGGCTGGGTGAGTTAACTCGTTATTTGTGCCTTTAATGGATAGGAAAGTTCAGGGAGACAGGAAGCAGGGGGCAGAGAGAGGGGGAACGACTATAGCCTCTGTACATGGGGCGCCTGCTCAACCCACTACGCCACGGACCACCCCTGTTTTATTATTTATTTCATTCTGTAAAAGTCTGTTGCTCACAGGCTTTTATTTTGTAAAAGTCTGTTGCTGTCTGCTGTGGAACAGGAAAAGAAAGTAATCGGCGGATCCACCAAACATGGAGAAGGGTACGGAACTTTTACTCGGCCATTTTCATGTTAAAGTTCTTCCAGACGGCGGAGTCGACAGAACCAAAGTCATCTGTAAACTCTGCCAAGTTGAATTGTCTTCTCAGCGTAGTAGTTCCAGTCTAAAATATCACTTAAAGGCAAAACACACAACTGATAGCAGCAAGTCATTCAAGGAAACAGACAGTGGAGCGAGGCTTCTACATAAAAACTACAGAAAGATGCTGATGTTAAAAGTGTGTTTGCACAACAAATGTTATGGCACTTTCATTCATATGGCAGCACATTTCAAATAAAACTAAATGCTAAAAGCTATACTCTACTTTTGAATTCATTTTTGGGTTTTGAGTACAAATGCGATTAATTGTGATTAATCAGGGAAATCATGTGATTAATTAGATGAAAAATTGCCCAGCCCTAATTTCCAGGTATTCACAATCTTGTTGAAGTATTTCAAAATGTCATTGGAGTGTATGGGAATATAGATCAATAGTTTAACTGCTTATGTCTGCTTCTTGGTGTTTGTTCAGCCGATGTAGTTGAGGAGGCAGCAGCACCTGAAGGTAAGCAGCCTTTCCTCTAATTCACCCATGAATGAAGTTGGTAGTTAATGAAGCATCAACATACTTTGGAAACACTTTTGGCCATGGCTCAGATGGCAGAGCGGTAGTCCTCCAACCAAAAGGTCATTGTCCGCAAAATGTTCATCCATGTGTGATTGTAGAAAATAAGCGCTGTACAAGTTAAACCCAAAGTCTCTTCATATCCCACCAATCAATGATGTTTAACACCACCACTAACTGCTGTAAAGGAGGCTATAACTGGTGATGTTTTAGTCTGTGAAAGTCCTCAGTTAAAGTCACGTCAATGCTCGCTCTTCTGCTCCCACAGTTCGTCTAAACTGTCCGGAAGGCTGGGAATTTCATGGATTCCAGTGCTTCAGGTTTTTCAGCTCCCCCAAGAGCTGGTATGACGCCGAGGTAAAGACACAGCTGATGTTTCTCAAGCTACCACAGAGTGGCTACAAGCTATTTTTCCCCCATTGTTTTCATTGAATTTGACTTTAAGCTTTGGTGTGATGTAAAATTGAAAACTCTTACACTGTTTCTTTGTTTCTTGTTTATTTTTACCATTGATCAGTCGGTGTTTTTGGCTGATTCGGTTAATCTTGTTTAATCTAGTTTTCTCGTGTTTGCATGGCTGACTTTGTGAAGGGTTTTCTTGTTGATTCCGATTGAATTCTTTCTATGCCTCATTGGTTCTACAGGAGTACTGCAACAATCTGGATGGCCACCTGGCTTCAGTCCCTGATCCCAGACAGTACAGCTTCCTCCAACGGATAGTAAAGGGAACGAGCACTGTCTGGCTGGGAGGCTTCAACCTGCAGGTCTGCTATGAAGACTTTGTCAGTCCAGACCAAACCCAGGACCTGCTCTAAAGGAGACTGAGAGTAAATGTATAAACTCAGACAGCACTTTCTCATACAAATATTCTTTGTCTCTCAGGGCCGTTGGATGTGGATTGACCGTCAGGGGTTCTACTACACCAACTGGCACTCCCAAATTACTCCCACCAGCTATCCCTGCATGTATTTACGCTCCACCCGTAAGTCACATCAGTGTCTGATCATCTGATATTTTTAGTTCTTATTCTAATATTGCATGAAAAAGTCAGATGTATGCATCAGATATATTTCTTCAGATTATACAACATGTTTACATGACAGTAAGTGGGGGAAAAAGCTATTGTGCTGTTGTTAGTCCCATCAAAACAGACTCTAAAGTTCCATGAAAGCCTGTTGGGCTGCAGGGTGGTGTGGTGGTTAGCACCGTCACCTCACAGCAGAGGGTTCCTGGTTCTAATCCCAGCTGTTTCTGTCTGTCCGGGTAGCCCTGAATTGGATTAAGCGGGTATAGAAAATGGATGGATGGATGGATGGATGGATGGATGGATGGATAGATGGATGGATGGATGCTTATGATACTAAGCTTCTCCAAACTGGACTAAGACTATCGCATGTAAAACACTAAACTACGACTTTTCCTTTTTCAAATTTCAGTTGGCTGGGGTAACCATCTCTGTAAAACTGGGTTTGGCTTCATTTGCGCCAAGAGCCCATTTGGCTGTTAACATGGATGCTAAATATCTGAAGTTCTTTTGCCTACCAATGTGGAACACACTTATTGTAAGTCGCTTTCGATAAAAGTGTCTGCAAAATGACCGTAATGTGATGTAATGCTGCCTGGGAATGGAGCTCCCATCTTTTTATGTGTAAAAACATACATTCTATTGCTTGTATTACTGAATAAAAGTTTTTATATGCGTATTCAACAGAGGATTGATTTAGTATTAAGTTCTATGTAAAATCATTTCTGTCAGTGATTATTCTTAATAAAAACCTGTGAAAATGGAGACAATGTGTTATCTTATCTTTTAAAGATTACTTTAAAAGTAGCTGTAGAAGTCCAGCTCCGAGTAAAGTTAACCATTACAGGTAAAAGTAACCATCCTGGGTATAGGAGCAGTTTAATGTTATGAGCTCTGAATACAACTAAATCTCTTCCAGACTTAAGCTTTTTTCTTGGTGCTAAAATAAGTAGCATAAATCCCATAAAAAGTTTTATTTGGCAGCTCGTTCATGCTCGAACTATTTTCTTAGCGGTGGCGGAGTAATATCAACGAACATCCAGTCTTCCATAGAACTCAATGGGATTTACAAAATGTCAAATAAAACACGACAGAAGCAACTTTTCGCAACGAAATTTGATCTGGATTACCAGTGCACACCAGTAACCACTCCGGTGAGTTGATTATTTTGAAAACGGACGTTTATGGTGCTTTTACGGACCTTTTAGGACATGCACATGACTTGCCATTCTGAAGCAGGTTGAGAAGAATCAAAATTAGGCAAATACCGGAGACAGCAGTAAACATCAAAAAAGCTGTGAGGGGGGTTCTAAAACATTGCAGACGACTCATAAAAGAGGCTTAATGTTGAAAATACCGCAGTTCTCCTTTAAACAATTAGCTGTTAGCTACCTAGCTTGGAGACTGGGGATTACTGACAGCTTCAGACAGTTTTTGCTCTCTGAACTAATGTTGTTCCACTGTTTCCTTCTAAAGAATAACTATATATCTAGCTATAGTTATGCCCCCTGGAGATTTAAATGAGAAAAGGGACAGGCCGTCAAAACCACACCGAAATAATCTTCTTGGTTTCTGGTCTCAGAGGGAAATAGATTTTTTTATTTGTGGAAAGATTAGCATTTTTACGTCTTCACTCACATAATGATAACGGTTGTTAAAATCTGCTGATACAACAGGAAGGATTCAGGACAGTGAGATTAATCAGCATGACAAGGGCAGAAACGGTCAACAAAAATCACAAAGGACCCTGCACATAATGATAAAACCAGTTTATTAAAGACTCCATGAAAAGAAGATATAAGGCCAGAACATAGCAGTTGGTTTTGTACAGATAAATGGCTGTGAAGTCATAACGGTGTAGTAGAAAAAAAAAAAAAACCTAACCAATTCTGTTCAGTATATAGAAAATGGATTTTATGAGATAACGCCAGACTGACGGATGTTAAGAAGACACAAACCTGAGCATTTTAGGCCTAAATAAAGCTAGATTTAATTAGTAGAACTGTTCCAAATGACTGTGATGGACGCCCGATGACTGATAGGCTCTGCCCCCCCCCCCCCCCCCGAGACCCGCCCGACGGATTCAGCAGGGATAGAAAATGGATGGATGTTCTAAATGACTCTATCTTGAGAGTTCTATAATACGTAGGGGTGAGTAAAGTGTAGTCGATCTATCACTGGAGATATGGTGATTCACAAAACCATCCCAATACTCCTTCAGCCAATCAGAAGCATCACACGCTCAAAAGTAAGATTATGAAAATGCTCCTCGCTACTGCTTTATTTTTTCATTTCAACACTGATTCGTCATTATTAGCAAGACATTTGAATTGAATAAAGAAAACAGAATCACATGATGCATCTTTTAAGTCATCTTCACATCAAACAGCAGATATTTGTAGCATTCAGTTATTTCAGTGGGTTTGTACAGTAGGATTCATAGCATGCTAGCTGCTTTAGCTGCTACATCCCTGCTCACTGATGGAGGCATCCTGATGCAATGTGTGTCCAGTCATTTTGCTGGGAAGTGATTATGATGTGAGTTAATTAGCTTTTTTTTTGGTCCTGCCATCATCTGAAAGTGAGGCCAACCAACTTAAAAGATAAAAGATAAAAACAGGAAAGCAGAAAGAGGATCTGCAAGCCACTTCCTCACAAATGCTTGTCATTTGTTAAATAGTTAGCATAAAGATGCAGCCCAACCTGTGGGTGCAAACACACACACACACTCCTTCTTTACCTTTACTGAGATAGTGATATCTATGTCCTCTTTTATTCATTTTCATATTGTTGTTGCTTCATTCTCCCCCACCTTTGCTCTTATTTTATTTGCTTTGCAACGTTCAAATAAGCAAACTCAATCTCCCTCCCGGCGGGGCAGGTGCTGGTGAACTCCTCCCTCTGGTAGGCACAGTTCAGATACCTCCACACCCCCGTCATCTCCGCAGGGATCTCAAAGCCACGGTACTTCTTAGCCACAACCTGAAAAACAAACAGACGGAGGTGGACACCACTGGCTGTGCCCATGTAAGAGTCCGCGCAGCTGAAATAAGCTGCCCAACATTTTCACTGCGGCTCGGTGAGCAAACCTTCAGAATGTGCAGTTTGGGCAGCAGGTTGCAGTCAGCCAGCGTGAGTTCAGGCCCATCTAGGAAACTCCTGGAGGACTCGGGCAGGTCTCCTGAGGCGTTGGCATCTATCTCATCAGACAGAGGAGTCTTCAGGAAGTCGTCGAGGCGCCGAAGAGACTTCAGCAAAGTTTTCAGTGCAATCTGTTGGTTTTCTTAGCTAGGAAATTGTTTTTGAATTGGCTCTATATGAACGAATTGGATTATTTTATGAATTATGATTATTATTAATTAATTGAATTCCAATTGGCTTGAATTGGACTTACTATCTAAGTGCCTTGAGATGACATTTGTTGTTTTTGGCGCTATATAAATAAAAATGAATTGAATTGAATTGAATTTCTCTAAGGCTTGAAATGGAAGAGATGCAGACGGTAAGTAGCCCCCATATGGGCTGATCAGGGTTAGGGTTAGGCTAGAATAAGGGAAGTCGTGGGTTTTATTAAAATGTTATTTCATTTAAAATGATTAAGATTATGAAAATTAATATTTCAAAATGTGGCTTGGAGTGGTGGACTTAGGGTTAGGGTTTTAGACCCTGTGACCCTTATGTTTAATGTATGTTGGGAGGGAATGTTGTAATAAGGAAGGTAAGCGGTCTAATTTGGTTTTTAGGATAAAATTATGAAAATTAATATTTTTTTTTTTTTTTTCGAGAACAAAGTCTCGGTAGGTCATAATATGAAAAATATGAGAAATATATGTGGGCAAAAAGTATATACAAGAATTGAAAATATCAAAGAATCAAAAAATTGAAAAATATATATGTAAGAGTGAAACAGTTCCCCGGTGTGAAAAATGTAGAAATAAAGGGGGGAAGTTGTTTCGAAAAGGGCCAAAGAAAGATTGTCCCAGAAAATAGGTCAAAACCATAATCCTGTCCAGGTGTTCAGGTGTATTTTGTATCTTTAGGCGTCCATTCTGACATTTAATCCGTCTGGGAATTTGCATTGTCGGCGTTTTTCCTTATGTTGTGTGTTGGCATGTAGTCTGGTTGTTAGGGAGTTGCCCGTTTCTCCTATGTACTGTTTTTTGCACTTGTTGCACCAAATGAGGTAGATGATGTTTTTGGTTCTGTGTGTGATTTTATGTTGGATGGGCCATCTCCTGTTCGCTTTGGTGCTTCTGATGGTTGTTTCCATTCCATGTGGGTTTCCTGTTCCTTTTTTGCGGTCTGTGGTGAATTTGGATCGGTTAGGTGGTTAGGGTTAGGGTTTGACACACTGCATTACAGGGGTAGGGTAGGGTTAGGGGTTAGGGTTAGGGTTCGACACATTGCATTACAGGGTTAGGGATAGGGGTAGGGGTAGGGGTAGGGTAGGGGGAAGGGTTAGGATAGGGGTTAGGGATAGGGTAGGGGTTAGGGTGGGGTTGGGGTTAGGGTTTGACACACTGCATTACAGGGGTAGGGTTAGGGGTTAGGGTTTGACACACTGCATTACAGGGTTAGGGGTAGGGTTAGGGTAGGTGTTAGGGTTAGGGTTTGACACACTGCATTACAGGAGTAGGGGTAGGGTTAGGGTGGGGTTAGGGTTTGACACACTGCATTACAGGGGTAGGGTTAGGGTGGGGTTAGGGATAGGGTTTGACACGCTGCATTACGGGGTAGGAGTGGGGTTAGGGTTCAACACACTGCATTACAGGGGTAGGGGTAGGGTTAGGGTAGGGTTAGGATGGGGTTAGGGTTAGGGTTTGACATACTGCATTACAGGGGTAGGGATAGGGTGGGGTTGGGGTTAGGCTCAATGGCCCCCTCCTACGTGATGTCCCAGTTCAGACTCCTGTTCAATCACCATGGAGTTTGGTGTAGGTGCCAAGGGTGGTGCACTGTCGCTCAGGACCCGACTGATGGTTGCTGCGTGTGCTGGAATGGTCTTGGAGTAACTCAGGAGGCCGTGGGAAACTCCGTGTATTTCTGGTTATATGTTAGAAAGTGGGTGTGTTAGACACAAGGTCCTTATTCGTGTGTGTCATATGTTGTGGGTGGAGAAGAAAGAGAAGGGAAGGGGAGGGGGGGGGGAAGAGAGCAGGAAGGGGGGGTTTTGGGTCAGGACGGGCGGGGTTAAGTTCAAGGCGGGCCGTGTTATGGTCGGGGCGGGCGGAGTTAAGGTCAGGGCGGGCGGAGTTAAGGTCAGGGCGAGCGGGGTTAAGGTCGGGGCGGGCGGAGTTAAGGTCGGGGCGGGCGGAGTTAAGGTCGGGGCGAGCGGGGTTAAGGTTGGGGCGGGCGGAGTTAAGGTCGGGGCGAGCGGGGTTAAGGCTGGGGCGGGCGGAGTTAAGGTTAGGGCGGGCGGAGTTAAGGTCGGGGCGAGCGGGGTTAAGGTTGGGGCGGGCGGAGTTAAGGTTAGGGCGGGCGGAGTTAAGGTCAGGGTAGGGGTTAATGGGGTTATGAGTTTATTAGATGTTGGGATTATGAATTTATTCTAAGTACTGATTTTTGGATTGGGGGTAGGTTTTCCAATGTGGTTAGGGTTTGGGTTAGGGTTAGGGTTAGAGTTAATGGGAGGGGGTTATGAGTTAATTGTGAACCGGGATTTATGAATTTAATAAAAAATATTACTAATTGATTGATTTTTAGAATTGAGGGTAGGTTTTCCAATGTGGTTAGGGTTAGGGTTAGGGTTAGGGTTGGGGTTAGGGTTAATGGGAGGGGGTTATGAGTTTATTAAGAGTTGGGATTTATGAATTTAATAAAAAAATATATATATTATTACCAATTGATTGATTTTTGCACTGAGCGTAGGTTTTCCAATGTGGTTAGGGTTAGGGTTAGGGTTGGGGTTGGGGTTAGGGTTAATGGGAGGGGGTTATGAGTTAATTGACAATTCGGATTTATGAATTTAATAAAAAATATTACTAATTGATTGATTTTTGGACTGAGGGTAGGTTTTTCAATGTGGTTAGGGTTAGGGTTAGGGTTGGGGTTGGGGTTAGGATTTAGGGTTAAATGGAAGGGGATTATGAATTTATTAG
Organism: Odontesthes bonariensis; assembly: GCF_027942865.1. Taxonomy (NCBI): domain Eukaryota; kingdom Metazoa; phylum Chordata; class Actinopteri; order Atheriniformes; family Atherinopsidae; genus Odontesthes; species Odontesthes bonariensis. Next base: position 38,858,121 of record NC_134516.1, on the reverse strand, counting down.
GGTGTGGGATTTATGGATTTATTAACATTAATAAGTAACTTTATTTTTGAGGGTATTAGTTAAGGTATTCCCTCCAGAGGTTCCACATGTGTCGGCCCGTAGCTGGGGTCCAGTGTATGTGGTCGGTTGTGTTGGCGAACTTGTTGTTTGTTAGTGGCGGTATTATTTGATCCTTTTGTAGGACTTGCCCCAAGAATTTATTAAACTGGTTGAGGTTGTTTCTTTGTTTTATGTTGAGTTGGTCTGAAAAGTTTAGAGTTTGGAAGTAGATGTTCGCAAATGGGAATGTGTTTTGTGCCGTGTATATTAGTCGTGAGATTAGTTTCTTGAGTGTGATGTGGTCATTGTTATCTTTATTGTTAATTCCAAATGATAGGATAACTCGTTGAGTTGTGTCCGAAACTGGCGTTTTGTTCCGGAGGATGTGGATGGCGTGCGTCAGGTTCCCACCTGGGAAGCTGTCTATTTGGAGCTGGTTGTTTTTGATGACCGGTAGTCTTCTTAAGTTCGAGTCGCCGAAGATGATAAACGGTTTTTCTGGTTCTAGAAACCAGTTCTGCATTTTATTGCCAAAATGATCGTGGACATTGAGGCTTGTTCTTGGTAGGATGGTTGTTTGGATTATGCGTCGTGGTTCCGTTTGTTTGAGGGTGGTTTTGGTTCTTTTGTTATCTGGTTCCGTTTCAATTCCTTTTTCCGGGGGTGTTGTTTGTTTGTGTGCTGTGTGCGGTAGAGTTTTGAGGCTCTTTGGGTGTGTGAGTGGTTGTTTATGTGTTGTGTGCAATGGTAGGTCTAAGCCTCCTTGTGTGTCAGTTCTGTCTATTGTCTTTCCCTGTTGTGGTGTGGTGTCTTTTCCCTGATTCAGTTCTATGGTGAAATGTGGCTGGGCGGATTTTGGGTCGTCCTTAGGTTCTGTTCGGTTTTGGTTCACTGTTTCTGTCGGTCTCTCCCGGAGTGTTGTTTGTTTGTGTGTTGTGTGTAATGGAGTTTTGAGGCTCCCTGGGTGTTTTTGTGGGTGGTTATGTGTTGTGTGTAGTGGTAGGCTGGAGCCCCCTTGATCATCAGTTCTTTCTGTCATCTTTCCCTGCTGTGTTGTATTGTCTTTTCCCTGCTTCTGTGTTTCCGTGATATGTGGTTCGGAGAGTTTGGTTTTTGGTTTTGTTCGGTGTTGTTCGATCATTTTTCTGGCTTTAGCCAGGGTCGCTTGTTTTGGTTTAAATTGGGTCTGTGCTTTGGCTGTGGCTAGGATAAGTAGCCAGTAGAATTGTTTTTTTGGGATTTTTTCTATTTCGTTTAGTGTTTTTTCAAGTTCCTCTTCCTCTTTTATATTTGGAACATCCCCTTGTAAGTGTACACGGAGGATGTATGTTAGTAGGACCTGTGTCCAGGTATTTGCGTTGTTCGGGTTCATTTTCGGTTGTTGTTTAAAACGTTGATGCGTGCGATTTGTCCCTGGCTTATTTTAATCACTCTTTTTTTGGTCCTAAGTTTGTGTTTCGTAGCGCTGTTAGTGTGGAGATACCAGGAGTATTTCCACCCTATCAGGTAACTAAACTAATTGTTTTATTTGAATTTCAGGGGTTACTCATCAGTGGTGACCAATAAGGGTTAAAACGAACGTTTCAGCTGTTTAGGGCATCAAACGCCACATCACTACCCACCCCCTGCGAACCCTGTCCCCCCTCCAGCCTTCACCTTCGCCCGGCTCTCTCTGGACTCCTGGAAGCTCTAACTGCTCCTCCATACTCGTCTGGACAATCAAACTCCTCTCACCTCTCCCTGGAGGACAAACTGCCTTCACCATCAGCAGTAAGTCGTCCTTCCACCAAACCTTTCCAACTCAAAAGTACCCAGTTTTTCACCATCTCCACTTCTGTTTCAGTGATCCAGTCTCTCTTCACCGTTCCCCAGGACAAAGGACACTTCCATTCTTCATTTTTTATAACAAACTTTATTCTGCCTCCGGAGAGTCTCTGCATGTGGGTCAAATACCTTCCTAAGACCATGACACTCATTATCACTCCCAATTTTATACATTTCCAAAGATTCCACTGAGGAAAACTGCTGCTGGAACTAACATTTTAAATAGAACCAAACCGCTTCTGTGTTGAGTTAACCAAGTGAAGTGTGATTTAATCGGGTTTTCAGGCTTTGATATTATGATTGATGTTTCTGAGCTCTACTTATTTTCAGATTCACAACCAGTCCAGGGACCTCTGGGCCTCTCGCTGGGTGTCGGCTGTGGTGGGCTCCAGCCCCTCTGAGGTATTTCACATTGTGAGTTTATGCTCATTCATATAAGTGGAATGAAGAAACGCGTCTTAAAAGTGGGGTGAGCCTAATGCCACAGGCTTACTGAGGTAAACACAGATTGCAAGGCAGTTCTATTAGACTGGGTGAGCTTTATTTAGGTCAAGTCGACTTGACCCTTTTCCTTTATTGACTTGAATATCAGGACAAAACGTTGCCAACCCTCCCACGTATCATAAAACTGTATGAGTCTGGCCAATCATGTCTGACTGGGATCTGCCAATATGACTGCATTCCAGTATTTCCTTATGATTGTTTCCAGCAAACATTTCATGTCCTTGACAGATAAAAATGATATGTTAACATCCATGTTGGTTAATCAACTGCAGACTTACAGTAATGACAACTAAATGAGTTTAGTTTTATCTGAGGACTTCTCAGGTGTGGACATATCTCACGTTTAACTGCAGAATGTGACGTTCTTATTGATCTTATCTGATCTCATCATAAACAGCAACTGATCTCACTCATACATCATCTTTCACTTCAGGAAAACTTCCAATGATTTCTTACTTACTGATCATTAAAATTAAAGAAATGTTCAATTCAATTTGACTTACATTGTGCCAAATTACAACAAATGATGGCACGGCACTTCAAAGACACGATTCAATTAAAGCCAATCAGAACTCAATTCATTCAATTCCAAATCAGTCCAATTCCAGTTAACTGGTTAATCATTAGGGCTGGGTGAGTTAACCCGTTATTATCGCGTTAACTTTTTCTTTTTATTGGCTCTGTACGAATTGGACCAATTTGGAATTGAATGAATTGGATTGTAATTAGCTTGAATTGGACTGTATTTTTGAAGTGTCTTGATAGACTTTTGCTGTGATTTGGCGCTTTATAAATAAAATGACAGTATCCAGCCGTTCATCTATCCAACCCAGGGTTGCAGGGCGTTGGAGCCTATCCCAGTTGCCCCCGGGGCAGGAGTCGGGGTGCACCTCGCCAGGTTCCCGGTCCATCGCGGGGTGAATGCACGCTAACACTTACTCCTACATTGTTCATTTACAATACAAATGTCATACGCAGGTTTTAACATCAGTGAAACAATGTGAGGAGGCTGATCAGAGTAAGTGTCTGATGCAGAGATGGGGACTCGTGTCACTGTGACTTGGACTCGAGTCGACTCGAGTCGCTGTTTTGATGACTTGTGACTTGACTTTACAACAAATAAAAGAATTGAGACTCGACTCGGACTTGGAAGTTAAAGACTCGGGACTTGACTTGACTTGAGACACGATGACTTGAATGACTTGAGTGTTATTCAGTTCATGTTTTCAGTTTGAATATAAAATTGATAAATCAATTTAAAAAATAATATGGGTTAGGAGCGCAGGCTGAGAATGGCGTCATGATTGGATCCCTACCCTGTCAATCAGTCATGCCCTCTCTACGTACCTTACGTGTTTATTGGAGAGAATAAACTCATATCAGATATGCATCAACATGTCAGCGGCAGGGGGACAGAGAGTCATTGTCTTCGGCTTTCATAATCACCATTTTGACGGCAAAAGACGAACAGCACAGTGCAAGACATGCGGCATCAACATCTCAGACAGCCAGACGACAACTTCCAACTTTGTTCCTCATTTGAAGATCCATTCTGACCAGAAAGTGCTCATCAAATTAGCTAATATTATCCTGTTAGCCTAGTCGGTAGTTAGCTAACGTTAGCTTGATATGATACGGGGTGGGGGTGGGGGACAGTTACTTATATCTTGTCTTTTCACTTTATTAAGATCAGATTCTGCAGGTAAAATTGCAATAATAAGGTGACTTTGACCTGACCAAGAAAAAAATGACTTGAGACTTACTTGAGACATGAAAGCTGAGACTTGAGACTTGCACATGTGTGACTTGGTCCCTTCTCTGGTGTGATGCACCTGTGGAATTGTGGAATATGAAATGAACAGCTTTGGTTTCAGTGAGGCAGAGCTGTAGCACAGCTTGGTGTCAGAGGACCCAGATTCTTATTGCAGTCTTTTCCTAAGTTCTCACAAATGTCCCAATCTTTTCTTGGTCTCCCTGGAAAGCAGCACGAGATAAGAGAAAAAACCACCGTGCTGCCATGAAACCTGACTTACTGAGCCTAAGTAGAGCATGCCGAGTCTGTAACCAGGTCTGACATGCTGAATTATTGAGGTTTGGGAATGCCAACCCCAAAGTAACCCATTCAGGATGCGCATAGAGAAGGGAAAAGGGTCATGAAATGAAGGTCGTAAATCATACAAAGTCCTTTTTGTCCCATCAGCAAACAGATCAGATCGAGGTCAGCTGCAACTGTTTTCCTTCTTTCCGGGCCACAGATCAACACGTTTGGCACTGCCCACGCCCCGCCCACATGACCATGACCTACTGGCTGAGCTCGCTCAGCCTTTATATAGAGCCTCCTCACTTCCCTGCATCACTCAACAGATCGTGGAACAACATTTCCTCACCTCCACCAGCAAAGTGAGACTCCTGCTGCGCTGCTTTATATTCACTGAGCTCAGAGTTCTGCTCTCTTTATCCTCCTTTTTTTCCTCCACACAGAACCATCAGCGGCACTCATCATGAAGACTTTCCTGCTCTTCCCCTTACTCCTGTGTGCAGCATTTGCAGGTAAGACACCCCATTTCTGAGTTTACCAGTCAGGCGTCAGCCTCCAGGAATGGACAGAAGAATAAGATAACATGCATGGTGCTTACTGTGTTTTCCTCTGCAGCTCCAGCTGAGGAAGTACACCAGCCTTCAGGTCTGTTGGATGGGGATTTGCTTGGAATGACACAGACGGTGAGACTGTAAGATCTCTCTGACACCAACGTTCATGTGATTTTTCCACAGAGACAGCAGATGAGGTCCCACAGGAGGTCCCACAGGAGGTCCCACAGGAGGTCCCACAGGAGGTCCCACAGGAGGACTCAGCACCTGCACCCGGTCAGTGTCCTCTCATTTAGATTCCACATGAAACACACCCACTCAGGAGACGCTTTGCTGCAGCTTTTATAGATTTATCTTGATGGTATAGACCATCTCTTGTTACACACAGTGCAGGGGGGTGAGCAGGACCTACTAATCCAACTTTGTTCTCCATGAAATCTCCGGCATTCCCTTCAGCTGGCCGTTTTGTGGGGATTCCGTTAATTCTTCTGCAAAGGGTTAGGGTTAGTGAAGTTGTTAGTGAAGTGAAGGTTAGGGTAACCCTAATAAAGGGAGGTAGTGAGTCTGATTTGGTTCTAGGAAAAATTATTAAGATTATGAAAATTAATATTCCCAAATTTGGCTTGGTATGGTGGACTTAGGGTTAGGGCTTTAGCCCTGTGACCCTTAAGGTTAGGGTATGTGGCAGGGAAAGGTTATACCACGGGAGGTAGTGGGTCTAATTTGTTTTTTGGGGAAAATGATCAAAATTATGAAAATGAATATTTGAAAATGAATATTTTCAAAATGTGGCTTGGAGTGGTGGGGTTAGGGTTAGGGTTAGGGTTAGGGTTAGGCTAACCCTACCCTAACCCTAACCCACTGGCAGATGAAGGGAGAAGCTGAGAGAGAAAAGAAAGAAAATGTTGGATAGTTATGTTAAATCACTAATGTTGACACACTGTGTTCCCTCTGTTTTTGGACACTGTCAAACCCTAACCCTGACATTAAAATATTTCCGGACCAAAGTTTGATAGCTCTGAGGCAGTTTGAAGGGGGATACATTCCTGCTTGTTAGCAAAATCACCAGAATGCAGCCTGCTCAACCTATGAAGAGATTGGACAGAACAGTTATGCTGTGTATTGTACAGTGTACAGTGATGTTATCTATTCTCCAGCCGGTAGATAACACTATACAAAATACAACACCATTCTTCCCGAAGATAGACCCTCTTTTAATGTTTGGATGATACTGGTGGAGAGCGCAACATAAATGTACGGCAGAAATGTCCCAAAAGTGTTCATTTGACCCGAGATCACAGACCACAGCACATGACTTTTCACTTTTCATAAGGGCATTGTATTTCATTGACTTTCAGCAACTCTTCCCTCTGAAGAGACCAGACCCAAAGCATGTGGGTTAAATATCATTTATCATTAAACAGAGCTGCTGTGGCCCCTCACTGCAGGGGCCAGAGGTTCAGGCTGTTCCCCTAACCTGTCACCAGATTACACTTGTTAGATTTTCTAACATTTCCAGTAGGGCTGGGTGAGTTAACTCGTTATTTGTGCCTTTAATGGATAGGAAAGTTCAGGGAGACAGGAAGCAGGGGGCAGAGAGAGGGGGAACGACTATAGCCTCTGTACATGGGGCGCCTGCTCAACCCACTACGCCACGGACCACCCCTGTTTTATTATTTATTTTATTTCGTAAAAGTCTGTTGCTCACAGGCTTTTATTTTGTAAAAGTCTGCTGCTGTCTGCTGTGGAACAGGAAAAGAAAGTAATCGGCGGATCCACCAAACATGGAGAAGGGTACGGAACTTTTACTCGGCCATTTTCATGTTAAAGTTCTTCCAGACGGCGGAGTCGACAGAACCAAAGTCATCTGTAAACTCTGCCAAGTTGAATTGTCTTCTCAGCGTAGTAGTTCCAGTCTAAAATATCACTTAAAGGCAAAACACACAACTGATAGCAGCAAGTCATTCAAGGAAACAGACAGTGGAGCGAGGCTTCTACATAAAAACTACAGAAAGATGCTGATGTTAAAAGTGTGTTTGCACAACAAATGTTATGGCACTTTCATTCATATGGCAGCACATTTCAAATAAAACTAAATGCTAAAAGCTATACTCTACTTTTGAATTCATTTTTGGGTTTTGAGTACAAATGCGATTAATTGTGATTAATCAGGGAAATCATGTGATTAATTAGATGAAAAATTGCCCAGCCCTAATTTCCAGGTATTCACAATCTTGTTGAAGTATTTCAAAATGTCATTGGAGTGTATGGGAATATAGATCAATAGTTTAACTGCTTATGTCTGCTTCTTGGTGTTTGTTCAGCCGATGTAGTTGAGGAGGCAGCAGCACCTGAAGGTAAGCAGCCTTTCCTCTAATTCACCCATGAATGAAGTTGGTAGTTAATGAAGCATCAACATACTTTGGAAACACTTTTGGCCATGGCTCAGATGGCAGAGCGGTAGTCCTCCAACCAAAAGGTCATTGTCCGCAAAATGTTCATCCATGTGTGATTGTAGAAAATAAGCGCTGTACAAGTTAAACCCAAAGTCTCTTCATATCCCACCAATCAATGATGTTTAACACCACCACTAACTGCTGTAAAGGAGAGTATAACTGGTGATGTTTTAGTCTGTGAAAGTCCTCAGTTAAAGTCACGTCAATGCTCGCTCTTCTGCTCCCACAGTTCGTCTAAACTGTCCGGAAGGCTGGGAATTTCATGGATTCCAGTGCTTCAGGTTTTTCAGCTCCCCCAAGAGCTGGTATGACGCCGAGGTAAAGACACAGCTGATGTTTCTCAAGCTACCACAGAGTGGCTACAAGCTATTTTTCCCCCATTGTTTTCATTGAATTTGACTTTAAAGGATAAGACCGGTTTTTTGACATTGGGCCCTTGATTTCACATTATAGCATGATGTTCTACTCACCCCTGCTTGTTGTTGGTCATTTGGAGCTGTTCCGAAGATATTCGCGAGGCGTCTGGCTGCTCTCTTGAGATATTCGGCCATGAAACGGTTTCCTATGGGCAAGCTTATACAGGCACAAACTATGCTGTTTATAATTTATTAATTACTCTACATTAGCACTAATAACGTGGAGGTGCGTCGCTTACTTAAAAAAATCCGGGTTACTAATTTTGAATTTTAGCCGAATGAATAAATAGGCAGCAGGTCTGTGGGCTGTCTGTGGCAGTAGCACGACGAGGACGTCAGTTACACCCACTTTACGACAAAAAAATCAAAATTACAATAACCCGGATTTTTTTAAGTAAGCGACGCACCTCCACGTTATCAGTGCTAATGTACAGTAATTAATAAATTATAAACAGCATAGTTTGTGCCTGTATAAACTTGCCCATAGGAAACCGTTTCATGGCCGAATATCTCAAGAGAGCAGCCAGACGCCTCGCGAATATCTTCGGAACAGCTCCAAATGACCAACAACAAGCAGGGGTGATTAGAACATCATGCTATAATGTGAAATCAAGGACCCAATGTCAAAAAACCGGTCTTATCCTTTAAGCTTTGGTGTGATGTAAAATTGAAAACTCTTACACTGTTTCTTTGTTTCTTGTTTATTTTTACCATTGATCAGTCGGTGTTTTTGGCTGATTCGGTTAATCTTGTTTAATCTAGTTGTCTCGTGTTTGCATGGCTGACTTTGTGAAGGGTTTTCTTGTTGATTCCGATTGAATTCTTTCTATGCCTCATTGGTTCTACAGGAGTACTGCAACAATCTGGATGGCCACCTGGCTTCAGTCCCTGATCCCAGACAGTACAGCTTCCTCCAACGGATAGTAAAGGGAACGAGCACTGTCTGGCTGGGAGGCTTCAACCTGCAGGTCTGCTATGAAGACTTTGTCAGTCCAGACCAAACCCAGGACCTGCTCTAAAGGAGACTGAGAGTAAATGTATAAACTCAGACAGCACTTTCTCATACAAATATTCTTTGTCTCTCAGGGCCGTTGGATGTGGATTGACCGTCAGGGGTTCTACTACACCAACTGGCACTCCCAAATTACTCCCACCAGCTATCCCTGCATGTATTTACGCTCCACCCGTAAGTCACATCAGTGTCTGATCATCTGATATTTTTAGTTCTTATTCTAATATTGCATGAAAAAGTCAGATGTATGCATCAGATATATTTCTTCAGATTATACAACATGTTTACATGACAGTAAGTGGGGGAAAAAGCTATTGTGCTGTTGTTAGTCCCATCAAAACAGACTCTAAAGTTCCATGAAAGCCTGTTGGGCTGCAGGGTGGTGTGGTGGTTAGCACCGTCACCTCACAGCAGAGGGTTCCTGGTTCTAATCCCAGCTGTTTCTGTCTGTCCGGGTAGCCCTGAATTGGATTAAGCGGGTATAGAAAATGGATGGATGGATGGATGGATGGATGCTTATGATACTAAGCTTCTCCAAACTGGACTAAGACTATCGCATGTAAAACACTAAACTACGACTTTTCCTTTTTCAAATTTCAGTTGGCTGGGGTAACCATCTCTGTAAAACTGGGTTTGGCTTCATTTGCGCCAAGAGCCCATTTGGCTGTTAACATGGATGCTAAATATCTGAAGTTCTTTTGCCTACCAATGTGGAACACACTTATTGTAAGTCGCTTTGGATAAAAGCGTCTGCAGAATGACTGTAATGTGATGTAATGCTGCCTGGGAATGAAGCTCCCATCTTTTTATGTGTAAAAACATACATTCTATTGCTTGTATTACTGAATAAAAGTTTTTATATGCGTATTCAACAGAGGATTGATTTAGTATTAAGTTCTATGTAAAATCATTTCTGTCAGTGATTATTCTTAATAAAAACCTGTGAAAATGGAGACAATGTGTTATCTTATCTTTTAAAGATTACTTTAAAAGTAGCTGTAGAAGTCCAGCTCCGAGTAAAGTTAACCATTACAGGTAAAAGTAACCATCCTGGGTATAGGAGCAGTTTAATGTTATGAGCTCTGAATACAACTAAATCTCTTCCAGACTTAAGCTTTTTTCTTGGTGCTAAAAGAAGTAGCATAAATCCCATAAAAAGTTTTATTTGGCAGCTCGTTCATGCTCGAACTATTTTCTTAGCGGTGGCGGAGTAATATCAACGAACATCCAGTCTTCCATAGAACTCAATGGGATTTACAAAATGTCAAATAAAACACGACAGAAGCAACTTTTCGCAACGAAATTTGATATGGATTACCAGTGCACACCAGTAACCACTCCGGTGAGTTGATTATTTTGAAAACGGACGTTTATGGTGCTTTTACGGACCTTTTTGGACATACACATGACTTGCCATTCTGAAGCAGGTTGAGAAGAATCAAAATTAGGCAAATACCGGAGACAGCAGTAAACATCAAAAAAGCTGTGAGGGGGGTTCTAAAACATTGCAGACGACTCATAAAAGAGGCTTAATGTTGAAAATACCGCAGTTCTCCTTTAAACAATTAGCTGTTAGCTACCTAGCTTGGAGACTGGGGATTACTGACAGCTTCAGACAGTTTTTGCTCTCTGAACTAATGTTGTTCCACTGTTTCCTTCTAAAGAATAACTATATATCTAGCTATAGTTATGCCCCCTGGAGATTTAAATGAGAAAAGGGACAGGCCGTCAAAACCACACCGAAATAATCTTCTTGGTTTCTGGTCTCAGAGGGAAATAGATTTTTTTATTTGTGGAAAGATTAGCATTTTTACGTCTTCACTCACATAATGATAACGGTTGTTAAAATCTGCTGATACAACAGGAAGGATTCAGGACAGTGAGATTAATCAGCATGACAAGGGCAGAAACGGTCAACAAAAATCACAAAGGACGCTGCACATAATGATAAAACCAGTTTATTAAAGACTCCATGAAAAGAAGATATAAGGCCAGAACATAGCAGTTGGTTTTGTACAGATAAATGGCTGTGAAGTCATAACGGTGTAGTAGAAAAAAAAAAAAAACCTAACCAATTCTGTTCAGTATATAGAAAATGGATTTTATGAGATAACGCCAGACTGACGGATGTTAAGAAGACACAAACCTGAGCATTTTAGGCCTAAATAAAGCTAGATTTAATTAGTAGAACTGTTCCAAATGACTGTGATGGACTGGAGGCCTGTCCAGGGTGTACCCCGCCTCCCGCCCGATGACTGATAGGCTCCGCCCCCCCCCGAGACCCGCCTGACGGATTCAGCAGGGATAGAAAATGGATGGATGTTCTAAATGACTCTATCTTGAGAGTTCTATAATACGTAGGGGTGAGTAAAGTGTAGTCGATCTATCACTGGAGATATGGTGATTCACAAAACCGTCCCAATACTCCTTCAGCCAATCAGAAGCATCACACGCTCAAAAGTAAGATTAGGAAAATGCTCCTCGCTACTGCTTTATTTTTCATTTCAACACTGATTCGTCATTATTAGCAAGACATTTGAATTGAATAAAGAAAACAGAATCACATGATGCATCTTTTAAGTCATCTTCACATCAAACAGCAGATATTTGTAGCATTCAGTTATTTCAGTGGGTTTGTACAGTAGGATTCATAGCATGCTAGCTGCTTTAGCTGCTACATCCCTGCTCACTGATGGAGGCATCCTGATGCAATGTGTGTCCAGTCATTTTGCTGGGAAGTGATCATGATGTGAGTTAATTAGCTTTTTTTTTGGTCCTGCCATCATCTGAAAGTGAGGCCAACCAACTTAAAAGATAAAAGATAAAAACAGGAAAGCAGAAAGAGGATCTGCAAGCCACTTCCTCACAAATGCTTGTCATTTGTTAAATAGTTAGCATAAAGATGCAGCCCAACCTGTGGGTGCAAACACACACACACACTCCTTCTTTACCTTTACTGAGATAGTGATATCTATGTCCTCTTTTATTCATTTTCATATTGTTGTTGCTTCATTCTCCCCCACCTTTGCTCTTATTTTATTTGCTTTGCAACGTTCAAATAAGCAAACTCAATCTCCCTCCCGGCGGGGCAGGTGCTGGTGAACTCCTCCCTCTGGTAGGCACAGTTCAGATACCTCCACACCCCCGTCATCTCCGCAGGGATCTCAAAGCCACGGTACTTCTTAGCCACAACCTGAAAAACAAACAGACGGAGGTGGACACCACTGGCTGTGCCCATGTAAGAGTCCGCGCAGCTGAAATAAGCTGCCCAACATTTTCACTGCGGCTCGGTGAGCAAACCTTCAGAATGTGCAGTTTGGGCAGCAGGTTGCAGTCAGCCAGCGTGAGTTCAGGCCCATCTAGGAAACTCCTGGAGGACTCGGGCAGGTCTCCTAAGGCGTCGGCATCTATCTCATCAGACAGAGGAGTCTTCAGGAAGTCGTCGAGGCGCCGAAGAGACTTCAGCAAAGCTTTCTCTAAGGCTTGAAATGGAAGAGATGCAGACGGTAAGTAGCCCCCATATGGGCTGATCAGGGTTAGGGTTAGGCTAGAATAAGGGAAGTCGTGGGTTTTATTAAAATGTTATTTCATTTAAAATGATTAAGATTATGAAAATTAATATTTCAAAATGTGGCTTGGAGTGGTGGACTTAGGGTTAGGGTTTTAGACCCTGTGACCCTTATGTTTAATGTATGTTGGGAGGGAATGTTGTAATAAGGAAGGTAAGTGGTCTAATTTGGTTTTTAGGAAAAAATTATGAAAATTAATATATATTTTTTTTTTTTCGAGAACATAGTCTCGGTAGGTCATAATATGAAAAATATGAGAAATATATGTGGGCAAAAAGTATATACAAGAATTGAAAATATCAAAGAATCAAAAAATTGAAAAATATATATGTAAGAGTGAAACAGTTCCCCGGTGTGAAAAATGTAGAAATAAAGGGGGGAAGTTGTTTCGAAAAGAGCCAAAGAAAGATTGTCCCAGAAAATAGGTCAAAACCATAATCCTGTCCAGGTGTTCAGGTGTATTTTGTATCTTTAGGCGTCCATTCTGACATTTAATCCGTCTGGGAATTTGCATTGTCGGCGTTTTTCCTTATGTTGTGTGTTGGCATGTAGTCTGGTTGTTAGGGAGTTGCCCGTTTCTCCTATGTACTGTTTTTTGCACTTGTTGCACCAAATGAGGTAGATGATGTTTTTGGTTCTGTGTGTGATTTTATGTTGGATGGGCCATCTCCTGTTCGCTTTGGTGCTTCTGATGGTTGTTTCCATTCCATGTGGGTTTCCTGTTCCTTTTTTGCGGTCTGTGGTGAATTTGGATCGGTTAGGTGTTAGGGTTAGGGTTTGACACACTGCATTACAGGGGTAGGGTTAGGGTAGGGGTAGGGTTAGGGGTTAGGGTCAGGGTTCGACACATTACATTACAGGGTTAGGGATAGGGGTAGGGGTAGGGATAGGGTAGGGGGAAGGGTTAGGATAGGGGTTAGGGATAGGGTAGGGGTTAGGGTGGGGTTGGGGTTAGGGTTTGACACACTGCATTACAGGGGTAGGGTTAGGGGTTAGGGTTTGACTAACTGCATTACAGGTTTAGGGGTAGGGTTAGGGTAGGTGTTAGGGTTAGGGTTTGACACACTGCATTACAGGAGTAGGGGTAGGGTTAGGGTGGGGTTAGGGTTTGACACACTGCATTACCGGGGTAGGGTTAGGGTGGGGTTGGGGTTAGGGTTTGACACACTGCATGACAGGGATAGGGTTGGGGTAGGGGTAGGGTAGGGTAGGGTTAGGGTGGGGTTAGGGTTAGGGTTTGACACACTGCATTACAGGGGTAGGGTTAGGGTAGGGTTAGGGTTAGGGTTTGACACACTACATTACAGGGGTAGGGTTAGGGATAGGGTTTGACACGCTGCATTACGGGGTAGGGGTGGGGTTAGGGTTCAACACACTGCATTACAGGGGTAGGGTTAGGGTAGGGTTAGGATGGGGTTAGGGTTAGGGTTTGATATACTGCATTACAGGGGTAGGGTTAGGGTGGGGTTAGGGATAGGGTGGGGTTAGGGTTAGGGTTCGACGCACTGCATTACAGGGGTAGGGTTAGGGTAGGGTTGGGGTTAGGGTTTGACACACTGCATTACAGGGGTAGGGGTAGGGTTAGGGTTACGGTTTGACACACTGCATTACAGGGGTAGGGTTAGGGTGGGGTTAGGGTTAGGGTTTGACACACTGCATTACAGGATTAGGGGTAGGATTAGGGTAGGGGTAGGGGTTAGGGTGGGGTTAGGGTTAGGCACACTGCATTACAGGGGTAGGGGTAGGGTTAGGGTTAGGGTAGGGTGGGGGTTAGGGTTCGACACACTGCATTACAGGGTTAGGGTAGGGTGGGGGTCAGGGTGGGATTAGGGTTAGGGTTCGACACACTGCATTACAGGATTAGGGGTAGGATTAGGGTAGGGGTAGGGGTTAGGGTGGGGTTAGGGTTAGGCACACTGCATTACAGGGGTAGGGTTAGGGTAGGGTGGGGGTTAGGGTGGGGTTAGGGTTCGACACACTGCATTACAGGGGTAAGGGTAGGGTAGGGGTTAGGGTAGGGTGGGGGTTATGGTGGGGTTAGGGTTCGACACACTGCATTACAGGGTTAGGGTAGGGTGGGGGTCAGGGTGGGATTAGGGTTAGGGTTCGACACACTGCATTACAATAAACACAATGCAGGCAGGGCTGCAGAGGAGGTGAGGGAGTCTTTCTTACCGTCGTTGGTGTCTTTTCTTGGGTTTTTGATGTAAGCTGAAAACTTGGCAAAGACATCAATACCAGCTGTGTTGGCTTCAGGGTGTTTGGGAGCTAGTCTGGGGTAGCTGGTGAAGGCATATCACAGAAAACAGCTGAATCATTCTGCATGCAATGGGTGTGAGCAGCTGACAGTCGGACATAAACCGATTGGAAATCTAAATCAATCTGCATCCTGTGGAACACAATTCTAAAACAGATTGACCTCAGTGTATAAACTTAGCCTCCTCTGGTCAACTTCTGCCAGTGAATGTGTGCTTGTGTACCGCGGTGGGGTCAGTTTCTCCTCCAGGAACTCCTCAATCTTGTTAACATCAACTTTGACCTCGCCGTTAAATGTCATGAATGGAGGGTTAGTTCCTGGAGCGAGGTCCTGCAGGTCGGCTGGCTTTCTGACAGCACACAATTCAAACATAAGCGGTTACAAAAGCAGAGCGAGTCCAACCAGACACAGGCCTGCTGTGCTAACATGGAAACTTTACCGTTTCAGGTCGACTGTGGTGACGTTAAAGATGACTCCTTTCAGCCACAGGATCATGAAGAGTCTCTGAGAGAAAGGACAGTTTCCGATACTCTCACCATCGCTCCCTGCCTGCTCACACACAGAGAAAGATGTGGACAGAAAATACTGAGGTCAAATGATCCTGCAGATATGCAGCCATGTTAAACATTGCCTGTTCCTTCAGTTAGAGCAGAAACATTAGGAAACTAATGTTGATGAGTCTCGTAGATTTGAGAAACATACATAATGGACTACATTCTCATGGACTTACTCATGTACTTATGTTGCTTCAGACCAACTCATTCTTCTCTAAAGTTGGATTTTAAAGGGACAGTTCCCCTCTTTTGACATGAAGCTGTATGACATCCCATATTAGCAACATCGTGCATCAACATTGACTTACCCCCTGCTGCGTCCTGTGAGCCGAGTTCAGAAAATAGGGCAAAGCGATTGTGAGGTCTGACTTTTTCCTGGAGAATCATTTTGTGATGCAAATGTATTACTCTGTTGAACGCATATTGTTTTGAGAAGCAAAACGCTTTATTTTTTAAACCCCAGCCAACTAGCCGGACTACCTTCAACAACACCAAAAGGAGGCTGGAACTCGGCTCACAGGACGCAGCATTTATCATTTATGATCATAAATGATATTGCTAATATGGGATGTCATACAGCTTCATGTCAAAAGAGGCGAACTATCCCTTTATGTTCATAAAATAATGTGACAGTGCTGTATGTTAATTTAACTAATTCCCTCTATTGTATGATGTGCCTGTGAGTTATAAAACACTACCATTGTATTTACTAGTTCTGTTATCCAGCCTCGTCTCAAGATCAGATTTATGGGTCATGCAGGAGGTGGACTGACCCCCTACCAGCTGTCAGTTTCACCAATCTTTTTGAGTGGCGAAATTGGGAATTTAACTGCCAACCTTCCAGTTATTGAACGACCGACTCGAACCACTGAGCCACGGCCACCCAAGCCTGGAATAGTCATGTTGGTCACAGCCAGAACGTAGCATTTAACTTAATTTCAAATACATCTCATTATGTGGGGAAATTGATATTCGATGTCTCCTTATACACCGTGGCTAACTTACAGTTTAGCAGATGTTTAGCTCACACATGTAACAAAGTTGATCCACAGTGTTTGACCTGAAAGAGTTGAACACTATATAAAGTATCTCAGAACAATTGAGCATGACCATGGCTGTATTCGAGACCGCATACTACATACTACATACACCATACTACATACTACATACTCATCGATCAGACAGTATGCAGAGCGTTTACCCACAATGCATTTGGCTCCTTCCCGAGCCGAAATCAGCCGGCCTGAAGCTGATTTCTCTTAAGCTCTAAACTCTGTAAACTTTAGCAACATTTGAAACATTTTCAGGCAAGAAAGTAGTCGTTTAGATCCCCAACGTGTTGAAAACCTGACAAAATACCGGCTGTTTACAATTTGGTTCCCACGAATTCGGCGCTGCCAAAGCTAGCCGCAGCGAGCAACGCACTCTCGGTTATTTTCACAAAATAAAATACCCGTTGCCTTTTATCATAGGGAAAGCCATTACCATACAATTGGTGCTTTTGTTTTGAAAACAGGAACTCGTTAATTATTTAACGCTGATAAATATTTTATCGCATATTAACGCATTTTTTTATTATTATTTTTAGGGCTTTTGTGCCATTAATGGATAGGAAATTTCAGAGAGACAGGAAGCAGGGGGTAGAGAGAGGGGGAACAACATGCAGCACAGGGCCGTCTGATGCGGGACTGGAACCGGGGCCAGCTGCAGCGAGGACTATAGCCTCTGTACATGGGGCGCCTGCTCAACCCACTACACCACAGACCACCCCTGTTTTATTATTTATTTTATTGTTGTAAAAGTCTGTTGCTCACGGGCTTTTATTTTGTAAAAGTCTGTTGCTGTCTGCTGTGGAACAGGAAAAGAAAGTAATCGGCGGATCCACCAAACATGGAGAAGGGTACGGAACTTTTACTCGGCCATTTTCATTTTAAAGTTCTTCCAGACGGCGGAGTCGACAGAACCAAAGTCATCTGTAAACACTGCCAAGTTGAATTGTCTTCTCAGCGTAGTAGTTCCAGTCTAAAATATCACTTAAAGGCAAAACACACAACTGATAGCAGCAAGTCATTCAAGGAAACAGACAGTGGAGCGAGGCTTCTACATAAAAACTACAGAAAGATGCTGATGTTAAAAGTGTGTTTGCACAACAAATGTTATGGCACTTTCATTTATATGGCAGCACATTTAAAATAAAACTAAATGCTAAAAGCTATACACTACTTTTGAATTAATTTTTGGATTCTGCGTACAAATGCGATTAATCACAATTAAACGTTGCCCAGCCCTAGTTTATTTATATCTTTCAATCCTCCTTCTCCTCCAGAACATATTGTTACTGTTTCTTATTGTATAGTGTCTTCTTGTAAATAAAGTTGGTAAAAAATAAAGCAGTGATAATAGCGGTCTGCACCATAATATATAAATAAAACCACCCAAGCAGTTCATTTTCTTAGGTAATTTTTGTCCAGATGTTAACCAATAATTGGGGCTGAATTTGACCTGTGTGTGCCTGCTGGTACGTGTGCTCTGAGCAACAGTTTACTGCGGTGGAAACAGCGCCAGAAAGAGCACCCACCCTTTACATTTTAGTTTGTGCCCTGACTGAGTGTGTGACAGATTGCAAAGACTTCTGAGTGGAGAGTATTATTCCCACAAGGACAGGGAGGCGTCTCTGGATCAAAGTAAGGAGGTGTACGGAGGAAAGCTCCAGCAAAACAATGTGAGAGATGTGTGGTCAGTCATGAAAAAGATGCCAGGCTTTAAGGTGGAAGAGGATCAGGCTGATGGAAGCCTGGACATTTATTTCTGTAGGTTCAGCTCAGATCAACGCTCAGCATGCTCCTCTCCTGCCTCACACCATACCTGGACCCACTGCTGTTGGCTTATCATCCTGGAGTTGCTGCTGAAGGTGCTTCAGTGAGCCCACTGTGAGGATCACGCTCTTTGTTTTCTCCAGTTCTTTTAACCCTAACCCTAACTTAAAGGTTAGCTGCTACATCCCAGCCAGGTGACAGAACCTAACATGATGGAGTACAGAGGTTTTTAAAAGGGTCAGAACATCTTTAAACGGTCCAGTTGGGGCAGGATCCTGCAGATATGGCAATGTTTTTGTTTTTGGATCAACAGCAGAGAAAATCATCCAAATCAGGCCTTTCATCCTTTTC
Organism: Odontesthes bonariensis; assembly: GCF_027942865.1. NCBI lineage: Eukaryota > Metazoa > Chordata > Actinopteri > Atheriniformes > Atherinopsidae > Odontesthes > Odontesthes bonariensis. The sequence goes on along the minus strand of NC_134516.1, from coordinate 38,839,734 downwards.
TGCAGCCACAGAGTGAAACATCAGAATCACATCAGCTGTGGGTTATGAATGGTTCATTTATGCTCTTTCATAGAATCACTACTGCTAAGCCCAGGTGGGATCAACAGGAACACCACGGGCTACATAGCATCCTTCAGAGTTAACAGAAAGACGTTTTCTTTCCAGTTTTCTGTTTGTTTTCAGGCCCACAGTTGCTGATTGTACAGGAAAAGCCCCCACTTTTGTCTTATATACGACTATATCAAGAGTAGAATGTAAAGAGACGACAATGTTTGAACCTTTTGATGCGTGAAGATGCCACATTTGTGTAGAGAACAAGGCTTCAACAGAAAACTTTGGCTTTAATGATCTAAAGCTTTGGCTTTTTGAAAATTAAAAAGCCAAACCTACAGCCTGCCGTGTGTGCCAATTGTCCCCAGTTAAATGGGTTTATTACTCAGCTCTTTTTAACCATAGAAATTCATCAATTCTAAGAGAAAAAGCCTGAAAACATGATGAAAACAGAGCTGAGACAGTTAACATCTGATGTAAATTAGCCACCCAACATTAACAAGCCATGCATACTTTAAGAGAGATCATGTGGATGAGTTTGCATCGTGGCTTACCTTCACAAACAGCTCAATGGAAGGGAAGCCCAGTTTTTTAATAGCAAAGTCATACCAGGACATGATGACCACTCCAGGCCGACACCGCTAACCAGAAACGAAGCATCTACACTACAGGAAGACCATCCAAAACAGGAGAAATACAATCTTCCAGAGTCTAAGCCAAAGCCACCACCACCATGCAGCACATCCAGTGTGTCCGTCTGTCTGTGGGATGGTCCATCCGCCTTCTCCTTGTGTCGGTATGTGAGTATCTCCCTCACTCACCATCCCTCTGTGGCAGAGCAAACATCAAGCTCACAAGGAAAGGCTGGAGTAAGAGCTGTGGCTGGATGCGTCCTGGTTCCACCATCATCACCAACATCTGAACAGCTGATACTGTGCACTAATATGGATGGTGTCGTGGTAAGACTGCCACCTTTCCTGTGGGTGACCTGGGTTCAAATCCCCTGCATGAAAGGTACTAACGCCAGTAGGGATCCCTAGGCAAGACCCCCGTTACCCGACCTGCCTACCAGTGTAAGTTGCTTTGGATAAAAGTGTCTGCCAAATGCATAAACACAAATATGTCCCATAAAGTGCATGTGCTGACACGTGCCTGGATCCAAGCCTTCACCTTTAAAATATTTGGTCTCTCTGGATTATTCCTTTTTGGTGTCATGAACATGGGGTTTGGCGCCATGTTTTTAGTTCTTAGTTGTAGTGTTATCATGTTTTAGTTTCTCATTCCTTGGTGTTTAGTCTTTAGTTTTCTAGCTCATGTTTAGTTTTAGTTTTTCTCCCTCTCCCCATGTTCAGGTCATCAGTTTCACTCACTGCACTCGTTCTCTCTAAAGTGAAAATGGCGGAGTAAAAGTTCCGTACCCTTCTCCATGTTTGGTGGATCCGCCGATTACTTTCTTTTCCGGTTCCACAGCAGACAGCAACAGACTTTTACAAAATAAAAGCCAGTGAGCAACAGACTTTTACAACAATAAAAGCCTGTGAGCAGCAGACTTCTACAAAATAAAATAGATAATAAATCAGGGGTGGTCAGAGGCTATAGTCCTCGCTGCAACTGGCCCCGGGTTCCAGTCCTGCATCGGACGGCCCTGTGCTGCATGTTGTTCCCCCTTTCTCTGAACTTTCCTATCCATTAAAGGCACTAAAGCCCAAAAAATAATTATAATAATTTAAAAATTAAGCATTAATGCACAATTAAATATTTATCGCATTAACAAGTTAACGCGATAATAACCAGTTAACTGGTTCTCATCAGCTGCACTCATTCACTCATCAGTCCCCACAGTATTTAGGTTCCCTGTTTTCTCTCAGTCATGGTGAGATCCTTGCGCCTTGCACATTTACCTTTCATGCCACGCCAAGTTAAGTCAAGTCTTTTGTTTTTCCCAGTTATGTTCTTTGTTTTGTCTCAGTCATGTTTGTTTTCATAGTTCTAGTTTTGTCATCCGGCTCAGCCGCGCCTTATAATAACCTTGTTCTGTTTTTGTGAACACAAATCCCGCCTTGTTTTTGAAGTCCGAATTCGTGTCCTTACGCCTCGCTAACCCACGCAACATAACATTTGGTTGGTAACTTCTTCACACACTAAATGATTGTCTGCCATGGGGGAACAGTAGTTCTTTCATTTTCTGGATGAGAGGCAGTGGGTGGCAGTGGAATCTTACGTCGGCCACAAACACATGCATGCATACGCGCCTCATGTATTCAGAGAGAATTCAGTGAGAATGTGTCACAGCAGGAGGAGACAGAGCCTTCTTATCAAGCTCTTAGATTCTGAGTTATTGACACATTTAGAGTAAAGTTTGGCCTGGTCAGCTCTGGGACTAAGGAGTGCAATAAAGCCCGTAACATACTCAGCACACAATGCTGCCACTGTGCCACCACGACCACGAAATCTTCACCCAATTCTCAGATACATCAAACTTTCTGCTCACGTCCATGGGGTTTTCCCCATGTTTTTAGTTCTGTGTTTTATCATGTCTTAGCTTTTAAGTTCATGTTTAGATCTTAAGTGTTGCCATGTTTTAGCTTTGCCATTGTTTTTTCCTCAGTCACCATGTTCAGGTCATTAGCTTCACTCACTTCACCTGTCGATTCTCATCAGCTGCACTCGTTCAGTATTTAGTTTCCAGGTTTCCCCGTTCAGTTGGTGAAATCCTTACGCTGTTTTCACCATGCACCTTCAAGCCAAGCCAAGCCATTTCATGTCAAGTCATACCAAGTTATGCCAAGTCATGCCAAGTCATGTCAAGTCATGCCAAGTTATGCCAAGTCATGTCAAGTCATGCCAAGTTATGCCAAGTTATGCCAAGTCATGTCAAGTCATGTCAAGTTAAGTTATTCCAAGTCATGCCAAGTTATGCCAAGTTATGCCAAGTCATGTCAAGTCATGTCAAGTTAAGTTATTCCAAGTCATGTCAAGTCATGCCAAGTTATGCCAAGTCATGTCAAGTTAAGTTATTCCAAGTCATGCCAAGTTATTCCAAGTCATGTCAAGTCATGTCAAGTTAAGTTATTCCAAGTCATGTCAAGTCATGCCAAGTTATGCCAAGTCATGTCAAGTTAAGTTATTCCAAGTCATGTCAAGTCATGCCAAGTTATTCCAAGTCATGTCAAGTCATGCCAAGTCATGTCAAGTTAAGTTATTCCAAGTCATGTCAAGTTATGTCAAGTCATGCCAAGTTATGCCAAGTCATGTCAAGTTAACTTATTCCAAGTTATGTCAAGTCATGCCAAGTCATGTCAAGTTAAGTTATTCCAAGTCATGTCAAGTCATGCCAAGTTATGCCAAGTCATGTCAAGTTAAGTTATTCCAAGTCATGTCAAGTCATGCCAAGTTATTCCAAGTCATGTCAAGTCATGCCAAGTCATGCCAAGTCATGTCAAGTTAAGTTATTCCAAGTTATGTCAAGTCATGCCAAGTTATGCCAAGTCATGTCAAGTTAACTTATTCCAAGTTATGCCAAGTCATGCCAAGTCATGTCAAGTTAAGTTATTCCAAGTCATGTCAAGTCATGCCAAGTCATGTCAAGTTAAGTTATTCCAAGTCATGTCAAGTCATGCCAAGTTATTCCAAGTCATGTCAAGTCATGCCAAGTTATGCCAAGTCATGTCAAGTCATGTCAAGTTAAGTTATTCCAAGTCATGTCAAGTCATGCCAAGTTATGCCAAGTCATGTCAAGTTAAGTTATTCCAAGTCATGCCAAGTCATGCCAAGTTATGCCAAGTCATGTCAAGTCATAACAAGTTATTACAAGTCATGTCAAGTCATGCCAAGTTATGCCAAGTCATGTCAAGTCATGTCAAGTTAAGTTATTCCGTCATGCCAAGTCATGCCAAGTCATTTCAAGTTAAGTTATTCCAAGTCATGCCAAGTTAACTTATTCCAAGTTATGTCAAGTCATGTCAAGTTAAGTTATTCCAAGTCATGCCAAGTTATGGCAAGTCATGTCAAGTTAAGTTATTCCAAGTTATGTCAAGTCATGTCAAGTTAAGTTATTCCAAGTCATGCCAAGTTATTCCAAGTCATGTCAAGTCATGTCAAGTTAAGTTATTCCAAGTCATGTCAAGTCATGTCAAGTTAAGTTATTCCAAGTCATGTCAAGTCATGCCAAGGTATGCCAAGTCATGTCAAGTCATGTCAAGTTAAGTTATTCCAAGTCATGTCAAGTCATGTCAAGTCATGGCAAGTTATGCCCAGTCATGTCAAGTTAACTTATTCCAAGTTATGTCAAGTCATGTCAAGTCATGCCAAGTTATGCCAAGTCATGTCAAGTCATGCCAAGTTATTCCAAGTCATGTCAAGTCATGCCAAGTTATGCCAAGTCATGTCAAGTTAACTTATTTCAAGTTATGTCAAGTCATGCCAAGTCATGTCAAGTTAAGTTATTCCAAGTCATGTCAAGTCATGTCAAGTCATGCCAAGTTATGCCAAGTCATGTCAAGTTAAGTTATTCCAAGTCATGTCAAGTCATGCCAAGTTATGCCAAGTCATGTCAAGTCATGTCAAGTTAAGATATTCCAAGTCATGTCAAGTCATGCCAAGTTATGCCAAGTCATGTCAAGTTAAGTTATTCCAAGTCATGCCAGGTCATGCCAAGTTATGCCAAGTCATGTCAAGTCATAACAAGTTATTCCAAGTCATGTCAAGTCATGTCAAGTCATGTCAAGTTAAGTTATTCCAAGTCATGTCAAGTCATGTCAAGTTAAGTTATTCCAAGTCATGTCAAGTCATGTCAAGTCATGCCAAGTTATGCCAAGTCATTTCAAGTTAAGTTATTCCAAGTCATGCCAAGTCATGTCAAGTCATAACAAGTTATTACAAGTCATGTCAAGTCATGCCAAGTCATGCCAAGTTATGCCAAGTCATGTCAAGTCATGTCAAGTCATGTCAAGTTAAGTTATTCCAAGTCATGCCAAGTTATGGCAAGTCATGTCAAGTTAAGTTATTCCAAGTCATGTCAAGTCATGTCAAGTTATTCCAAGTTATGTCAAGTCATGTCAAGTTATGTCAAGTTATGTCAAGTTAAGTTATTCCAATGTGAATTCCTTCTGTCAGTAACGGGGGGGCGTGAAGGTGCATGGTACGAGATGCATCAAACTTTCTAGTCATGGCCTGTTCCACCAACAGCTGTCCAGGGAGACCTCATAATTTGTATTAAATGTGGCTTTGATTCACTAAGCTGGGCAAATGAGTGTGTTATTGCAAATAGGAAATAGAACTAATGGGAGGGTTCTGCAGGCGAGCTTCTAAGACGACACTAATCTCCTAAAGCAGCTGTAACCAGTTCATTTCAGTACTGACCAAAGCAGTCTACCAGGAGCAGCACAAATTAAGCAAGTGAGCCTGCGTTAACCACAGTAATGGCCCTGTCACACTGTTGCGTATGAGAGAAGCGTATGAGTTGCGTATGAAAATTAATCATACGCACGAAAAGTCCTTGAAAATAAAGAATGACTAGCGTATGAGTAGCATATGAACTGCGCATGCCCAGCGTACGTCTCAATGCGCCTTATGAGAATGAGGAGTCACGTGACTCCGGTCGGCAGGTCGGCCATGTTGGCAGAAGACGCTATTGGTTGCCAGGTGCAACGCCATTAACTCAGCAGCCTTTCCACATTGCTCCATTATTGCAGTAGACGACGCGCTATCAACATCTCTCGAGACATTCATCTCGATCATGCCTCCCAAGAAGCAATCGTCGTTTGCCCGGGCCCTGGGCCGAGGAAAAGGCAAAAAAACACAAGAATCATTCTCACCCAAACCTGCTGAAATGCCTGATGCACCTGCGGCTGATGAGTTACATGCTTCTGAGCGATCAAGATCCCCAACTCCTCCTCCTGACCACTCCCGTGAATCGTCGGTTGCCTGCCGCCTCCATCTCCGCCAGACGGGCGGAGGCTATAAATACGCCTTCATGCCAACATATGGCAATTTATGTCCAGTGTTCTCGACCTATCAGTAACGTACCTATATCGTACCTCTAGCGTATTCAGCGTATGCCTAGCGTATGCTTAGCGTATTAACCATACGCACAAAAGTTATGAGCATGTTCAAAAATTTATTCCTGCCTCAGCGTATGCCAACGTATGCCACCGTGCTTGAAACGTATACAACCTATGCCTAACGTTCCCCTGGCGTATGTCAGCGTATACCAGCGTATGAGTGATCATTTTCATACGCTAGTGCCATACGCAACAGTGTGACAGGGCCATAAGGTAAGCCTTTGGACAGCTGCTATTCCAGAAAATATCTAAAGCAAAAAGTTTCTCTTCATTAGGTGTTGCATGAGTAACACCATGCACCTCCAAGCCAAGCCATTTAATGTTGTTCCAAGTCATGTCAAGTTAAGTTATTTCATTAAGCAAGTGAGCCTGCGTTAACCACAGTCAGGTAAGCTTTTGGACAGCTGCTATTCCAGAAAATATCTGAATAGAAACCTGCTCGGTCTCACCACCACCGTTTCGTTCTTCTGTGTTCAGGTGCAACTCGGATAAAAAATGTGGGTGATGACGTCACCGATGCACAAGTTATGATGCAAAACCAACATACATAAATAAAGCAAAAAGTTTCTCTTCCTTAGGTGTTGCATGAGTCCTTTTCGTTAGAGATTCGGGGTTGTTGGATGTTTTGTCCAGTCAGTAAAGAACAACATGGCCTTGGGGTGGTCCGTGGCGCAGTGGGTACAGCAGGCGCCCAATGTACAGAGGCTATAGTCCTGGCTGCAGCTGACCCCGGTTCCAGTCCCATATCAGACGGCCCTGTGCTGTGTGTCGTTCCCCCTCTCTCTGCTTCCTGTCTTTCTTCACTGTCCTATCCAATAAATATCCAATAAATAAATAAAAAGCCCCGAAAAATACTTATATACATATACGAATCCAGGAAGTGAGAATCTCTTCCAGCATACAGGGTTAGGGTAGGGTAGGGTAACAAAGGGGTACAATAAAGTTCTGACCCTAACCCAATATCTGCCCCATCTGTGCCTCCTCACAGAAACATCCCGGACAAAAGAAGACTAACGGTGCAAACAGCATTAAATTGGTTTGTAAAGCACTGATTTGAACAGAGAAAAGGAGACTGGAATGTACTGTAGATATGCAACAGAATGTGCCGCACCGTCATGGCAGGAAGCTGCAACAGCTCTGATAAAGTTGTCCTTTTCACTTTTCAACATCTGTTATTATGAGTTACCATGCCGACGGAAGAGTTTTTTGTTTAGGCTTTTCAAATGTCCACGAAAAGCCCGAAAAAAAGACCTGAAATCCCTGCTGATTTGAAGGGAAAATGTGGTGCATGTCAGGCAGCATTTACAGCCAAATTATCCACCAAGGGTGCACGCCTGTGTTACTGTGGCAGCAGTATATATTTTACCCTGTGCCATTTCTGGATGGTTCCCTCTGTTATACTTTCAACGTTTCAACAGTTTGTCAACCGGTCCATCAGCGAGGATAAAAAAAAAAACTTGGATTTGTTCTATACTAATGTAAAGGATGCATGTAGCTTCTTTGTCTGTCCTCTGTTAGGAAAATCAGACCCCAGTCTGGTTTCCCTCACTTCAAGCTATACACCCATTATTCCTTAAAATGACAGTGAGTTGCTTCCCCAAAAACAAACCCTGGATCACCAGTGACATGAGTAAAAAAAAAGCCTTAAGGGATGGAGGGAGTGATTGAGGAATGTTAAAAAACAGCTGAAAAAAAGATAATGGAGAGCAAGGAGGGGTTCAGATGAAAGCTGCAGAGCCAGCTCCAACAGAACGACATGAAATGCCCCTTTTCCACCGCCAAGCTAGCCCTACTCTACTCGGTTCGATATAGCCCAACACTACACTACACGACACGGCACCAGTAACATTTTCTTTTCCACCCAAACTGTGGCCTGGAAGTGGGCGGAGTCGGCCCGTTCACCACTAACATGACGCCGGTTTCAGGTGACTACAAAGTGTCACGCCGCGGTTAGTCAAAAGTAAACACAAGATCGAGTGTAATGTGTAATGCAGTTGACAATCCATATTGTTTAATTAAACCAAGCTCTTTATTAAAAAAGACAGCACAAAAGTAAACAGCAGGAGTTGTCTCAGATACAGGCGGTGACGCCAGTGTTGGTGCCGGTGGAATGCAGATAGCAGCTGTTGCCTCAGCTGCAGATTGCGATGCCAGTGTCGGTTCTGAAGCCTGCAGGATTGGAGGATCTTCGCTGACCTCAGCAACCGAACACTCATCGGTTGCACAAACCGAGTCTTGAGTGAAAAAAAAAAAAGTGTGAACATACGAAACGCATACACGTAACCGCATAGGTGAGACACTGTGCTAGCCTTCCAAAACAGCGTTGTTTGCTAGCTCACTCAGAACAACTTATGAGACACCTGTGTAACTTTTTACACAAGTTAAAGACTGAACATGTATTTGTTACGATATAAAACATGCATTTGTTAAGACATATGCGTTGCACCAATGGGATAAGAACAACTTACCATTTTTCATCGCCTCCAACAAAGACGTCGCCGTATCCATGCCGTTCGCCGGGCTGTGACCGTAAATGCCGTCCATTTGGTCGAACCACTTCCATGTCTTTGGGTTTGACCCACTCCGGCTGTTGTGGTCCTTTACCTGCCGGTAATAGCTCTTCAGCTTGTCTCGGTACTGCTGAGAATTCCGGTGATAGCATGGCTAGCCATCAGCTTGGTTATATCCTGGAACACCTTCTCATTTCATGTCGCTCCGTCCAGTTCCTTCTGCACGCGGTCCTCGGCCACCACACACAGAAAGGTCTGCACCTCGCTCATCGTCCATGGGCTGGCTTTCTTTCTCTGGTCTTCCATCTTCACAATTCTGTTTATTCTCTGGTTCTCTCGCAGTTGTGTTTTCATACATGGCGGGTGTTTCATACATAAAGCTCCCCGAGCTTCGTTGCGTGTATGACGTAATTTCACCTGACCAATCAGTGGACAGCACTGATCATGTGACGTTTTAGCACCGACAAGTACCTACTAGACCCACCTCTGAAGCAGGTACTTGCCGGGGCTCAAAATTGTAACGGGTCCCACCTTCAACCCGCGGTGGAAAAGCTCCCAACCAGGGTAGAGTCGTACCGTGTAGAGCTGTGTTGGTACAAAAATGTTCGGTGGAAAAGGGGCAAAAGATAAGTGCTCAGAGATGAAGGGATCACATGCCGTAGGTGAAAGAGGATCAGACTGATGGAAGTCTGGTCCACCTAAAAGATGGATCGGACAGCTACTGCTGATTCGGAACGCTGCTGCTCGAGTCCTCAGGCAGTGGGGTCACATGGCACTAGGGATGGGAATTGATAAGATTTTTACGATTCCAATTCCATTTTCGATTCTGCTTAACGATTCGGTTCTTTATCGGTTCCCTTATCGATTCTCATTTGGAGAAAAAGGACAACAAACCGGTCGATTAGCATCAACTTTGTTTAGTTTAGAAGTAACACGAGTCATGACCTCACAAACCCAACAGCGGTGAGGTCCACATTGGTCTATCCTGGCCTGGGTAATTTAACTCTTCCTGCTCTGGTGAAAGGAGAAGCTGGAGGTAGAGGTGAACTGGGGATAGTACCACCAGCCTCTGGCTCTGAGCCAGTCAGGCTCTGTCTCTCATGATTTCATCTAAATGTAATGCCTGAGAAGGCATTCATTTAACCTTAACCGTTACTAACAGCAGCTTTTACAATCAGGCAAATGGTGCTAACATGATAGGCAGTGTTTGTTAGTTAGTTAGTTACCTGCAGTGTTAGCCGAGGACATGCTAACGTTGCTAACGTTGCTGGGTTCAGATTCACCAACGTTAATCATTCATTCATAGTTATTGCATGTTGGTAGTATTTCCTCCCTTTGGTGAAATATTCACTTTGCAAGTTGCCCTGTTGTCGTCTTTTTTAGGGATGTGGAACCAAACTTTCGAGCGTTTGTACCGCTTGGGCGCCATGTTTACTGTTGACCGCTGGCTGCGCTGGACTCGCCACGCAACGTTGCATGGTGACGTCATTCACGCCCACTGGAATCGATAAGGGAATCGTTTGCAAAATTGCCAAACGATTCCAAGGAACTGAAACACAGGGAACCGGTTCTCAACAAGAACCGGTTTTCGATTCCCATCCCTACATGGCACTGAAAGGATAGGATAACTGGCTAAATTACAATCAGACTGAGTTATTAAGTGTATGTAGACACCTTAATCTGACAAGAAATTGGATTGAATCCAGTTACTCGCCATCGGATTAAGACCCCGAGATAACTGGGTTGAAAGTCACTCTCCCACCTCATCCTGACTGAACGCGAGCGAGCGATTGATGAAAATGATCAGAATGCGTACTTTTCAATCAGCCTGTCCTGACATGCCGCGAGCGATGTCGCTCCGTCCAGCGATCACGCCGAACCCTTATACAATCGCCCGCGCTCTGTCGTCTCTATTGGGACGACATTTCGCGGCGGCGTCCCGTTCTTATTGGTTGAAATGAACACGCTGCTTCCTGTTGACGAGCTAGTTAGCAACAGGTTAGCATGACTCAGGGAATAATGGACGAGGAGAAGCTGATCTGCAGCGTGGAACTGCACCCAGTGGTTTATGACCCCAAACACCCAAACCACAAAGATCTGAACCCAAGGGAGCCAGAGAGTACTTTCTGAACCAATCAGAATCACTCCCGACAAAATCGTCACGCTGCATATCAGGACACCCTCGCCAAATTTCGGCGTGGTATTGCGTCAGTGTTGCTCGCTTTCAGTCAGGATGAGGTGTAAACCTGCTTGTAGACGCTGAAGCACGTGGTGAATCAGACTTTGCGTTCTGCGCCAGATGTTTTCCCGGGGTCATGACCCGGAAGTCAAAGGAGACGATATTCCTGTTGTTGTCGCCGTCAGAAAGAAAGAAACAACGCGATGGAGAATGCTCCGTTGGGCATCGAGTTTGTGCAACAAGCAGCTCATCACAGACCAAATATAGAGGGACGTAGCTTCATCTTGCTCTGTGTTCTCCATCTTTCTCCAATGCCTGAGTTTGTTGTTGTTGTTGGTGGTGAAGAGGTCAACAGGAAGTGGCTCTATTAGCAACAGTTGGAATGGGTACAGCGCCACCTATCATACCGGGGTATGACACGCTTTGTGCCTCTGATCCCATTCATTCACCGCCATATATCCAAGGAGAATTACCCTTGCTCAGCTCAGTCTGATTGTTATTTAGTCAATAATTCGATCCTTTCAGGGCCATGTGACCCCACTGACAGACTACACTGACTTATGTAAGGAGAGTATTATTCCTTAAAATGACAGTGAGTTGCTTCCCCAATTCAAGGTAAACACAAGAAACTTGTGCTCAAGAAAAAAATAAAATGAAAATAAAAAATGGACCAGATAACAAACCCTGGATCACCAGTGACCTGAGTAAACAAAAACCTTCAGGGAGGGAGAGAGAGAGTTATTGAGTAATGTTAAAAAACAGCTGAAAAAAGATAACGGAGAGGCCTTTATTTGTCTTTCCTTGCCAGAAATGCTCTCCAAATTGTTGAAATCATGCCACTGGTTCTCGTGTCCTGGTTGAGGGTAAAACACAAGAGCAATTTCCCCCTTAAAAAGATCTTCAGTGATAGAAAGAGAAGTAACGTTAGCAAAGAGAGCTCCATCTGTTGGAGATGTTCAGGTGCTGCATGTGGCCCAGCTGGGAAGATCCACACACCGTTAATGTTAAACAGCAAGAGCTGATAAAGTTAGTACGATCGGGTGAGAAAATAGGTGAAATAACATTTGTGTCCACATCTTTTGACAACCCTGGCAGGGGTTAATGAATCAGCAGGAGCTGGAGCCACTGGATGCTGGCTTAACGTAACGTGCATGCAATATGTAATGTGAGGTGAGTATGTGTTGTGGTCAGAGCTCTCAGCACCAAATAGCAGGCTAATCGGCTTACTGAGGGAGATTAACCCTGGATGGTCGTGGCACACTGCAGAGCCATTCGTGGTCTCATCGTGACTCACAGTCGTGCCAAACGAGCTAAACCAAGCTGGAAGTGAAGCAGTTGTGTTGGTCATGTCATGTTGAACTGCTCCCTTCTACAGTCTCAGTAGAGGTGAACATCAGTGTAGAGAAGGGCTGGGCAACGATTACAATTTTTAATCTAATTAATCACATGATTAATTAGATTAAATGTGATTAATCACATTTGTACGCAGAATCCAAAAATTAATTCAAAAGTAGTGTATAGCTTTTAGCATTGAGCTTTATTTTAAATGTGCTGCCATATGAATGAAAGTGCCATAACATTTGTTGTGCAAACACACTTTTAACATCAGCATCTTTCTGTAGTTTTTATGTAGAAGCCTCGCTCCACTGTCTGTTTCCTTGAATGACTTGCTGCTATCAGTTGTGTGTTTTGCCTTTAAGTGATATTTTAGACTGGAACTACTACGCTGAGAAGACAATTCAACTTGGCAGTGTTTACAGATGACTTTGGTTCCGCCGTCTGGAAGAACTTTAACATGAAAATGGCCGAGTAAAAGTTCCGTACCCTTCTCCATGTTTGGTGGATCCGCCGATTACTTTCTTTTCCTGTTCCACAGCAGCAGACTTTTACAAAATAAAAGCCTGTGAGCAACAGACTTTTACAAAATAAAAGCATGTGAGCAACAGACTTTCACAAAATAAAAGCCTGTGAGCAACAGACTTTTACAAAATAAAAGCCTGTGAGCAACAGACTTTTACAAAATAAAAGCCTGTGAGCAACAGACTCTTACAATAATAAAATAAATAATAAAACAGGGGTGGTCCGTGGCGTAGTGGGCTGAGCAGGCGCCCCATGTACAGAGGCTATAGTCCTCGCTGCAGCTGGCCCCGGTTCCAGTCCCGCATCAGACGGCCCTGTGCTGCATGTCGTTCCCCCTCTCTCTGCCCCCTGCTTCCTGTCTCTCTGAACTTTCCTACCCATTAAAGGCACAAAAGCCCCAAAAAAATATAAAAAAAATTTTTTTTAAATGTTTTAAAAAAAAACGTTAATGCGCGATAATATTTATCGGCGTTAAATGTTTAACGCGTTAACGCGATAATAACGCGCCCAGCCCTAGTGTAAAGTTTTTCAGCTTATTTGGAACACAAATACAACATTCCAGCCACACAGAGGGACACTTGAACTGTTCCGTAATATTCTCATCTACCTCCGTCTGAGCCGAGGACAGAGCCCCTGACAAAGGAAGCCATTGTTTGAATGTGAGGTCTCATGGAGAGCGAGCTCGCTGTGCGTATGTGTGGGGCAGCGCTCGGATATTAGTGCATTTCTTTGCAGTTAAACCTCTGCGGTAATGCCCTCTTTTCTTCTTGTGCTGCTTCAGGAATGTGCTGCTGAACCAGAGAGCAGAATGGGCCTCTCTGTATGCAGCAGACACACGTTCAGGTTTAAGCATCCATGTGCAGAAGGTAGAACAGAAACTGACCACGAGAAGCCAAACACAGATCAAGAAGATTGTCTTTTTTTTTTTTTTTTTTTTTATTGATATCAGCAGAGGTGGGTAGTAACCAGTTACATTTACTCCGTTATATTTACTTGAGTATGTTTTTGAAAAAATTGTACTTCTAGGAATAGTTTTAAATCACTATACTTTTAACTTTTCCTTGAGTAGATTTGTGCAGCAGCAGTACGCCTCATTTTAATGTTTTATTCTGACAGAGAGAGAGAGACTTCCGCCAAAGGCTCTACCACCTGACTGTGTTCCACCAATCAGACGCAGCCGTGCAGTTTGGTCACGTGACCATACTCAATCTCAGCGGCGGGACGGGTTAGCTTTAGCATTAGCAGTCGTAGCAAACAAACAAAGAAACAGATGAAAAATGTCAGAACCAACGGTGGGAAATGAAGACGCAGACGAGGCCTCATACTGAAAGCATGTTTACCTTACAAAGAGTGAGAAACAGCAGCTACATTATGTGTCTTCTGTGGCAACCAAAACAAACGCACATTTCAGCAGAAACTCAACATCTAACTTGAGGAAACATGTAGAAAACTCGTTTTTCCCCCCATGGATAGGTGAATGTTTGTTTTTTAGGTTACAAATGGGTTACATATGTTTTAAACATTTCCTAAGTGTCTTTTATTTTTTATTGAAGTACGTGAATTTACCCAGATTATTTTAATTTAAGCTATTTTGTAATTAATTAATACATTTTCATTTTTAAACAAGAAAATGTAGACCCCAGCAATGCCGGTAAAAAAAAAAAGCCTTCAGGGAGGGAGAGAGGGAGTTATTGAGTAATGTTAAAAAACAGCTGAAAAAAGATAACGGAGAGCAAGGAGGGGTTCAGATAAAAGCTATAGAGCCAGCTCCAGCAGAGCGACATGAAAGATATGTGCTTAGAGATGAAGGGATCACATGCTGTAGGTGAAAGAGGTAACACACAAGACAGACGGATGTTCACCGATGCAAGGAGCGCCCTGACAACAAGCTGCAGGGCACGAGTCAGAACGACTTGTACTCACATAAGAGTTTTATACATAAATTCATATTGAAGAGCAGGACTTCAGGCATAAAGTAGAGCTGTAGCTTAGGCAACAGTCTCAGGGCTGCTTGTGAGACCATGAAGAAGCACCATCACAGATGTCCAGTTTGAGCAAAAAGCTCCAAACCCAAGCAGTATGTCAACATACATCCTCTTTGACACAATCTGCATGTGCTGCAGACTTTACTGACTCAGTTAAGGCAGCTTTGACAGAGAGGGAGATGTAAATATTAGGGCTATAGCCTCTGTACATGGGGCGCCTGCTCAACCCACTACGCCACGGACAACCCCTGTTTTATTATTTATTTTATTATTGTAAAAGTCTGCTGCTCACAGGCTTTTATTTTGTAAAAGTCTGTTGCTCACAGGCTTTTATTATTGTAAAAGTCTGCTGCTCACAGGCTTTTATTTTGTAAAAGTCTGTTGCTCACAGGCTTTTATTATTGCAAAAGTCTGTTGCTCACAGGCTTTTATTCTGTAAAAGTCTGTTGCTCACAGGCTTTTATTTTGTAAAAGTCTGCTGCTCACAGGCTTTTATTTTGTAAAAGTCTGTTGGTCACAGGCTTTTATTATTGCAAAAGTCTGTTGCTCACAGGGTTTTATTTTGTAAATATCTGTTGCTCACGGGATTTTATTTTGTAAAAGTCTGTTGCTCACAGGCTTTTATTTTGTAAAAGTCTGTTGCTGTCTGCTGTGGAACAGGAAAAGAAAGATCCACCAAACATGGAGAAGGGTACGGAACTTTTACTCGGCCATTTTCATGTTAAAGTTCTTCCAGACGGCGGAGTCGACAGAACCAAAGTCATCTGTAAACACTGCCAAGTTGAATTGTCTTCTCAGCGTAGTAGTTCCAGTCTAAAATATCACTTAAAGGCAAAACACACAACTGATAGCAGCAAGTCATTCAAGGAAACAGACAGTGGAGCGAGGCTTCTACATAAAAACTACAGAAAGATGCTGATGTTAAAAGTGTGTTTGCTCAACAAATGTTATGGCACTTTCATTCATATGGCAGCACATTTCAAATAAAGCTAAATGCTAAAAGCTATACACTACTTTTGGATTCATTTTTGGATTCTGCGTACAAATGCGATTAATCGTGATTAATCAGGGAAATCATGTGATTAATTAGATTAAACATTTTAATGGTTGCCCAGCCCTAGTAAATATGTCATGATTTATAATTAATCTGCAGAGTTGGACCTATGAACACATCCTTACCTTGACATACAGTGAGACGTGGTGGTCTGGCAGAGTCCTGCTGTTCCTGCGCTCGGTGGGCACTGGGCTCTCCACCCTCCTGTGGGAGATCAGAGTGACCTCCTCCTTCTTCTCGGGGATCATCGCCTCCCGCTGGGGGATGTATGAATGTCCATCCTCCAACAGAACCACACGCTTCTTCTTCACTTGCTCGTCTTTCTTTTTGGGCAGGGATTCTTGTTTGATCACTGACTTTAACTGGTCTTTCTTTTTGGGCAGGGATTCCTGTTTGATCACTGACTTTAACTGGTCTTTCTTTTTGGGCAGGGATTCCTGTTTGATCACTGACTTTAACTCCGTTATCCAGTCCTCCTTTTCTGGAGAACTCTTCTCTTTGGGTGTTGCTTCTTTCTTGGGCAACTCTTTCCCCCCCTTCTCAGCCTCCCAGGTGTCCTTTGGGGCAGGCCGGAGTTCTTTCCTCCAGTCCTTCACCTCTGGTGCTGGAACCTCCTCCGGTTGGTCTTTCTTGATCCAGTCATTATCTTTTCTCCTGGGCGACAGCACTTTTGCCTTTGACCATCCCTCTTTCCCAGGCGGCTGCAGACACAGAATCCCATTCTCCATGGCTTGCTTCAGTCCTTTAATGTTCATATCCAACTCTGTCTCTCTGTTCTCTTTTGTCTGCTCTTTCCCCTCTTCCTTTGCTTCCTGAAATCTGTTCTCATCCTTATCTTCATCTACTTTTTTTACTTCTTTTACCACATTTAGTTTTTTAGCTTGGTTCCCATCCACTTTTTTTCCAACTTCATCGTCATGAAGCTTTTGATTCTTCTCTACTCCTGTCTCATCCGTGGCATCACTACAAGGACTTGAAATGGTAACAGGGATTTCTTCTTTGAGTTTTCTTCTCGGGATCTCTTCGGTCTCATCATCTGAGACCGTTACAGGATCTTCGGCCATCTCCACTTCTCCATCTTCAGTATCTTCCACAGACACCAGGCTTAGTTGCTGTCTGAGGTTGTCTCCCCAGTCTGTCACTAACTCTTTGAGAAGCTTCAGAGGATGCTTTTGCAGATCCCCTCCCACCTCAGCTGTGGATCCATTTTCATGTGCTGGGACCTGACCAATTGTCTGGTCAACACTTTCCTTCAGTTCAAAAACCTCCTCCAAATCTTCAAAACCCACAACTTTCTGTTTATCTGCGGGCTCTTCTTCTGCTTTCTGTTTGTATGCAGGGTCATCTGCGGGCTCTTCTTCTGCTTTCTGTTTGTATGCAGGGTCATCTGCGGGTTCTTCTTCTGCTTTCTGTTTGTGTGCAGGGTCATCTGCGGGCTCTTCTTCTGCTTTCTGTTTGTATGCAGGGTCATCTGCGGGCTCTTCTTCTGCTTTCTGTTTGTATGCAGGGTCATCTGCGGGCTCTTCTTCTGCTTTCTGTTTCTCTGTGGGCTCTTCTTCTGCTTTCTGTTTGTGTGCAGGCTCATCTGCGGGCTCTTCTTCTGCTTTCTGTTTGTATGCAGGCTCATCTGCGGGCTCTTCTTCTGCTTTCTGTTTGTATGCAGGGTCATCTGCGGGCTCTTCTTCTGCTTTCTGTTTGTATGCAGGCTCATCTGCGGGCTCTTCTTCTGCTTTCTGTTTGTATGCAGGCTCATCTGCGGGTTCTTCTTCTGCTTTCTGTTTGTGTGCAGGCTCATCTGCGGGCTCTTCTTCTGCTTTCTGTTTGTATGCAGGGTCATCTGCGGGCTCTTCTTCTGCTTTCTGTTTGTGTGCAGGCTCATCTGCGGGCTCTTCTTCTGCTTTCTGTTTGTGTGCAGGCTCATCTGCGGGCTCTTCTTCTGCTTTCTGTTTGTGTGCAGGCTCATCTGCGGGTTCTTCTTCTGCTTTCTGTTTGTATGCAGGGTCATCTGCGGGCTCTTCTTCTGCTTTCTGTTTGTGTGCAGGCTCATCTGCGGGCTCTTCTTCTGCTTTCTGTTTGTATGCAGGGTCATCTGCGGGCTCTTCTTCTGCTTTCTGTTTCTCTGTGGGCTCTTCTTCTGCTTTCTGTTTGTATGCAGGGTCATCTGCGGGCTCTTCTTCTGCTTTCTGTTTGTGTGCAGGTTCATCTGCGGGTTCTTCTTCTGCTTTCTGTTTCTGTGCAGGCTCATCTGCGGGCTCTTCTTCTGCTTTCTGTTTGTGTGCAGGCTTATCTGCGGGCTCTTCTTCTACTTTCTGTTTATGTGCAGGCTCATCTACGGGCTCTTCTTCTGCTTTCTGTTTATCTGCAGGCTCTTCTTCTACTTTTTGCTTGTGTGCGGGCTCTTCTTCTACTTTTTGCTTGTGTGCGGGCTCTTCTTCTACTTTCTGT
Organism: Odontesthes bonariensis; assembly: GCF_027942865.1. NCBI lineage: Eukaryota > Metazoa > Chordata > Actinopteri > Atheriniformes > Atherinopsidae > Odontesthes > Odontesthes bonariensis. The sequence continues at coordinate 38,821,588 of NC_134516.1, read as the reverse complement.
TTATCTGCGGGCTCTTCTTCTACTTTCTGTTTGTTTGCGGGCTCTTCTGCTTTCTGTTTATCTGCGGGCTCTTCTACTTTTTGCTTGTCTGCGGGCTCTTCTTCTACTTTCTGTTTATCTGTGGGCTCTTCTTCTACTTTCTGTTTGTCTGCGGGCTCTTCTTCTACTTTCTGTTTATCTGCGGGCTCCTCTTCTACTTTCTGTTTATCTGTGGGCTCTTCTTCTACTTTCTGTTTGTTTGCGGGCTCTTCTTCTACTTTCTGTTCATCCGCGGGCTCTTCTTCTACTTTTTGTTTTTCAGGGGGCTCTTCTTCTAGTTTCTGTTTATCTGCGGGCTCTTCTTTTACTTTCTGTTTCTCTGCGGGCTCTTCTTCTACTTTCTTTTTGTCTGCGGGCTCTTCTTCTACTTTCTGTTTATCCACGGGCTCTTCTTCTACTTTTTGTTTTTCAGGGGGCTCTTCTTCTACTTTCTGTTTATCTGCGGGCTCTTCTTTTACTTTCTGTTTCTCTGCGGGCTCTTCTTCTACTTTCTTTTTGTCTGCAGGCTCTTCTTCTACTTTCTTTTTGTCTGCGGGCTCTTCTTCTACTTTCTGTTTATTCGCGGGCTCTTCTTCTACTTTCCGTTTATCTGCGCGCTCTTCTTCTACTTTCTGTTTACCTGCGGGCTCTTCTTCTACTTTCTGTTTACCTGCGGGCTCTTCTTCTACTTGCTGCATCACTGGTTGTGGAAGAATATCTAGTTTTTCAAGCTGAGAAACAATGTCTTCCTGCCTTTGTAGACCACCTTTTCCAATGTGTATCATCCCAATGACTGACTCTCTAACACCTTCACCAACTGTCCTTCCTCCCTTGTTTCTATTCTCTCCTCCCCTACCCGTTGAAGCATCAAACCCAACCTGCTGTCCTCGCTCTTCTTCTCGCTCCCTCCGATAGATGGTTCCCATTCTTGTCTCCTGGGCCCCCCCCTTTGTGACCCCCCCTCCTTCTGGGTCATGTGTTTCAGTAGGTGTGTGGTCACTGCTGAGAGTTGGGCGATGGCATAGATTACCCTGAATGTCTACTTGTTCTGTTACTACAACGTTAACAGGGTTCACAGCCTCTTCAGAACCTTGTGTTTCACCGGGATCATTGCACAGCAAATATATACCCTTTCCTGACTCCCCTACAGGCGTATCAACGTCCTTAGCTTGTGCTTCCATCCTTACATCTGTGTTTACTTCTTCTATTGCCTCTTCTCCTTTGTGTCCTTTACCTCCTCTTTCTTCTTCATTGAATTTTTCACCTTCTTTTATCACCCCATTAGACAACAGGGGCACTGTGATGATTTTCCCATCCTCGTACTCACTTTGCTTTCTGTTTTCACCCTGAGCTTGCTCCTGTCCTACATCAGCCATCATCAAAACATCTTCACCTACCTCTTCAGCTAGTTCCACCTCCTCATCTTCCTCTACTCCCTCCTCATCCTCTCTGCCCCCCTGGGTATCCAGATCTGAGCAATTGGCCAGCGGGCTGTGGACAATGGCTCCATTGGACAGGTCTTGGGTTGGGCCGGAGCTTGAATGAGCCATGAAGGAAGCTTGAGGAGAATATGGAATTCACGCAGGAAGAAACTGAACCCAGGTTTCCAGGAAAAGTTTTCAGTTTTACAAGATTTCAAGATCATAGAATTGTCTATTGAGTTCCAGAAAAGAGGGTCACAGAACCATCCAGAGAGGACTTGCAGCGTGTTGCTGGGGATTCGCAGATTCCAAAAAGTTGAAGAAAATTGAGTCAAAAGGGATCTTACAGCATCAGTGATGGTTGCGTGAGTCTGAAATACATCTTTCCAATTTCACAAGAGAACCGTAATCCTGGAAGTTGATGGGAGTCCAGATTGTGTCGGAGGTTAGTATCAACCGGGCTCTGATAGGCATCAGAACAGGATGCTCCGACCACAGCAAAGACAATCCAGATTGTGAGATTTCCTTTGAAGACGGAGAATAAAATACACACTCTTAGTGCTGTGCGTGGCCAACAGTTAGACATCAGTATATACAATCTTTTTCTGTGTGCCTCACCCTCCTCTCTCCTCAGAGGATTAAATGAAGGCTGATCCCCACATGACCAGAAGCTTAAACCCCTCTGCCACCGAGGGACCAGCACCACCTGAGTGGGACTTTCAGAAGCACACACAGATCTTAGCATTGCACATTACTTCCTCTCGAGGCTTTTGAGATTCCCCCGGACAGACACAAAAGCTTGCATAACTGTGTTTACACTGAATACTTCCACCTGAATTAGTCTTCAGGTTTGTTACAGCACTGACTGACTGAAACTTTGTCTTGTTTTGAAGAGATGGTTACTATTATAATCACTGTTAACATGTTTCTAATTAGGAAACATGGATCGGTGCATGCATTTATGTCACCCCAACAGAAATGTGCTCAGCTCTCAGTAGCCTATTCAAACACATGGCAGCTATCATTTTAGAGCCGGCCACCAGAGGGCAGAAATGGCATTTTTCTGTGTGGAAAGCAGTGAAGTAAAATGTTACACAAAGCAAAAGCAAAGAGAACAGTTGTTTTATATATATCCTGTCCAATTAAAGCCTGAATCAGTTTTTTTTTCTTCATCTAACAGTGATATTCCTTTGTTTGCTCTGTATAGTTTTGCAGATTGTGAATGATCTCTTCAATACTTGAATTACTGCAAACCAGAAATGCACATCAGCTGCAAATGATATGGAAAGAAGGCCATAATATTTGATTTGAACAGTTGCAGAGGGCTTTAGATAGTAGGGTTTTAGGTAGGGCTGGGCAACGATTGAAATTTTTAATCTAATTAATCACATGATTTCCCTGATTAATCGCGATTAATCCCGATTAATCACAATTGATCGTGATTAATCGCATTTGTACGCAAAATCCAAAAATGAATCCAAAAGTAGTGTATAGCTTTTAGCATTTAGTTTTATTTTAAATGTGCTGCCATATGAATGAAAGTGCCATAACATTTGTTGTGCAAACACACTTTTAACATCAGCATCTTTCTTAGTTTTTATGTTGAAGCCTCGCTCCACTGTCTGTTTCCTTGAATGACTTGCTGCTATCAGTTGTGTGTTTTGCCTTTAAGTGATATTTTAGACTGGAACTACTACGCTGAGAAGACAATTCAACTTGGCAGTGTTTACAGATGACTTTGGTTCTGTCGACTCCGCCGTCTGGAAGAACTTTAAAATGAAAATGGCCGAGTAAAAGTTTCGTACCCTTCTCCATGTTTGGTGGATCTTTCTTTTCCTTTCTTTTCCTGTTCCACAGCAGACAGCAACAGACTTTTACAATTATAATAGCCTGTGAGCAACAAACTTTTACTAAATAAAAGCCTGTGAGCAACAGACTTTTACAATTATAATAGCCTGTGAGCAACAGACTTTTACAATAATAAAATAAATAATAAAACAGGGGTGGTCCGTAGCGTAGTGGGTTGAGCAGGCGCCCCATGTACAGAGGCTATAGTCGTTCCCCCTCTCTCTGCCCCCTGTTTCCTATCCATTAAAGGTATAAAAGCCAAAAAAAATCATTAAAAAAAAAATGCGTTAATGCGTGATAAAATATTTATCGGCGTTAAATAATTAACAAATTAACCTGATAATAACGAGTTAACTCGCCTGGCCCTAGTTTTAGGTTCAGTTGAAAAGATTAAATATCTTATTCGTGGTACTTTTGAAATCAATTGAAAGAGTTAGAGGTATTTGGATGGATGAAGGATTGAATTATCGTGGACAAAATGGTAGATAAATGTGAGAAGAGAATGAATATTATAACTGGGTATTCCTGGGGTGCAAATAGAAATACATTATTGATTTTCATAAGGGTATGATTAGAGCACATATGTCAAAGTCAAGGCCCGCGGGCCAAATCGGCCCGGAAATGAACAATCACATGATCGACACTAGAACCTTAGCTGTAGGGCTCTGGCACGGCTGTCATGGTTCCAGCTAAGGGTCCTCTGGCTTAGGGTAGTACCCTAACCCCCTATCCACATCCAGAACACACTCAGGTTACGTTAAAAAAATTTTATTTAGAAAAGTGAGATGAGGAACTGGTGAACGGGAACCGGGAACTCAGGAACGGGACATCCAGGGTGAGTAGATGATCCCCGCCAGGGAGTGATGAGTGGGGTCCGGGTAATGGAGAAGCTGAATGATCCGGGCTTGAACTGATCGAGACGGCGTGCTGGGTGGCTTGGAGGGTGAGCAGGGTTTGGTTCTAGGAGAGCGATCTTGAGATGCTGCCAGCATGGAAACCTCATGGAAACCTTAAGATGCGTTCGGGGAAAACCCCTATTGAACATGAAAGGTACCTGGACGAAAAAACACAAGGTGGTGAGAGATCTCTGAGGCCAGGAGCCAGGAGCCAGGAGGTAACACATGTACCACTCAGGTTAACACTCAGCAGGATCAGCAGGATCCCTTTAAGCATCTCCTGATGAGGTCTAACTGGAAACACCTGTCCACCTCAGCACCCAGAGAGCAGGCGCCATCTATAGGAGGAAAAGAGAAGCAGCAGCCAAAACAAAGGGAGAGAACTCCCAGACCCCGACAACTGCTCCCTTTCAAGGCCCAGGTCTCCGTTAACCCGGATCCTACGAGTCCTCTGGCTGGCCCCGGATCCTACGAGTCCTCTGGCTGGCCCTGGATCCTACGAGTCCTCTGGCTGGCCCCGGATCCTATGAGTCCTCTGTCCTCTGGCTGGCCCCGGATCCTATGAGTCCTCTGTCTTCTGGCTGGCCCCGGATCCTACGAGTCCTCTGGCTGGCCCCGGTTCCTACGAGTCCTCTGGCTGGCCCCGGATCCTATGAGTCCTCTGTCCTCTGGCTGGCCTCGGATCCTATGTGTCCTCTGTCTTATGGCTGGCCTCGGATCCTATGAGTCCTCTGTCCTCTGACTGGCCCCGGATCCTACGAGTCCTCTGTCCTCTGGCTGGCCCCGGATCCTACGACTCCTCTGGCTTGCCCCGGATCCTATGAGTCCTCTGTCCTCTGGCTGGCCTCGGATCCTACGAGTCCTCTGTGCTCTGGCTGGCCCCGGATCCTACGAGTCCTCTGTCCTCTGGCTGGCCCCGGATCCTACTAGTCCTCTGTCCTCTGGCTGGCCCCGGATCCTACGAGTCCTCTGTCCTCTGGCTGGCCCCGGATCCAACGAGTCCTCTGTCCTCTGGCTGGCCCTGGATCCTACGAGTCCTCTTGTCCTCTGGCTGGCCCCGGATCCTACGAGTCCTCTGGTCCTCTGGCTGGCCCCGGATCCTACGAGTCTTCTGGCTGGCCCCGGATCCTACGAGTCCTCTGGTCCAACCAACCACTTTCACCATAGACGTCGCCAGATTGGGTCGTCTAACGTAGCGCCGCTTACTGATCGGGAGGTGAACTGCCTTGGGTATCCGACAGCCCGACAGAGAACTTCCAAAGGTTTAACAGCCTCTGCGTGACCACGGAGTTGGATTGGCAGATAGGGACGGAGAAGCATACCGAGGCCTCAGTCATACATGCCGTAATCAGGCACGTCACCAGACACTTTTTACCGGGGCACGTGCCCCTGTAAACATGCGTTGTGCCCCTGTAAAAACTCCCACTTACATCCTTCAGACTACGCTACGACTGATGTGCCAAGGAAGGATAACATAGGCCCGATTTTCCCCATTCCAACCCCGTAACCTCCTTTAGCCAATTCTGCACAGGCCTACCAAAGAGTGCAGTGAAGAGGTTGTATTCGCAGGCTTTGGGTGCGTCTGTGCATGCTCAGCGAATGGACCGTGTGTGACGCGTAGCGCGCGACATCAGAGTTGGAAGGTAAGATCCTGCCGCCCGCACGTCATATTTATCAGCGGATAGTAGCCACACAGTTTGCTAATACACACTGTTGGAATGCCGTCATCGTGGTCATGTGTATTATACGTACAGTACAGCTCTTGTAATTAGCGTTAAAATGTATATTGCATATTGTAGTATCCACATTGCCTATCTATTTCTACTGTCTTGTAAATATTTTTGGTAGAGTACCTATGACATGACATGTTACGGCATGTTATGTCTTGTGATGGTGGCTGCTGTACAGTGTCCTGTCCTAAGAATTTCAGTGCCCAGTCCGACTGTTGTTCTGTGCATCTGACAATAAAAGACTAGACTTGACTTGACTTGGACATAAGGAAGCAGCAAGGAGAATTGAGCATGAAGTGGAGGGAGGTGAGAGATTTGTTTTCTCCCACGCCTACCTATAGGCCACTGTCATTTCTCACACCAAATACACAACGTTTGCATTTAGGCTTAAACAGCGTCTGGTTCCATGGCAGATGAAAAACAGGAGAGAATATCCTATTCTGCCTATGATAGCTTATTTACTAAACTATCTTAGGCATTATAAATGGGTAAAAAGTGGGTAGGGTAGTTTAAAAGGCTACTCAATCAGGGGAATAACTTATCAGACCATATCAGCTACTCTTAATTTAAGATTTTGACTTTTTATTTTGCAATATTCCCTCTTGTAGAAGTATTTATTGACTGTGCTACAGTAAGATTAAAACGTGTTCCGTACCTGGACTGAAATATTGTTCATTATTTTGTATCTGTTGATCTGTTGAAAGTTGTAACATTGTGCATACTGTGTTTTTTAGTAATATTGCTTCTTGTAAAAGGCTGACTTGATTATGTTCGATGAGCTACAGAAGGAGGAATTGAAAAGCTAAATGGCTGAACTCAAAAGTGTTTTTATTTGCTTATATAGCCTATAGCTCTGGTAAACATTTCAACAAATGTTCTTATACATCCAGTACAGGCTCATTTTCTGTACACAGTAAGGCAGTGTTGGTGGTGGGGTTCTGGCTCAGGGCCTGTGCCCCTGTACAGCTGTATGCCTAGCAACATCCCTGGTAGTAATCCAAACATATAGGCTGTGTTCGAAACCGCCTACTTTTCCTACTATTCCTACTAGTCATACTTTTTTAAGTTCCCGGATGTACACTAAATGCATACTAGATTCGCCGAAATGTTGAGTATTCATCATGAGGTTACTTGTCACACTCAAACTACCCAAGATGCAACGTAACGTGACGTCGCCCATCGCCATTTGAACGGTCAAATTCCGTTAAAGGATAAGACCGGTTTTTTGACATTGGGCCCTTGATTTCACATTATAACATGATGTTCTACTCACCCCTGCTTGTTGTTGGTCATTTGGAGCTGTTCCGAAGATATTCGAGAGGCGTCTGGCTGCTCTCTTGAGATATTCGGCCATGAAACGGTTTCCTATGGGCAAGCTTATACAGGCACAAACTATGCTGTTTATAATTTATTAATTACTGTACATTAGCACTGATAACGTGGAGATGCGTCGCTTACTAAAAAAAATCTGGGTTACTAATTTTGAATTTTAGCCGAATGAATAAATAGGCAGCAGGTCTGTGGGCTGCCTGTGGCAGTAGCACGACGAGGACGTCAGTAACACCCACTTTACGACAAAAAAATCTAAATTACAATAACCCGGATTTTTTTAAGTAAGCGACGCACCTCCACGTTATCAGTGCTAGTGTACAGTAATTAATAAATTATAAACAGCATAGTTTGTGCCTGTATAAGCTTGCCCATAGGAAACCGTTTCATGGCCGAATATCTCAAGAGAGCAGCCAGACGCCTCTCGAATATCTTCGGAACAGCTCCAAATGTTCAACAACAAGCAGGGGTGAGTAGAACATCATGTTATAATGTGAAATCAAGGGCCCAATGTCAAAAAACCGGTCTTATCCTTTAACGGGACGAGAGCAGTCAAAACGGCATAACCGGAAGTGCGTTGCTCACTGCGGCTAGCTTTACTAGCGGCGAATTCGTGGGAACAAAATTGTAAGTAGCCGGTATTTTGTCAGATTTTCAACACCTTGGGGGTCTAAATGACTACTTTCTCGCCTGAAAATGTTTCAAATGTTGATAAAGTTATATATTTACAGAGTTTATAGCTTAGGCGAAATCAGCTTTTCAGGCCGGCTGATTTCGGCTCGGGCAGGAGTGAAGTGCACTGTGTGTAAACGCTCTGCATACTGTCAGATAGTACCCAGGCTCCGCCCTCGCAGTGACGCAACACCTTCGGCTCTGCTACACTTACTCAGGCCAACTGCTCATTCAGGTGGATTCGAGTTCCCGAAAAAATGGGAACTCCACCCACTTTGTCGGGAAGCAATCAACTTTGAGCAGCGCCAACCAAGGCGGGTTCAAGGTAGTGACGTGGTTGAACTGCCACTCAACCCATGGATTGTACACGGAAGCGCTTCATTCAATATCAACATGGAGCAGCATCAAGCTTTTGACACTGCTGTAGATGCTGTAATGAAAGTGTTCGACGGGAGATTCTCGTTAAAAATCGAGCAAAGAACAGCCCTTGAATCGTTTCTTGACAGGAAAGACGTTTTCGCCTGGCTTGCTCCCTACTGGCTTTGGTAAGAGTTTAATCTACCAGTTAGCCCCGCTGGTAGCTAAATCATACGTCAGAGGAAAGAGTGGTGTGATTGGCTTAAGCTTAGGCACAGCCTTTTCTGGCCACAACCAGTAGCAACCCGAGGGAGGCGGGTTGACCAGGCCATTTCGAATCGTATTCGTTATGGTCTTGGTCAGACCAGAATCTCGAAGAGATTTGAAAGTCTATGTTAATCAGGCTAGTCAGATAGATGAGTATGCCGTTTTCAAGTATGTAGTATGTAGTAGGCGGTTTCGAACACAGCCATAGATATACTCTGCCAGATATTCAGTTAAAAAGCAGCAAGCTGCCATTGTAAAAATTGTAATTTTATTTAGTTGTTCTTCTTTGTGAAGGGAGGTGGGTGGGGGGAATATGAGATCTCTTATCTCAGCAGTCTGGTAGAATTGTTAGTCATACCATATGCTGTAGGTGTGGGACTGCTTGAACAACATGCTCTGTATAATTTTTGTTTATAAGATGAAAAATTCCAAAATAAAGTGTTTAAAAAAATAAAGCAGCTAGCTGTTCATATTCAGCATGTTTTCTTTTCTTTATTATAGCTAAAGTAGAGGACACCGGGAGTTGTACAGTTCAGTAAGATGGAGAATCAGAGCAGCAGTACCGGAGTGTGACAGCAGGGGGCAGCGGTGTACCGGGCGGTGCCTGCTCTGCTGGAGAAGGAAGAGAAGAAGAAGAAGCTGCTGATCAGCTGACGTCACCTCCTTTATCCTCTGCTGTGCTAACAGATCTTGTGAGCCGTGTTTGTGCTCCATGTCAGGGAACATTGGTCCGTGTGAGCTGCAGGGTCAGTGCTGAGCTGCGGCGGCCGGCCTGTGTGAGCCTCAGCGCGGCTGCTCCGTCCGACAGCTCCCGCTCCGCTGGTTTTTCACACGGCTCCTCAGTTCCTCAGCCCCGGCCTGGCATGAAGTAGCTCCTCCGGCTCTGCGGGTAAGTACCAGGGGAGGTGACATGTGAAGAGCTTCGCTGGGAAAGGTGGTTGTTCCTCATGTGTGTGGATGTTTTAATCCAGGAAAGAGCTGAAAGCGACCGACCGACGCGATGCAGCAGGCGGGGAGCGGCGCGGAGGGGGAGGCCACGGTGGATGTGAAGTTCACCGACCTGCCCAACGCGCTGATCGCCTGCAAAGCCCCGGAGGATCTGTTCGAGGGCGTCCTGAAGGTTGGTTCCCTTTGTTCTGGGGGGGGTTAACTCCAGCAGAGAGGGGTTTACAGCAGCAGGTGGAGGTGGGCTTCAGGGTGACACACAGGGGTTAGGATGGAGCTTCCTGTCTGAGCTCAGAGGCTGCACCATGAAGCCTGAAATAAGCCTATCATTATCAGGACTATTCATCAGGGTTATCCACAGGTTTGAGTCTTTCTTCCTCTCCTCTGCTTCCATCCTCACTGAGCTGCATTCCTGCAGATAAACTCAGAGCATCCCTGGGAATAAAAAGCTTCTGACAGAATAACCCAGCTGGGCCTGTTGAAATGGTTCAAACCTGCAGGTGATGGTTGGTGTTGGACCCTGTTGGACTGCTTTAGTGTTCAGGGGCTTCAGTAACTCTGCAGATCATCTGGTTTAATGTCCCCACAGTCCCCACAGAGTTTGTTCTCTTGACTTTAGTCCTGTGAGTGTTGCTCCATGTTTGAGTTTCCCTCCTGCAGCTTGTGTTGGCCACAGCTGGGATGCTCCATGTTTGAGTTTCCCTCCTGCAGCTTGTGTTGGCCACAGCTGGGATGCACCATGTTTGAGTTTCCCTCCTGCAGCTTGTGTTGGCCACAGCTGGGATGCACCATGTTTGAGTTTCCCTCCTGCAGCTTGTGTTGGCCACAGCTGGGATGCACCATGTTTGAGTTTCCCTCCTGCAGCTTGTGTTGGCCACAGCTGGGATGCTCCATGTTTGAGTTTCCCTCCTGCAGCTTGTGTTGGCCACAGCTGGGATGCTCCATGTTTGAGTTTCCCTCCTGCAGCTTGTGTTGGCCACAGCTGGGATGCTCCATGTTTGAGTTTCCCTCCTGCAGCTTGTGTTGGCCACAGCTGGGATGCTCCATGTTTGAGTTTCCCTCCTGCAGCTTGTGTTGGCCACAGCTGGGATGCTCCATGTTTGAGTTTCCCTCCTGCAGCTTGTGTTGGCCACAGCTGGGATGCTCCATGTTTGAGTTTCCCTCCTGCAGCTTGTGTTGGCCACAGCTGGGATGCTCCATGTTTGAGTTTCCCTCCTGCAGCTTGTGTTGGCCACAGCTGGGATGCTCCATGTTTGAGTTTCCCTCCTGCAGCTTGTGTTGGCCACAGCTGGGATGCTCCATGTTTGAGTTTCCCTCCTGCAGCTTGTGTTGGCCACAGCTGGGATGCTCCATGTTTGAGTTTCCCTCCTGAAGCTTCCAGTGAGGACAAGCTGGAGGAAAGCCCACAGTCTTTTTTTTTTTTTCCTCATTAGTTATTCATTTAAAGATGCTTGTACTTAGACTGTTACTGCTCAGGTAATCCGGCTCCGGCAGCAGGTTTTTATGGAGCATTTCCAGTTTAGTAATGAGCCTCTGAAGTGAAAATTAGTGGAAGTAACGAGTCATTGGGAAGTGATGCTGGTAATTTAGCTCATTTGCTGGGTTGCAGCCTTAGGGTTAGGGTTCCTGTGGATAATGGTTAATGTTCTTGTGGATAAGGGTTAGGGTTCCTGTGGACTAGGGTTAGGGTTCCTGTGGATAAGGGTTAGGGTTCATGTTTATTAGGGTTAGGGTGCCTGTGGACTAGGGTTAGGGTGCCTGTTTGTTAGGGATCCTGTGGATAAGGGTTAGGGTTCCTGTGGATAATGGTTAGGGCTCCTGTGGATAAGGGTTAGGGATCCTGTTTATTAGGGTTAGGGTTCCTGTTGATTAGGGTTCCTGTGGATTAGGGTTAGGGTTCCTGTGGATAAGGGTTAGGGTTCCTGTGGATAAGGGTTAGGGTTCCTGTGCAGTGTTTCCCGCAGGAAATTGCTTAGTCAAGGTGGTGAGTTGTCGGCCGGGAGGGGTGTGGTACTTGGAATGGGACGGGGGCTGTTAGAGCAATAACTGAGCTGTTTAAGAGCTGTAACACTTTTTTATTTACATTATTAACTATTTACATTAACAACCAGTAGGTGTCGCAATTCAATGTTATCAATGCTGTCTTTTAATGTCTGAGCCTGGCAAAGCATTAATAATTCGGTTTAAAAAAAAAATGTTTTTTTTTTTTTTTTTTTGGGAACATTGGTAAGGCGGCAGTGCGAGTTTGCCAAGGTGGCCGCCTTAACTATAATGCGCTGCGGGAAACACTGCTTTGGATAAGGGTTAGGGTTCCTGTGGATAGGGGTTAGGGTTTCTGTGGATAGGGGTTAGGGTTTCTGTGGATAAGGGTTAGGGTTCCTGTGGATAAGGGTTAGGGTTGCTGTTGATTAGGGTTCCTGTGGATAAGGGTTAGGGTTCCTGTGGATAGGGGTTAGGGTTTCTGTGGATAAGGGTTAGGGTTTCTGTGGATAAGGGTTAGGGTTGCTGTTTATTAGGGTTCCTGTGGATAAGGGTTAGGGTTCCTGTGGATAAGGGTTAGGTTTCCTGTGGATAGGGGTTAGGGTTTCTGTGGATAAGGGTTAGGGTTGCTGTTTATTAGGGTTCCTGTGGATAAGGGTTAGGGTTCCTGTGGATAAGGGTTAGGGTGCCTGTGGACTAGGGTTAGGGTGCCTGTTTATTAGCGTTAGGGGTCCTGTGGATAAGGGTTAGGGTTTCTGTTGATAAGGGTTAGGGATCCTGTGGATAAGGGTTAGGGTTCCTGTTGATTAGGGTTCCTGTGGATAAGGGTTAGGGTTCCTGTTGATTAGGGTTCCTGTGGATAAGGGTTAGGGTTCCTGTTGATTAGGGTTCCTGTGGATAAGGGTTAGGGTTCCTGTGGATAGGGGTTAGGGTTCCTGTTTATTAGGGTTAGGGTTCCTGTTTATTAGGGTTAGGGTTCCTGTTGATTAGGGTTCCTGTGGATAAGGGTTAGGGTTCTTGTGGATAGGGGTTAGGGTTCCTGTTTATTAGGGTTAGGGTTCCTGTTTATTAGGGTTAGGGTTCCTGTGGATTAGGGTTAGGGTTCCTGTGGATTGGGGTTAGGGTTCCTGTGGATAAGGGTTAGGGTTCCTGTTGATTACGGTTCCTGTGGATAAGGGTTAGGGTTCCTGTGGATAAGGGTTAGGGTTCCTGTGCAGTGTTTCCCGCAGGAAATTGCTTAGTCAAGGTTGTGAGTTGTCGGCCGGGAGGGGTGTGGTACTTGGAATGGGACGGGGGCTGTTAGAGCAATAACTGAGCTGTTTAAGAGCTGTAACACTTTTTTATTTACATTATTAACTATTTACATTAACAACCAGTAGGTGTCGCAATTCAATGTTATCAATGCTGTCTTTTAATGTTTGGGCCTGGCAAAGCATTAATACTTTGGTTTAAAAAAAAAAAAAAAAATTTTTTTTTTTTTTGGGAACGTTGGTAAGGCGGCAGTGCGAGTTTGCTAAGGTGGTCGCCTTAACTATAATGCGCTGCGGGAAACACTGCTGTGGATAAGGGTTAGGGTTCCTGTGGATAGGGGTTAGGGTTTCTGTGGATAAGGGTTAGGGTTGCTGTTGATTAGGGTTCCTGTGGATAAGGGTTAGGGTGCCTGTGGACTAGGGTTAGGGTGCCTGTTTATTAGGGTTAGGGGTCCTGTGGATAAGGGTTAGGGTTCCTGTGGATTAGGGTTAGGGTTCCTGTTGGTTAGGGTTCCTGTTGATAGGGTTAGGGTTCCTGTTATTAGGGTTAGGGTTCCTGTTATTAGGGTTAGGGTTCCTGTGGATTAGGGTTAGGGTTCCTGTGGATAATGGTTAGGGTTCCTGTGGATAAGGGTTCTTGTGGATAAGGGTTAGGGTTCCTTTTGATAAGGGTTAGGGATCCTGTGGATAAGGGTTAGGGTTCCTGTTGATTAGGGTTCCTGTGGATAAGGGTTAGGGTCCCTGTTGATTAGGGTTCCTGTTTATTAGGGTTAGGGTTCCTGTGGATAATGGTTAGGGTTCCTGTGGATAATGGTTAGGGTTCCTGTTTATTAGGGTTAGGGTTCCTGTTGATAAGGGTTAGGGTTCCTTTTGATAAGGGTTAGGGTTCCTGTTGATAAGGGTTAGGGTTCCTGTTGATAAGGGTTAGGGTTCCTTTTGATAAGGGTTAGGGTTCCTGTTGATTAGGGTTCCTGTGGATAAGGGTTAGGGTTCCTGTTTATTAGGTTTAGGGTGCCTGTGGACTAGGGTTAGGGTGCCTGTTTATTAGGGTTAGGGGTCCTGTGGATAAGGGTTAGGGGTCCTGTGGATAAGGTTTAGGGTTCCTGTTGATTAGGGTTAGGGTTCCTGTTGATAAGGGTTAGGGTTCCTGTGGATAATGGTTAGGGTTCCTGTGGATAATGGTTAGGGTTCCTGTTTATTAGGGTTAGGGTTCCTGTTGATAAGGGTTAGGGTTCCTTTTGATAAGGGTTAGGGTTCCTGTTGATAAGGGTTAGGGTTCCTGTTGATAAGGGTTAGGGTTCCTGTTGATAAGGGTTAGGGTTCCTGTTTATTAGGGTTAGGGTTCCTTTTGATAAGGGTTAGGGTTCTTGTTTATTAGGGTTAGGGTTCCTGTTTATTAGGGTTAGGGTTCCTGTTGATAAGGGTTAGGGTTCCTGTTTATTAGGGTTAGGGTTCCTGTTGATAAGGGTTAGGGTTCCTTTTGATAAGGGTTAGGGTTCCTGTTGATAAGGGTTAGGGTTCCTGTTGATAAGGGTTAGGGTTCCTGTTGATAAGGGTTAGGGTTCCTGTTGATAAGGGTTAGGGTTCCTTTTGATAAGGGTTAGGGTTCCTGTTTATTAGGGTTAGGGTTCCTGTTTTATTAGGGTTAGGGTTCCTTTTGATAAGGGTTAGGGTTCCTGTTGATAAGGGTTAGGGTTCCTGTTTATTAGGGTTAGGGTTCCTGTTGATAAGGGTTAGGGTTCCTGTTTATTAGGGTTAGGGTTTCTGTTGATAAGGGTTAGGGTTCCTGTTTATTAGGGTTAGGGTTCCTTTTGATAAGGGTTAGGGTTCTTGTTTATTAGGGTTAGGGTTCCTGTTTATTAGGGTTAGGGTTCCTGTTGATAAGTCATCTGTGTCAGCCTTCAGGTGGACTCTTATGTAGAAATATTCAGGAGTTTCCTGTTCCCTGTTGAGGAGCAGCACTGAAACTGGCTGCTGAAAAGTGCAGCTCTATCTCTATCTATTTATTGCTGACCCTGTGGGTCATGTGATGCAGCAGCCTTTCCAAAGTCTAAGCTGCTGTAGCTCCTTCCACATTACTCTGCACAGGGAGAGTTTTTGCTTCAATGCTAACGAGGTTAGGGCAGCAGGCAGTTTGCAGTGCAAAGAGTGTTCAGGAATCGGAGACCACCTGGAGCCCCTTCAGTTTACCTGTTGGTCAGTTTACCTGTCAGGTTACCTGAGGGTCCTACAGAAGCTCATCCCCATTTTTCAGCAGGGAAAGGACATCTTTATGGGACTGACTCTGGTCTCAAATATTTGCTGATGGACTCTTTAACAGACGGTTGAGGGTCCTCTCTGATGTCTCCCCAGGGCTGTGCTCTTTCACCACTTTTTTCAACGTATACACCAAGGATTGCTGCAGCCAGTATCCACAGCATCACCTTTTACAACATCGCTCTGTGGTCCTGTCCCTCCTCAGAGGGGGTGTCCCGGATCACTGGTCGGTGGTCTGGGATTCATTGGCCGGTGGTCTGGGATTCATTGGCTGGTGGTCTGGGATTCATTGGCTAGTGGTCTGGGATTCATTGGCCGGTGGCCTGGGATTCATTGGCCGGGGGTCTGGGATTCATTGGCCGGGGGTCTGGGATTCATTGGCCGGTGGTCTGGGATTCATTGGCCGGTGGTCTGGGATTCATTGGCCGGTGTTCTGGGATTCATTGGCTCGTTGTCTGGGATTCATTGGCCTGTTGTGCTGTACTGGTCAGCAGCTGAGGATGAACGCAGCCCTGCATTGTGCACATCTTCCTGTGTGTGTGCTCGGCTGGTTTTCTTGTGAGGGAATGGAAACATGGGAAGATGAAACCCAAACATAAAGATGGAAAAAGTGCAGGGCTGCTTTCTGCTCACATACACCACAGTTGCTGCTGTCGGCTGGAGATGATTCGCACCG
The DNA here is from genome assembly GCF_027942865.1 of Odontesthes bonariensis. Taxonomy (NCBI): domain Eukaryota; kingdom Metazoa; phylum Chordata; class Actinopteri; order Atheriniformes; family Atherinopsidae; genus Odontesthes; species Odontesthes bonariensis. Next base: position 38,805,943 of record NC_134516.1, on the reverse strand, counting down.
ACACACTCTTAGAGAATTGTTTTCCATCAGACCTTCCACACACATTTTCACACAACCGTGTTGGTCATCCTCTCGCTGTGCTTTCACACTGTACTCAGGTGGAGGGTCAGTGTAATCCTTTATTACGTTGGAGCTCTGTTGGAGCTGCTCAGTGTGACCTCATTGTTGGAAAAAGACTTATTTCTGGACTTTTGGGCATTTATTTGGAATCTCTCTGATCCAAGCCCCCGTCCTGAGCGTGCACGAGGCGACTGTGGAGAGAAAAAAAACCCTTTGAACAGGAAGAAACCTCTGGCAGAACCAGGAAGGGCAGCCATCCGCCTGGACCAGCTAGGGGCTGAGAGGACAGGAAAGGGGGGACAACAAGCACCGTAACACCAGGCCAGGGATACCTGCTGAGAGAGAGAAACACAAGTTAATGGCTGTGTTCGCAACGCACTTCCGGTTATTTTCACAAAATAAAATACCCGTTTCCTTTTATCATAAGGAAAGCCATTACGATACAATTGGTGCTTTTGTTTTGAAAACAGGAAGTGAACCTACCCTCGTTGTAGGTAGCTTGAAACTGCCGTTTTGACAGGAAATGACGATCGGCGACATCACGTTACGTTGCATCTTGGGTAGTTTGAGTATGAGTAGTAACCTCATGATGCATACCCAACATTTCGGAGAATCTAGTATGCATCCAGGAACTTCTCGCTTACTCAAACTCGCAAACTAACTCCTAAGTATGCGGTTTTGAACACAGCCAATGACAACAATGTGTCACATGTACATGGAGAGGAAAGAGAACAGAGGGAGGAGAGGTGCATCATGGGAGTTCCCCCAGCAGTCTGGGCCTATAGCAACAGAACTATGGGATGTTTCAGGCTCACCTGAGCCATCCCTAACTATAAAGAAAGTGTTACACACACCTGGCCTGTCTGTCTGAAGGTGATTGGGTGGGTTTGTTGTCTGTAAAATGGGCAGCAAAGCACATTCACCCCATTAATTCTCTCCCACAAAGCACCAGTGTAAGCAGTGATTGTGTTTTTCCAGCTGCACACACCTCCTTCCACTTCCAGCTGTCTATTAATACCCATAAAAGCGTGTTATCAGAGCGCATACTTTCCATCAGGACCCCCTCCCACCCTCTGCTTTGCATCCCTTCATGTGTCGGCTCTGCATTCCTGCAGCAACTCTTCTTCTTCTTCTTCTTCTTCTTCTTCTTCTTCTTCTGCTCTCAGCTGCTGCCCTGGTTTTTACGGAGCAGATGAGTGGCTCGCAGTGAGGTCATTATTTTCCTCTCCCCGTCTGCGCACACACCCATTGTCCTTGTTTCTGAGCGATTAGTCAGCTCTGGGAGGTGTGTCCGAGGAAGGAAAAGGAAAGAAGCAGAGAAAAGCAGCTGGCCCGCCTCCCGGCGCAGCCCATTGGCTGCAGGGGATGACACCAGGAAGAGGGTGGGAGGGGACTGGGGCTCATGCGTCATCGGCTGGCAGGAGCTCATTTAAGTGGCTGTGGACGGAGGGAGAGAGCCGACTGACGTTTTCTGCTCTCCACACCCAAATCTGTGGAAAATTCCTTCAGTTTGCAGAGCCGCCTGGACGGGAAGCAGCCGAACTGAGGGCTCAGACGGAAGCAGCAGCGCTGGATGTTATTATATCCTTCAGGCTCGGATGGTGTAACCTTGAAATGAGGGTTGGGGGGTCTTTGAACCGTAGTATGGTGGACCTCATCCCTGAGAGGACAAAAGAGGAGGTGCAGCGCTGGAAATAAAGCTGGCCTGTTTCCAGATTGGAAGCATCTGGGACTCTCTGCTCGACGGTCACCCTGGGGAAGGCAACGGTCCTCCGACTCCCCCCTTCCTCTTCCTCCCCATCTTCACCCTTACTGTCCTCGCCACCCTTGAAGCCCGTCTCGGGCTCTCGTCGGGCCCTGACCTCGCTCATCGGGTGGAAGAGGTTTCAGCTGCCTGGACTGCCAGTCATGCACATCAAGACCACCAAGTGTAACCGCTTTTGTCTGGTTGCCTCGGTGACCAACCAGGAAGTGTTCTGCTGTCCTGAGGCGCAGGTAAGGCAGCGAGTTCCGGTTGGTTTCAGATTCATCTTTTGTACTGTTGCAGCTTATGTGTCTGCATGCCGCCTTCAGGTGTTAGACCCCCAACCTCACATGGTGCAGCGCCATCAGAGATGTCCCATTGGTCCAGAACTCATCCTTCAGGTGTTAGACCCCCGACCTCACATGGCGCAGGGCCATCAGAGATGTCCCATTGGTCCAGAACTCATCCTTCAGGTGTTAGACCCCCAACCTCACATGGTGCAGCGCCATCAGAGATGTCCCATTGGTCCAGAACTCATCCTTCAGGTGTTAGACCCCCGACCTCACATGGCGCAGGGCCATCAGAGATGTCCCATTGGTCCAGAACTCATCCTTCAGGTGTTAGACCCCCAACCTCACATGGTGCAGCGCCATCAGAGATGTCCCATTGGTCCAGAACTCGTCCTTCAGGTGTTAGACCCCCGACCTCACATGGCGCAGGGCCATCAGAGATGTCCCATTGGTCCAGAACTCATCCTTCAGGTGTTAGACCCCCGACCTCACATGGCGCAGGGCCATCAGAGATGTCCCATTGGTCCAGAACTCATCCTGCAGTGTGTCTGGTTGGCTGTGGAGTTTGTTTCTGCTGCATTTAAAAGGATCTTCAATGAAATGTTGTGCATTAAGAAGTTTTTTCCGTCGCACTGAGACATTGCTCTGAACTTCTGTGTGGGTGTACACATGGAAACATGGAAAAAGTGTTTTTAATGACTGTGTGACATCAGCTGCTCTGACACCGAGTTACTTTTTCAGCAGTTCAATTCAATTTTATGTAAAGAACGCTGAATCCCAGCAAATGTCATCTCTAACACTTCAAAGTATGCAGTGTGTGAAATGTTGTTTCATTTGGGCCCTTATGGGAGCAAGACAAAACTATAACTATTACTGAACTACAGTATAAGATAAGCACTACCATGTTGACCACATTCAGTGTCATACAATCATAATGACTTCAAATCAAGTCAAGACTGGGCCTATAGCAGCTTAACTATGGGATGTTTCAGGGTCACCTGAGCCATCCCTAACTATAAGCTTTATCAAAAAGGAAAGTTTTAAGCCTGGTCTTAAAAGTGGAAAGGGTGTCTGCTTCCTGAAGCCAAACTGGCAGCTGGTTCCACAGAGAGGGGCCTGATAACTGAAGGCTCTGCCTCCCAAACTGGCAGCTTATTCCACAATAGAGGGGCCTGATAACTGAAGGCTCTGCCTCCCATTCTACTTTTAGAAACTCTGGGAACCTCAAGTAAACCTGCAGTTTGGGAACGAAGTGCTCTGTTAGGAAAATATCTTACAATCAGATCTTTAAGATATGATGGAGCTCGGTCATTAAGACCTTTATATGTAAGGAGAAGAATCTTAAATTCTATTCTGAATTTAACAGGGAGCCAAAGAAGAGAAGCTAAAACTGGAGAAATATGATCTCTGCTGTTAGTTCTCATCAGAACTCTGGCAGTCCTAGAAACCTATTTTATATGAACTGTCTGCACTGAAGGTCTTAACCAGTTCAGTTGATTGAATGAAACAAGTCAGCTGTGCTGCTGCAGGGTTGGAACAAAAACCTGCAGCAGCACCGGCCCTTTCAAGGATCAGTTTGAGACCCCTGATCTAGAGTAACTATATAACCAGACAATTTCTCCCTGAAGCGCTCAGGTCCAAAGATAACGACTTCAGCTTTGTCTGAATTTAGAAGCAGACAGTTCTGAGTCATCCAGGTCTTTATGTCTTTAAGACATGCTTGTAGTCTGACCAACCTATTGGGTTCATCTGGTTTTATAGATAAGTACAACTGAGTATCATCAGCATAGCAATGGAAAGTTATGCCATGCTGTCTAATAATGTTACCTAATGGAAGCATGTATAAAGTGAAAAGAATCGGTCCAAGCACAGAACCCTGGGGAACTCCATGACTTACTCTGGTGTGTGAGGAAAATTCTTCATTTACAAGAACAAACTGAAATCTATCAGATAAATATGATTTAAACCAGCCTAATGCAGTCATCAACACTTCATCCTCCCATCTCCCTCTTTATTTTCAGGCCAGCTTTGAGTCCCTGTTCCGTTCCTTCGACCCACAAGTGCAGTTCCAGTACTTCAAGTCCTTCCGGCGGGTCAGGATCAGCTTCAGTGATGCTCTGGCTGCAGCCGAGGCGAGACTCCGACTGCACAAGACTGACTTCAATGGCAGAGAGATGAGACTCTACTTTGCTCAGGTAATGTCACATTTCCCTCTGCCTTCCTGTTTGATGTTCACTGTCAGATGGAGCTGTTTGCTCACAGGCTGCTGTCCATATATGGAGCCCCAAAGGGTGTCATGTTTCCTGTTAAACAGCAGCGGCAGTCTGGTTTGGGTAAACTACAACGAAGCCCATTGGGTTTTTTTTAGCGGATAATTCACCAACAAGGTGATTCAGAGTGCTTCACAAGGAACAGCGAAGCGTTCAAACCAGATTTCAAGTTATAAAAAAAGCCACAGTAGATGAACAGAACAACAGGAAGCTGCTGCAGGAAATGAACTCTTTGATGGCAGCATCACCTCTCCAGTCGAGCGCAGCTGTGCACACAGCTGTCTGGAAATATTAGCTGATGTGTGAGCTGTAAGCTGCCTGTTAGCTGCCTGTTAGCTGCCTACCCTTCTTGAATGAATAATTTCACCAAAGACTGGTTCATTTGTACATTTTACACAATCTGCTGATGTTATTTACTCGATAAGATTTCTTTAGTATCCTCTCACATCTGTCCTGCTGTTCTCTCCTGCAGTCCGTCCACATAGGGAGTCCTCGACTGGAGCCCCCCAAGCCAGATAAGCAGTTCCTCATCTCCCCCCCTGCGTCTCCTCCAGTTGGCTGGGAGCAGTCTCAGGACCCAACACCAGTCATCAACTACGACCTGCTGTGTGCCATTTCCAAACTAGGACCAGGTACATATCACAGTCGAAGCCCTGGTTTCTATGCCAGAAGAGGCCTATTAGGAGCCGGGGTCAGGCCAGCAGCATAGCATAGCACGATATGCAAGACTACGGCTGCTCAGGAAGGCGTCTTGAGTCTATGCACCAAGTTTGGCATCGATACATCAATGCATCGCAGAGATACGGCCTAACGTCCTGTTTGCGCATTGGCGTAGACTTTGGCTGCCACGGGCAAACGGAAGCGAAATGAAAAAATTCAAGTCCCATGGAGATCGTACAATCTGCGTGGCCTGAAATGCTTTTTGAAGGTTTTTGACAAAATTCAAAATGGCGGAAAATCCAATATGGCACAGATGATGTCATGCGTTACGATGACCTTGTCTGCATCCAGGGATTCCAACGGTACCTCATTTGTGAAATTTGGACCAAGGGGTCTAAAAATGCCTTTTGGCTGTATGTAGCGCCCCCTAAAGGCCAAACATCACCAAATTTCTTGGGCCTCTTAAAGATGTGGTCATGGGCGTGTGTTAGGAGTTTGACGTCATTACATCAAACGGTTGCCAAGATAGGGCCTCACTTCCTGTTTGGCGGCGTCTCCACCGAGTTTAATTAGATTTTATGGAAAAACAGAAGCCTAATTAAACACGATAACCACACAATAACTTTTGTGCCGCTTGGTCTGAAGAGTCTATGTGCCAAAATTGAACAATCTGTGTGACCTGAAATGCTTTTTGAAGGTTTTTGATCAAATTCAAAATGGCGGAAATCTAATTCGACGGAAAATTACGTCATCGGGTTGGACTCAAAGATTCAAATGATGCGCCCTTTGTGAAATTTGGACCAAGGAGTCCAAAGTTGTGCAGCTGAATGCACTTTGAACTTTGACGTGTTTGTGGCGCTAGAGAGTACACTGTTGGGGCATGAGAATTCTTGAGGTTGACTTTGTTACGGTGCTGAATACATGTGCCAAATTTCACAACTTTTTACCATAGCGTTCTAGGGGCTGCCATAGACTTCAATTGCAGCAGAAACGGATCAATAATAATAGGAAAAGCTATTAACACAATGGGTGCCTTCGCTGCTGGGCCCCCAATAATAGGAAAAGGTACTAACACAATGGGTGCCTTTGCAGCTTCGCTGCTGGGCCCCCAATAATAGGAAAAGCTACTAACACAATGGGTGCCTTTACAGCTTTGCTGCTGGGCCCCCAATAATAGGAAAAGCTACTAACACAATGGGTGCCTTCGCTGCTGGGCCCCCAATAATAGGAAAAGCTACTAACACAATGGGTGCCTTCGCTGCTGGGCCCCCAATAATAGGAAAAGCTACTAACACAATGGGTGCCTTTACAGCTTTGCTGCTGAGCCCCCAAATGGCTTGACAGTTTCTCCCTGAAGCGCTCAGGTCCAAAGATAACGACTTCAGTTTTGTCTGAATTTAGAAGCAGACAGTTCTGAGTCATCCAGGTCTTTATGTCTTTAAGACATGCTTGTAGTCTGACCAACCCATTGGGTTCATAGGACTCATTCAGCGTGGCTACAGATGAGGCGAGCCACAGTTACAGCTCGGCTCGGCCGTTTAACTGGACCGCCATCCTCGTTCCAGAGTACATGTGCGGAAGATGAATTGAGTGATTAACTGAAGTATGTCTGTGAGAAAAGGGTAAAGGCATCCTGCTGCCTGTAACCTCCTCTGTGGGAGTTCCTGGTCCATGTGAGTCCAGCTGAATTCTCTGCTCAGACGCCGTCTTTGAGCTGCTTTAACGCTGATTCTGTGGTTCTAAAATCAGGATTTTATTAGCGCAGAGCGACCGTCTGGAGATGCTTTCAGTCAGCTGACTGTCTCAATGGGCTGATTTTCAGTCCCAGTTTCTGACAGAAGAAACCGGTCTGGTTTGAGAAGCTGGATTTCTGTCAGGTTTCATTGGGACTAACATGTTTATATGAATGTATTTACAGTCATTGCTGGTCCATAAGAGCGTCTGCATGGCTCCCAGCAGGGGGGTTCCAGACATCTGAAATGTTAACGTGACGTCCTTCCTCTCTGTGTGACCTCTAGGGGAAAAGTACGAGATCCACACCGCCACGCCCACCACCCCAAGTGTGGTCGTCCACGTGTGCGACGATGTGCACGGCCCCGGCCCGGCTCCCGGCGACAGCGACCAGGACGACGAGCCCCGCCCCCTGCGGCCTAAGATCATCCAGACCCGTCGCCCTGACTACACGCCTGGAGTGGAGCAGTGAGCAGGAGGACGGGGAGGCGCGGTGCGACGGCTGACACGTTTCATCCTGAAGTGATCGTCTCTCAGAGATGGTTTGGGACTTTGAGAGGGCGCCTGGAGGCGCTGCGGCGCCCCCTGATGGGCATTTTCATAAGATGGGACGCTGCATTCATTTCCTGTGGGAAAGACTTGGTTTAGTGGTCAGACGGTGAACGTAGTGTGAATGTAGGAAATCCTGTGAGCTATGTTTGGACGAAGATTCTGAGATTTAGCCAAAAGCTGCCGGGGTTTGATGGTGAAGCTGTTCGGGCAGAAGCTATTGGAATCGTTGCTTCATTCCCATATGACATGAATGCAGCATCGCTCCTGAGAGTTTGGCTCTGAACAGACCGAGGAAACTCCCACTGAATAATGTTAGACATAACTCTGCGACTGTTGGTGTGTGTAAGGGTGCTACATATACATGTATGTCAGTGAGCTGTGGAGCGCAGGCCTCAACTAGCCTCAGCTAACTTCAGCTAGCCTCAGCTAACCTCAGCCACGCAGATCCGACCTCCTTCAGGGTTGGATGTGCAGCATTGGAGCTGGGTTAGGGTTAGGGCTGTGGGGAGACCAGTGAGTGAAACCATGGCTGGTTAGGGTTAGGGCTGTGGGGATAGGGTAGGGTTAGGGTTAGGGCTGTGGGGAGACCAGTGAGTGAAACCATGACTAGGTAGGGTTAGGGTGAAGGCTGTGGGGTTAGGTTAGGGTTAGGGCTGTGGGGATAGGGTAGGGTTAGGGTTAGGGCTGTGGGGTTAGGTTAGGGTTAGGGCTGTGGGGAGACCAGTGAGTAAAACCATGGCTGGTTAGGGTTAGGGCTGTGGGGATAGGGTAGGGTTAGGGTTAGGGCTGTGGGGAGACCAGTGAGTAAAACCATGACTGGGCGGAACCTGTGAGTGCCTGCAGCTCAGTCCTCCTGTGTTCACATCTGACTTGTACAATGTTTGTGTGCGTGTTAACTGTCTGCTTCTGTAGTAAGATGCTATGTATTCATTCAGCTTTTTAAAGATGTGTGCAGTGCTGGAGTTTAGTACTTGGGTGGGACTCCGCTGCAGCCACTAACCCTGTACTGTGCAGCTCAGTCCCAACACGACCGCCCCCACAGAACTGGAGCTAATCTGTCTTTGTGGGATCAGGCTTATATCTGAATGGGTGTGTAATCTTCACACTGTTGTACATCCTGTAAATGTGCTGCTTACTGTAAAGAGCTTGTCACCGTGAGTGGTTCCATGCTGAGTTTTCAGTCGCCATGGGAACCATCAAACATGTCCACGTCATATGATTGGAGTGTTTTAGCAACTTTTTTTCACTCTTGGTGAATTTATTTACAAAAAAAAGCTGTTTCTGTTATTGATTACCACTTAATAAATCTGTGACCCTCTACATTTCTCTGTCTTTGTGTGTTAAATATGTATGTATGTAAGGACTCCTGTCAACAGTTTGATGTTAGCTCATGTGGACTGGATTTACTCCAGACAAATGGGCTACCCGACTCTTCTTAAAACCTCTTAAAACCCAGCAGCTAACATCAACACGGAGCAGAATACACAAAGCCATTGTTGGTCAATAATGTTTCTTCATACTTCCATACCAGCCAGGCAATATTGACTGAGACAGCTGATGGGTAGTAATATTTGGTTCCAAAGCTCAAGTCAAAGAGCCTACAGTGATTGCAGTGGGAAAGTGTTGCTGTTTCCCTCCTCTGAAAAGGCCACAGCTCCCCCTGCTGTTTATGGAGAAAAGTGAGAAGACAGAGGTGGAAAGATCGGGGCTCCGTCAGCAGTAATGAGGGCGCTGCTCCGGTCCGTCGTGGTGAAGAGGGAACTGAAGAAAAAAAGAAATTCAACCTCATGTTAAACTCAACCTTTCCTCATGTTAAACTCAACCTCGGCCAAAGACTTTCCTCATGTTAAACTCAACCTCGGCCAAAGACTTTCCTCGTGTTAAACTCAACCTCGGCCAAAGACTTTCCTCGTGTTAATCTCAACCTCGGCCAAAGACCTTCCTCGTGTTAAACTCAACCTCGGCCAAAGACCTTCCTCGTGTTAATCTCAACCTCGGCCAAAGACCTTCCTCGTGTTAAACTCAACCTCGGCCAAAGACCTTCCTCGTGTTAAACTCAACCTCGGCCAAAGACTTTCCTCGTGTTAAACTCTACCTCGGCCAAAGACTTTCCTCGTGTTAAACTCAACCTCGGCCAAAGACTTTCCTCGTGTTAAACTCAACCTCGGCCAAAGACTTTCCTCGTGTTAAACTCTACCTCGGCCAAAGACTTTCCTCGTGTTAAACTCAACCTCGGCCAAAGACTTTCCTCGTGTTAAACTCAACCTCGGCCAAAGACTTTCCTCGTGTTAAGCTCAACCTCGGCCAAAGACTTTCCTCGTGTTAAACTCTACCTCGGCCAAAGACTTTCCTCATGTTAAACTCAACCTCGGCCAAAGACTTTCCTCATGTTAAACTCAACCTCGGCCAAAGACTTTCCTCATGTTAAACTCAACCTCGGCCAAAGACTTTCCTCATGTTAAACTCAACCTCGGCCAAAGACTTTCCTCATGTTAAACTCAACCTCGGCCAAAGACTTTCCTCATGTTAAACTCAACCTCGGCCAAAGACTTTCCTCATGTTAAACTCAACCTCGGCCAAAGACTTTCCTCATGTTAAACTCAACCTCGGCCAAAGACTTTCCTCATGTTAAACTCAACCTCGGCCAAAGACTTTCCTCATGTTAAACTCAACCTCGGCCAAAGACTTTCCTCATGTTAAACTCAACCTCGGCCAAAGACTTTCCTCATGTTAAGCTCAACCTCGGCCAAAGACTTTCCTCATGTTAAACTCAACCTCGGCCAAAGACTTTCCTCATGTTAAACTCAACCTCTGCCAAAGACTTTCCTCATGTTAAACTCAACCTCGGCCAAAGACTTTCCTCATGTTAAACTCAACCTCAGCCAAAGACTTTCCTCATGTTAAACTCAACCTCAGCCAAAGACTTTCCTCGTGTTAAACTCTACCTCGGCCAAAGACTTTCCTCGTGTTAAACTCAACCTCGGCCAAAGACTTTCCTCGTGTTAAACTCAACCTCGGCCAAAGACTTTCCTCGTGTTAAACTCTACCTCGGCCAAAGACTTTCCTCGTGTTAAACTCAACCTCGGCCAAAGACTTTCCTCGTGTTAAACTCAACCTCGGCCAAAGACTTTCCTCGTGTTAAGCTCAACCTCGGCCAAAGACTTTCCTCGTGTTAAACTCTACCTCGGCCAAAGACTTTCCTCATGTTAAACTCAACCTCGGCCAAAGACTTTCCTCATGTTAAACTCAACCTCGGCCAAAGACTTTCCTCATGTTAAACTCAACCTCGGCCAAAGACTTTCCTCATGTTAAACTCAACCTCGGCCAAAGACTTTCCTCATGTTAAACTCAACCTCGGCCAAAGACTTTCCTCATGTTAAACTCAACCTCGGCCAAAGACTTTCCTCATGTTAAACTCAACCTCGGCCAAAGACTTTCCTCATGTTAAACTCAACCTCGGCCAAAGACTTTCCTCATGTTAAACTCAACCTCGGCCAAAGACTTTCCTCATGTTAAACTCAACCTCGGCCAAAGACTTTCCTCATGTTAAACTCAACCTCGGCCAAAGACTTTCCTCATGTTAAACTCAACCTCGGCCAAAGACTTTCCTCATGTTAAACTCAACCTCGGCCAAAGACTTTCCTCATGTTAAACTCAACCTCGGCCAAAGACTTTCCTCATGTTAAGCTCAACCTCGGCCAAAGACTTTCCTCATGTTAAACTCAACCTCGGCCAAAGACTTTCCTCATGTTAAACTCAACCTCTGCCAAAGACTTTCCTCATGTTAAACTCAACCTCGGCCAAAGACTTTCCTCATGTTAAACTCAACCTCAGCCAAAGACTTTCCTCATGTTAAACTCAACCTCAGCCAAAGACTTTCCTCATGTTAAACTCAACCTTTCTCAACATTTATTGCCTCCCTCCCCGATTAAAGCATGTAAAACTGTGCAGAAATGTAAGGCCACTAACCAAACTGAGGTCAGAGCAGACATGAAGAAGTAAGAAATGCCTCAGTCACTAGTCCTAGTCACAGTTGACTTTTTGGTCAGGTTTGTACAGTTTTCCCGAAGGAAGCTGAACGCACCATGAGCTATCCAGTGATGGTAGAATCCTCCCCAACAAGCTGCACTATACTCATGCCATCTCAGGTTTCAGAGAGCTGACAGGATCCAGACTCAAATGACATAACCTCCCTCCCTCCCTCCCTCCCTGCCTCCCTCACCTCCCTCTCCCTCCGTCCCTCCCTCCCTGTGCAATGTTTTAGGCAACTGAGAGGATGAGTTTTTCTTTAAAAATGTACCTCCATGCAGAGGAAAAAGTAAGTAACCTTTAGGTCTCCCCAGTACACTCAGCACTCTGAGGGTTTGGGCTGTCTCTGTGTCCTCATGTAATTCCACACTAAATAAAAGTACCATCATCAGGAACAGGTCCATGGTCAATTTATGGAGCAAATTACATTCAGATTATTTTTAGGGCTCGGCGCGTTAACTCATTATTATCGCTTTAACTTGTTAATTATCTAACGCTGATAAATATTTTATTGTGCATTGACGCAGGTTTTTATTATTGTAAAAGTCTGCTGAATGCATCGCATTCACACAGTTACAGCAAACACCACGAAGCATGGAGGAATAAAATAAAGATAAACTAGCAGCTAACATCACCGCTACAGGTGTGAAGCTCACTGAGGTAACCGGCGCTACTTCCTGTTTTACTCGTTTCAACATAAAAGCACTTATTTCAAAATAATTTTTTTTTAAAAACTCCTGCATTTACAGCCAAGTTGAATTGTCTTCTCAGCGTAGTAGTTCCAGTGTAAAATATCACTTAAAGGCAAAACACACAACTGATAGCAGCAAGTCATTCAAGGAAACAGACAGTGGAGCGAGGCTTCTGCATAAAAACTACAGAAAGATGCTGATGTTAAAAGTGTGTTTGCACAACAAATGTTATGGCACTTTCATTCATATGGTAGCACATTTAAAATAAAGCTAAATGCTACAGGCTATACGCTACTTCATTCATTTTTGGATTTTGCGTACAAATGCGATTAATTGTGATTAATCAGGGAAATCATGTGATTAATTAGATAAAACATTTTAATTGTTGCCCAGGCCTAAGTATTTTACACTGACATGTTGGATTTGAGTATTTTTTTCATGCATCCCGATCAACCCCTTCAGTCTTAGTATTTCAACAAAATGAGATTTACCTCACTGGGTGTGTGTTCTGTGTCAGCCAGGGCTAACGTTACCATACTGTCAAACACATTCTTCCACACAAGTCCTCCACATACTTCCACTGCACTCTGAATGTTATACCGTTACAAGAGTCCTGCCACGTGCCTCTTGGTGTCCAATTCCTGTGTATAGGCTGCCAGCTAAGCACAATGTAAGCTACTGGTGTGGCAAAGCATTTTTTTAACTTGAATTTTACTGTAATAATAGATCTAATAAGAATCAGGATGGAGGCAGCTGTAAGCCAGGTGGGAACCAGCAGCCACTTTAACCAGCTTTAAGAGTAAACTTAAATGCATTTACAGTCAATAAGTGAGCATTCAGATGAAGAAGGTGAATTTGGGTAGAGGGATAAAGAGCACGTGATAAATTCTCCCCTTTCTCGGTGGTCTAATGTACCGTGGAATAGCGATATTACCCACTGCACTTGAAGGTAGCATTTGGTGTCATTGAGATTTAAAGGCTGTCTTGTAAAGTGAGAGGGGGCAGCTGCTGTTATTTAAAACATACTGATGGCCATGGCATCACATCATCTCTGCCTCAGAAGATCCTTTAGTCGCATGAACGTTTGTTGGTAAGAGCAACCTCTTTTCTATCTGTTCCATCTTCTTTGAACTCTACTGCACTTTGCACTCCCACCTCCAGATCAATTAGTTTTATTACTATTTTAAAAAGTAGCTTCAAACAACAGCTTCACACTTGCATTAACCGACAATGAGTTTAAGTCACACTATGAAACCTGACACTGGGTGATCATTTTAATAAAATGGAGAATAGGTGATGTGCTATTGTGAGCCAACTAAAGCTCTGAGTGGAGTTTAATGACAACATCAATTAGTGAGACTTGGTACTTCTTTGTAAATGTTGTGAAAAGCGTTTGTATGTGCTGCTCTCGGTTTCTGTTGCATGAAGCTGAAATCATGCCACAGGAAATTGACGAAGCTCTGTGTCTTGATTAGGAGCATAAGAGGACGAGATGTTTCCTCTGTGTGCTTTGGTGATGCTGCTGTGTCTTCCCTATAGAGGGCTCTGCATTGGTGAGTCTCTGCTTTTAACCCAACACAAATGTTCTGTGTTCCCCTCACTCTTAGGCCTGAATTGGACTCAAACTATTAGGGTATTTATTTCCTATGACACTAAACACAACAGTCCTCTTTCTGTTCTGTTTCAATGAGGATCTGATCCTCTCAAGCTTTTTCACTGTTATTCAACGAGCTATGAACATTTTTCCACTCTCGTCTACCCCACCCTATTAAAAAATTGAAAATTTAAGACATCTTAATCTAATTATAAATTTACAGATTAAAGATATTTTAGTAGTTTGGTAACTATTAACATTTGTATTAATGTTGTACTTTTAACAAGGTGCTAATATCGTATCACTTCGTTGTTGTTGCTGTGAAATATTAAATTGGTAAAACTTATATGTGAGTGCATATTGTTTCAGTTACCACTGGGCCAGCAATTCAATTCAATTCATTTTTATTTATATAGCGCCAAATACAACAAATGTCATCTCAAGGCACTTAAATAATAAAGTCCAATTCAAGCCAATTGGAATTCAATTAATTGTAATCATAATTATTTTCAAAATAATCCAATTCGTTCATATAGAGCCAATTCAAAAACAATTTCCTAGCTAAGGAAACCAACAGATTGCACTGAAACTTTGTCTTCGGTCCAATCTCCCGGCCTGAGCGTGCCTGAGGCGACTGTGGAGAGAAACGACTCCCTTTGAACAGGAAGAAACCTCTGGCAGAACCAGACTCAGGAAGGGTGGCCATCCGCCTCCACCAGCTGGGGTTGGAGAGGACAGAAAAGAGGGGACAACAAACACTGTAACACCATTCAAAGGATACCTGTTGGAACAGGGAAACACGAGTTAATGACCACAATAATGTCACATGTACATAATATCATTTGAGAAATTAAACGGGGAAAAAGAGAGTAAAGTGAGGAAAGGACACATTGAGAAATATGAGGTCTGAATATAAAACAAAACAGAACAAAAAAAGAAGCAAAACAGTGAAAGTAGGGGCTTTGTTGGCATAGAGATGATATTAGAGGTGGTATTCTTAATACTGAAAGGCATCCATCCAGCATCCATGCTGCTATGGTCAATTCAAATTCTCAATATTAGCTTGAACTGTGAGGAAACTGAAGCACCCTAAACAACACCCAAAGAACACCAATGGTGGGGGCCTGGGCATGCCGATCCTTGGCGTTTCAAACTATCTCTAGGGACAAGGAATGTTACTTTGCTGGTGGGGAAAGAGCCTGAGCTGGTGTGTGAGGTGGAGCGGTACCAACTGGATATAATTGGGCTCACCTCCACTCACAGCATTGGCTCTGAAACCAAACTCCTGCAGGGGCTGGACTCTCACATACTCTGGAGTTTCTCATGGGGAGAGGCGTGGCGGTGTGGGGATACTCTCAAGCCCTTGAGTCAGCGCCTATGTGTTGAAATTCTCCCCGGGGAGCGAAAGAGTCGCCTCACTCAGCATGGCTGAAAGGATCAGATCATTGTCTAAATTACAATCAGACTGAGTTATTAAGTGCACGTAGACACCTTAATCTTAATCTTAATCTTAATCTTAATCTTAATCTTAATCAACTTGGTTGAAAGTCACTCTAAACCTGCTTGTAGACGCTGAAGCACGTGGTGAATCAGACTTTGCGTTCTGCGCATGCTCCAGATGTTTTCCCAGGGTCGTGACCCGGAAGTCAAAGGAGACGATATTCCTGTTGTTGTCACCGTCAGAAAGAAACAAACAACGCGATGGAGAATGCTCCGTTGGGCATCGAGTTTGTGCAACAAGCAGCTCATCACAGACCAAATGTAGAGGGACGTAGCTTCATCTGGCTCTGCGTTCTCCATCTTTCTCCAATGCCTGAGTTTGTTGTTGTTGTTGTTGGTGGTGAAGAGGTCAACAGGAAGTGGCTCTATTAGCAACAGCTGGAATGGGTACAGCGCCACCTATCATACCGGGGTATGACACGCTTTGTGCCTCTGATCCCATTCATTCACCGCCAAATATCCAAGGAGAGTTACCCTTGCTCAACTCATTCTTATTGTAATTTAGCCAATAATCTGGTCCTTTCTGTGGCATGTGACCCCACTGAGTGTGGCTGCAAGTTGCCGGAAGGAAGGTTGTTTGTGCGTATGCACCAAACAGCAGTCAGATTAACCAGCCTTCTTGGAGTTTCTGGTCCAGCAGAACTAAGACTGAGACTTTACTTGCATCTGTGTTCAGGCGGATGTCATTTGTCACCTTGATCAGAGCTGTTGGTATACAACTTTTTCTAGGACTTTGCCTTAGAATGGCAGGTTTGATATGGGCCGGTAGTTGTTCAGTACTGTGGCATCAAGATTGCTCTTCTTTAGAAGAGGCTTAATGACAGCAGTTTTTAAGGCCTTTGGAAATGTTCCAGTCTGGAGTGAGATGTTGACTAGATGAGCGAGTTGTGGTAACAAACTGCTCAGCACAGACTTTAGGAATCTAGTGGGCAACTCATCAAGGCAGCACGTTGATGAACTGACTGCAGATGGTCTCTTCGACTGTTTTGTCAGTAACAGGTGTGAAATGTGTCAGCTCTAGGTGTCCAGCTGGCTGCAGAGTAGTTATTTGTGTTGTGGAAATTATTGCATTTTTAATGCCTTGAACTTTGTCATTAAAGAATATTACAAACTCATTACACTTGGATGTAGAAATGAGTTCTAAAGGCAGTGAAACGAGCAGGCGCAGTGTGGTTTTTGCCCAGGTTACAGTGGACCAAACCAAAGAGTTACTAAGGGGGGTCATGGGAGTGTGACCATCAAGTCTACATGTGTTTTGTATATCTGGAAAAGGCCTAGCTCAGCTTGGGCTCAGCCTTAGAGATAGGATGAGAAGTTCGGCCATCCAGACAGAACTCGGAGTAGAGTCGCTGCTCCTCCACATCGAAAGGAATCAGCTGAGGTGGTTCATCTGGTTAGGATGCCTACTGGTCACCTCCCTTTGGAGGTTTTCCGGGCACATCCAACTGGGAGGAGGTCCCGGGACAGGCGCAGGACTCGCTGGAGGGATTATATATCCCTTCTGGACTGGGAAAGTCTCGGGATCCCCCAGGAAGAGATGGAGAGTGCCGCTCAGGAGAGGGAAGTCTGGGTTTCTCTCCTGGACCGCGCTGCTACGTCAGCTCCAATAGGCAGCGTCAGTCTATGAGGCGTCTGTGTATATTATATCTATGGTTGAGACGCTCTGACAGTACCACCACATAACAGGAAATACTAAGCTGTTATTTTTTACCATTTTTTTTTTAAATATTATAGTTCTGATAAAAAATAAATAAATAAATAATGAGAATAAATATACATATATAGATAGGCTACATATCCGATCCCTGATCGGGAGGAAACGTCTGATTTCGATCGAGTCAGAAACCACGTGATCACCCGATTTTTGGGACATCCCTGCATGAAATGTTTAAAAAAAATAAGCAAATTAACAAGAAACCTAAAGATATCTTTGATGACTGAAAAAAAAAGATATAGAGAAAAATCCTACATGGACTAGTTTTTCTGCATCACTCTGAGACAAGATGTTCCTGATTTTAACAATATTACGAAGGTGAAAGAAGGCAGTCCTAGAAACCTGTTTTATATGCGAGTCAAATGATAAGTTCTGGTCAAAAATAACTCCAAGGTTCCTCACTGTAGAACTAGAAGCCAAGGAAATACCATCTAGAGAAACTATATAGCTAGACAATTTCTCCCTGAAACGCTCAGGTCCAAAGATAACGACTTCAGTTTTGTCTGAATTTAGCAGCAGACAGTTCTGAGTCATCCAGGTCTTTATGTCCTTAAGACATGCTTGTAGTCTGACCAACCTATTGGGTTCATCTGGTTTTATAGATAAGTACAGCTGAGTATCATCAGCATAGCAATGGAAATTTATGCCATGCTGTCTAATAATGTTACCCAATGGAAGCATGTATAAAGTGAAAAGAATCGGTCCAAGCACAGAACCCTGGGGAACTCCATGACTTACTCTGGTGTGTGAGGAAGATTCTTCATTTACAAGAACAAACTGAAATCTATCAGATAAATATGACTTAAACCAGCCTAATGCAGTTCCTTTAATCCCAATAACATGTTCAAGTCTGTGTAATAAGATACTGTGATCGACCGTATCAAATGCAGCCCTGAGATCCAACAGGACAAGCACAGACACAAGTCCGCTATCAGAGGCTAAGAGGAGATCATTGGTAACTTTCAGCAGTGCAGTTTCTGTGCTTAAAAGTCTGAGGTACATATCCTGTCAACAAAGACAGATTGATCAAATCCAATATGGAAGTGTCAATTAATGGGAAAACCTCCTTGAACAGTCTGGTTGGGATTGGGTCTAAAACACAAGTTGATGGTTTAGAAGAAACTATTGCTGTTGTTAGTTCAGAGAGATCAAGAGAGAAGCAAAGGAAATACCATCTAGAGTAACTATATAGCTAGACAATTTCTCCCTGAAACGCTCAGGTCCAAAGATAACGACTTCAGTTTTGTCTGAATTTAGCAGCAGACAGTTCTGAGTCATCCAGGTCTTTATGTCTTTAAGACATGCTTGTAGTCTGACCAACCTATTGGGTTCATCTTCAGTTCAGTTTGTCTGAATTTAGAAGCAGAAAAGTAAAGTGTTCTCTCTTCCTCTCATTATTGGTGTTCTTTATCCTTTTTTCCCTTTTTATTCAGTTTGTAATCACAGTCATTTCTGTGTTCAACCTTTTTTGTCTAGGCATTCCTGTAGTAATTCTGCAGGTGGACTATGGGAAATCTGCTGTTTTGCAATGTGATGGCTCAGCCTTCAAAGGGGAAGACGGGAGTGTGCTCTGGGAGGTAATGGGAGTGGATGTGGCTATTCTGCAGGGAGAAGAGCCAAAAGTCAAAGAACGTTTTGAGGTTAGTGCTGCCTTTCTTTGATTTGCTGTTTGGCATCTCGAGGAGTTGGTTTAGTTGAGCACTGGGTTCATTACATCAGATTAATTTCATGTTTTTCTTTTTAGAATAACTGTCATTCACCTCCAGAGTAAATTTGTTATTGAGGAGTGAGCCTGAATTAAAGATGCAAATCCTAAACCTTTGCAAATCCAAATGCATCTGAGTCCTGTAATGAATCAGGTGTGAAATATTGGATGAAAATGTGAAAGTGAAACTATTTAAAATATGTCTTTCCCTTAATTCACAATGTTTTTACGATTATTATCATTATTATTACAAACGCTTGGAAGTTCATTTCTCTCTTTTGGTGAAAGCTACATATGAACATAATGATCCAATAAGTGTGTAACCAACAGATAAAAGTAAAGCTCAGAGCCTAATTATTGCTTTTTATGCACACTTACTGAAATGAAGAAAAGCTAAACTTCTGCTTTCTCTGAACACGTGTAGCAACCGATAATGTAAAAACATCCAATAACGTAATCATTTTGGCCATTTTAAATGTAATAATGTTATAACTTAATGTAATAAAGTTTTTGAGCCAATAAGGTAATAAGATATTATCTTCAATCGAGTGTCACTCAGTGGGGTCACATGGCACTGAAAGGATCAGATAATTGGCTAAATTACAATAAGACAAATTACAATAATGTAGCTTTTGGGCAGTACAAAGTTAAGGAAATATACTGGAAGAAGTAATGGCAATTTTATGTTGATGTTTTTCCCTCAGTTCAACTCAACACTTTTTACATTTGTAAATGAGTCTTCATGCTCTGTGTTGTATATTAAGGTTAAGTGTCATATAGTGCCTTATAGTGGCATTCCAGTTGTTTGAATACAGTTTTAAGTTTTAAGTGAGAACTGAATCGTTTTCCCTTGAGAAATGTTTGAAAACAGTTCTAATTCAAAAATAAATGCGGTAAATTCATTTGACAGTGCAACATCCATCAGCGGCACTGACATGAAATTTTGAATTTACATATCCAAGCATATAAACACAATTCTAAATATAAATTTTGTACAACAAATAATTGTGAAATTGGCTGTTAACCATATTTAAGGAGAGAGAGTGCTGCACAATACATACTCTTTATGAATGAATATAACGACTATGCCATCTATTTTTGATGAGTAAACTGCACAAAAACTACAAAAAAATATTTTATTTCCAAGAAATGCAGTCCTATTTATGTGTTATTACATTATCGGCTGCAGTTATTACATTTCAAAGGACTTTTTTAATGTCGCGCCAATAACGTACCAATCAGCCAATAACGTAATAACTTATTACATTATTGGAAAAATGTTATTACATTATTGGCTCAAAAACTTTATTACATTATTGACAAGTTATTACATTATTGGCTTTATTACATTATTGGCAGGTTATTACATTATTGGCATTATTACATTTATAATGGACAAAATTATTACGTTATTGGATGTTATTACATTATTGGCTTAAAAACTTTATTACATTATTGGCTTTATTACATTTAAAATGGCCAAAATGATTACGTTATTGGCAGGTATTACATTGTTGGATGTTATTACATTATCGGTTGCTACAACATGTACAAAGCTTCACCTACCTACCCTGACCCTACCCAGAGCTCGAGAGGCTGCACGCCTCAGTACAACATTATATCTTCACAAAGCAAGTATGTGTTCGCTACTGCATTAAGGTTTCTTTTAATTGTGTTGTGGAATTTTAACTTGTAGGGCCGAGTCCAACTGCCTTCAAAAGAGCAGCTCAGGGAGGGGAACTGGTCTGTGGTCCTCAGCCACGCAAGGTTCAGCGACGGTAATATTTATCAGTGCATCTGGGATGAAACGAGAACTCTATCAACAATCTGGCTCCAAGTCATGGGTAAGTTGGATGCCGTCATAAATGTGTGTTTTGTTTTCACACTAACAGTAACGCTGTTTGTTCTGAGGATTTGTACTCTCAGATTTATTATCAACAGGTTTCTCTGTCTGATATAAGTTTGTGTGATGTTTCCTTTAAAAGTTCATTCTTAATTAAACCTGGTAGCTATAAAAAAAAAAAAAACTGCAGCAGTGTGTCACATTGGTGCTTAAAGACCATGGAAGTTGATGCTAATGGGCTCTAAGAAGGGGGGAAAATCATTGAAAATTGTTTCGTGTTGTGGCACCACGATAGGCTCCTGTGTCGCTTTAGGCTTCCAAAGGCTAATTAAGAAAACAGCCAAAAGACCACGCTCTGTTTGTGCATATGTCTCATTCCTGGTCATCTCCAAACAAGGCTGTTTGATCCAGTATATACAGGTTATGTGTTAATCAGGCACAGATTAAACACAGGCTGCCATCCACCTCCCTGTTTGGAATCAAAACCCACTCTAAACCTCTTTTTTCTGAACTTACAGAGTTGATCTCTTTTGTCACTATTTTATATTTCTATTCTGTTCCCGATTTAAAAACTGAGACATCCTATAAAAGAGATTATTAAGCATGTTTTACATGAAAAAAAACTGTGCACGTAACCTTGTTGGGTGTCTCAGTTTAACACTCAGTGAAACTGTGCTTCCTACATGCCTATGTCAGACGGAGAAACTATTTAAAGATGGTGGTGCCAGTGACGGTAGCAGGGGCTCGGCTCTCTTTATGTATCATGTATGTTTTAGTTTTGTGTGTGTATGTGTTACTATGCTAACTATATCACCCAGGATGGCTCAATTTGCTCATTTCACATATGACTACATTCAGTTATTGTTCACTGGTGACTAATGTAAAGATCCCGGCAATGGCTTTACTATCGTAATCCCATGGGAGATACTTCACCCATCAGACATACGTAGAATCTCTCTCCCAGCAGTGAGGCGACTCTTTCTGTCACACATCTAAAGCATAATCCCTCCTGACCTCAACACACACCAGTTTGCCCGCCAGCTGCACCGAGGATGTTATTATTATTCCTCTTGACTATATTTTTAACACTGATATATTTTGAGAACCTTCAAGGCCAGAATTGTTAACTGCAAATATATTCAAAGTTTCATTCAATATATTCAAGTTTCATTCAATATATTCAAGGTTCACTCCATATATCAATCAATATATAACACTGATATATTGTTAACTATTATTAATTGTTATTGTTTGGCATAAGTGCATGCCAGTTTGATTGAGGTGACCAAGAGACAGGGGATTTAGGGAGAACTTCCACTACAGTGCAAAGACGTCAAAGTCAACACGTCTAAGACAAAATAATGGTCAATGACTTCAGGGTGTTAAAGATCAGGAAACATCTTCTGCCACACATTCAAAGGGAAACACTGAACAGCTAACTTGGTTCATCAACATAACTAAAACAAAGCTCAAAAGAGGCTTATTTTCCTCAGAAAATCTAAAACAGGCCAAAGTCCCTCCTGCTGAACTCAGAGGTGCAGTTGAATCCCTTCGGAGGCACTGCATTACAGGGTGGTAGGGCTAGGTTACAGTTTTTTTTGGAGGATTACATGTCAATCTTTGTTGAGAAAATGGCCATCTGCAGCACTCTCACAGAAGACCATTTTTACTTCCATGAAGATATAAAACGGCTCTAAACCCCGTCTCTGATCATCTAGCATGCCTTCTTATACCGGGTTCACTCATTCAGCTCTGAGTTTTCTTATTTTCTTGACTGACAGACTGCTCTTTGTGCCACATTGCCTCACTGTACATATATACAAATATATATTATGACATGCCATTCACTTCCCCATTAGCTTTCACCTTACCGTGGTGGGGGGGTTGCGTGCCCCAATGAGACTGGGAGCTATGTTGCCGGGGGC
Source organism: Odontesthes bonariensis (assembly GCF_027942865.1). Lineage (NCBI taxonomy): Eukaryota > Metazoa > Chordata > Actinopteri > Atheriniformes > Atherinopsidae > Odontesthes > Odontesthes bonariensis. Next base: position 38,783,634 of record NC_134516.1, on the reverse strand, counting down.
TTTAAGCCCCTGGTAGGGTCACCAAGGCAAACAGATCCTTGATGAGGGACCAGACAAAGAACAGCTCACAAAAACCCCCGATGATGCAAAAAATTGGACAAAGTCTTCCTTTGCCCAGACACGGGTCACCGGGGCCTCCCCCTGGAGCCAGGACAGGGGCGTGGCCCAGCAGCGAGTGCATGGTGGCCGAGCTTGTGCCCATGGTGCTCGGTCGGGCACAGTCCGAAAATTCGACGTGGTTCCAACGCGCTCAAGGAGGTCGGGTGCAATGCGAGCTGGGTGGCAGCTGAAGGCGGAGACCTTGGAGCCTGAGCTGGTGCGCGAGGCTGAGCGGTTCCGGCTGGATATAGTCGTACTCACCTGGACGCACGGCTTGGGCTCCGGAACCAGCCTCCTTGAGAGGGGTTGGACTCTCTTCCACTCTGGAGGTGCCCGCGGTGAGAGGCGTAGAGCAGGTGTGGGCATACTTATTGCCCCCCGGCTGTGCACCTGTACATTGGGGTTTACCCCGGTGGACGAGAGGGTAGCCTCCCTCCGCCTTAGGGTGGGGGGACGGGTCCTGACTGTTGTTTGTGCTTATGCACCAAATAGCAGTTCAGAGTATCTCCAGTATTGAAAAGACAATCTTCGTGGCTTAATCTGTGTCTTCTCCCAACATGTGCTGATGACCTTCCTGGCCTCTCCTGAAAGAACCTCACGTGGAACGCTCCATAACTGTAAATGAAGATACCGTGGTGGAACTTCCATGCTATGTTCAACACCCCAGAACCCCGTCCGACAATCTAGAAGTGTGGTGGACCAGGAATGGCAATCTGGTATAGTGCAAACATACTCATAAAAGTAAATGCTATTTTTTGTGTATGTATTTCCAGGTATGTCATTTCTTCTGTTTTATGGGTGGATTCTACTGGCCTGAAACTGGTGTTAGTTGTGTTGGTGAACCTTGCTCAGGTAAATCCTCTGGCACAACAACGTTGGTGGCTTTTGTTATGCAGGGTGTGATGAGTGTGGCAGGTAAACCTCTTAATAAGCGCTGTTAGTAGTATTTTTAGATGTGAGTACAATAGAATAGAATAGTGTCTGTGGTAATATGGGGGTAAACCAGGTGTGAGCCAAAAAGGAGGAAGGAAAACTAAGAGATTTCACAAAGGAAAAATAAAACAAAAGGAAACGTCCCAAAACCAGGATCCTCCCAGATGGAAGTTTCTAGCAAAAGTTGTCCTTTCTGCAGGCTTTCTTTGTGGTTTACTGCAAGAAATACAAAGGCCAGCAAGTTCAGTTAAATTCATAGAGCGCCAAGTCACCACTGATTTAATCTCAAGTTACTTTAAGATGAATCCAATTCAAGCCAATCATAATCCAATTCATTGTAATAACATTTCTATTGCAATCAATTTGCAAAATCATTAAAATTCAAATTAGTACAACATACAAAGCCAATTAAGTTTGAAACAAATAGATGACATCAAAACCTCTCTTGAGAATCAATCACCCTATGATGGGACCTTTTTTTTCTATTTTTTTAAAATTTATTTATTGGTTTTCACAATTGAAAATGATACATCAGACATACAGAAATACAGAAATATAAGAACATATTGTAGGAGGGTGGAGCAGCCTGCTTCCAATTAAGTCAAATTATTCTTCTCGCTATGAGGGTGACAAAAGCAATGCCGTCAGATTGTGCCCTAGGAAGATGGTCATCCTCACATTGGGCCTCATGCAAGAACCGTTCGTACGCACAGATTTGTTCTTAAGTCGTACGTACGAGTGATTTAAGAGAATGTGCGCATTCACCAATCTTTTTGTATTTTACGTTTTCTTTCAGGTACGAACAGAATTTACGAGTGATCCAGAGCTGTCGTAGGAGTTTCCTAAAATAGTCCGCTGTTATTCCAGTCAAGTTTGCTTGACTAATGGATGGTATATTTAATTACTTTGAAGCAAACATAAATAAATATATACATTATACCCCATAATGATGCTAACATTATTCTGTTTAACCTAAATTATGCACTAATTGAAGGTAAATTTGACTCTGTATATAACAAGGTCAATGCGAAGCGTAACCAGCGGCTGACTTGCTACTTTTGGATGCCATAGTGCGTCAGGCTCTTGGAAGAGAGCGTGTGTTCCGAGACCGTGTAGACAGACGAATGGCTGACATCGCGATTTAGATTGCTAAGGACTGTGCTGCTACAAATATGCAGCTTACTAGAGACACAACTCCAGAGAGAAACACGCCGATAAAACCCAATTCCACACACGTCCAGGTCCTCACCACCCTTGGATTTTTGGCCACTGGAACCTTTCAGAGGGAGATTGGAGACAGATCGGGGGTGTCCCAGTCCTCTGTGAGTCGTGCACTCCCCTTGGTCATCAAAGCTCTCATCAGTTTATCACCCATGGTACATCAGATTCCCATATACCGCTGTCCAACAAGTACAGATTAAGAGGGACTTTCATCCCGTGGCTGGACTGCCAAACATAATCGGAGCAATAGACTGCACACATATACGCATCAAAACACCCGTGCTGTTGTGAAGCGCACTGAGCTGAAGGCCAGGTGGGTGTGTCTCCATACAGCATGTATTTTCATATCAAACCATTTTATTTATTTTTTTCGGTGACATTACGAACTACAGGTGACACAGAATTAACAGCACTCATAATAACTTCCCATTTCTTGGCTTTAGCAGGTCCCGTAATTCCACTGCTGACACTGCTAAAAATGACAGATTTTCTTTTCTGGATCTCTGAAAGCAGAACTTCAGTCTCAGAGCCCCTAAAGTTGTTCTTTTTGTGCCTTGATGCCGTTTTCATGACTCAGCACTTCCTGGCACAGGAGAGAGGAAGCACAGCCTTATATGGTATCATTTTGGGCGTGGAGTATGCAAATCTACTATCCTCGTGCACATGAACTTAGATACGCACGGGTGGCATTCATCATTTACGCAGGTCGTTTACACACTTTTTCCCAAGTTAAGAGCGCTTGTTGAATCTGACGTGGCGTGTTCGTACGAGACCTTCATCAAATTTAGAATAAAAATACGAAAATGTTCTTGCATGAGGCCCATTGAATACCAAAAATGGCTGTGAGAGGGTTTGGGTTTATTGTTCTTTTAAATACCTTGGATAGGGTATCAAATATAGAGGACCAATAACCTGAGAGCCTCGGACAAGCCCAGAACGTATGAGCCAAGGTTGCAGGTGATGAATCATCAATTGTTGGATACATCTTTGCGATTCTGGCTTTAGACAAGTGCAGTCTGTGTGCTACTTTGAACTGAAGTAGGTCTGGCACAAATTGATGAGGAGTGTATCCTTGAGAATACATCTGACTATTCAGTATCTGTAATTTGTAGGTTTAGATCTGCCACGCTTCTCTCAATGCATCAAGAGATGCCGTCTGAAAAGAGGAGAGTTTCATATACATAATAGATATTATGCCTTTGTGAGATAGATCTGTTGGGAACAGAGTATCTGTGGGCTGTTGTTCAGGGATTGCAGGAAATGATCTTAAAAAATGTGATTTTGGTAAATCAAATTTAGCTCTGAGCTGGTCAAATGAGGCAAAAATATCTGCTATGTAGAGATCTTTAAATGAGACAATATACCTTTCTCATGCCAGACTAAGAAAGAATCATGTTCAAGTGAGGGGGGAAACTGATGATTTGCCACAATTGGGGCACAATAATAATAATAATGATAACTTGGACTTATATAGCGCCTTTCAGGGTACCCAAGGTCGCTTAACAAGAGAAAAGAATGGGGGAAGGGTAGGGCCGGAGGGGTGGGTTTAAGAAGAGTAGGACATGGAGAAGAGATGTGTTTTTAGATTCTTTTTGACCTGTAGTAGAGAGGGGGCAGAACGGATGTGAAGTGGCAGATTGAGTGGATGAGGGTCTCTGTTACTGAGTCGGATAATGAGGGCCGGAGTCTTGAAATGTTTCTGAGGTGAAAAAAGGCAGACATAGTGATTGATGTGGGACCGAAATGAGAGAGTGGAGTCCAGGATGACACCCAGGTTCCGTACCTCTGGTGATGGAGAGATGGAACAGCCATCTATGACCAGGGCCAGATCACCAACCTTCTTCAGCAGGGGTGCCGGGGCCACCACCATGAGCTCCGTTTTGCTGCTGTTAAGTTTGAGGAGGTCAGAGGTCAACCAAGCTTTGATTTGCTGCAGGCAGTTGTTGAGCTGAGAGGAGGGGTTTGTGCTGATGTACATCTGAGTGTCATCCGCATAGCAGTGAAAAAGCCAACCAGCCTGCCAACCAAAGTGTTTACGCACCTGAGCCCACATACGTAGTGAATGGTAGACTAGGGGGGCTATGATGGGCCCTTTTAACAGGACGAAACCTCCATCAGAACCAGAACCAGAACCAGGAAGGGCGGCCACCCGCCTGGACCAGCTGGGGGCTGAGAGGACAGGAAAAAGGGGACAACAAACACCATAACACCAGGCCAGGAACACCTGCTGAGACCTTGAACAATGTAGACAGTTAGACGGGTACATTCCGGTATCAGAGTTCAAGTTCAAGTCTTTAAAAAAAAGCAGTGAACACCAGTAAACCACAACTAAGCTAACAAAATCAGAAGATTCTAACTACCAGTCAGAACCAAAGAACAAACATCTTCGTTGTCTTCTTTGTCAGTTTTGTGGGTTTGTCTTTTCCTCAAAAATCTAATAATCTTTATTCACTCGCAGTCTTTGTCCTTTACAGCTACCAGGTTCTCGCACAATCCAAGCGGATCGAGAAGATTATTCTTTGTCGGTAGAACCAAAAGTGAATGACAGCGGAGAGTACCAGTGTTGGTATAAAACCAGGTAAGTTCCACGTTTATCTGTAAATTGGTGGGTTATATTTATAACTAAAATACTCCTCCTTTCCACTTACTTTGTGTGATAACCTCTCCCAGTCAGATATTTTACAGTAAGTAGTCTGCATTATGAATGAAACTCCAGGAACACCAATATCAATTGCTTAATTAATCTTAACTAATCCATCCCAAGCGAATAAACTGAACTGAAAGATTCTTATTCATTAAGATTCCTTAAAGAAAAACTGTACTGGTGTGGTGAGAGATAAAAAAAAAAAGCAGTGCTTACATGTACAACTATCTTAGAGGTAGAAGCAGCAGAATTACTTGATTATTGTCTCACACAGTCCACAGAATCACAGCATCCAACTTACTTCAACACTGGCTGAATTTGATTAAAATTGGAATGCATTTGACTATGGCCGCTGGTGTCTCTAATGCCACGTTTCTGACTATAGAGCTGCCAATTACCAGGGTTTTGTCCTCAGCGGGTGTGTCGCTGAGTGGGGAAAATCTGTTTGAAGCGTGGACAGGTCGATGGTGAACAACGGGCTTGACTTTAGAGCTATGCCTCTTCCTGACAGTCACCCAGCCACGTTGTAATCCTGGCTGCTCAGGTTCTGCTAGGGGGAGGCTAATTGAGCTAGCTACGCTAGGTGGCTCCACACTGGCTAAAGGGACCTGGCTCGCTATCGGTTGATTTTCAACAGTGCAGAGCCGAGCTTCCAATTCAGATAACCTCGCCTCCAAAGCTACAAAAAGACTACATTTGTTACATGTACCATTATCGCTAAAGGAGGCAGAGGAGTAACTAAACATCTGACACACGGAGCAGGTGAAAGCAGGAGAAGGAGGAAGAGAACCGGTAGCCATGCTACGCTAGAGAACCAGACACACCGTTAAAAAGTGAGAATAAAGATCTGTAGGAGTGTGTTAGAACAGAACGGTATTGTTTGTGCTGAACAAGAATAAATAGAATTCATATTCGTAAAGAGTCTGTTGTTGGAACAGGTACACTAACATTTCTAAATCTGGGGATAATCTCTGAAATAGATTTTTCATTTTAACTGGTTAGAGGTAAACTGGGGGAACCTCACACGATTAGATTTAATTTTCCTGATAAAGTCCAAATCATAATACAGTTAATCTGTTAAATTAAGGTTCAGACGTAGTAAGAAAAATACGAAACAACAAGATGTAGCACACGATCTTATCTCTTCCTTTAATGTGACCTGAGCAGAAGGATCATTGACTGACTCCGATGCAGTGATTAAAATGGACTATTGTTACCATTACTAGTAACCATTATTGATTATATTTGTAGGAGGTCTGATACTTCCAGCCTTGGGATACCAGAGAGTGTCACATTGACTGTGCTGGAAAAAATCCCTACTGATAATGGTAATCCTTCTTCTTCTTGTTGTAATTGCAGCAGCAGGCAGCCTGCTTAGAGAACGTTGTATCTTTACAGATTACAACCCCCTTTCTCCTTTTTACACAGTGTTGAACCCTGAAGAAAGAACCACCAAAGAGGACTGGGTCTGGACCACCCTGTGGCCTCCGACGCTCTGGGCAGAGGAGACGACAGATTTTACAAACAGTGAGTCTCCACCTCATCTTCTATCTGTTCTCCAGAACGAGTCCAACCCCAAATGTGAGGTAAAGTTTGTTTTGTAAGAATGAAATCTGAACTAAACCAAGTTGCTACGGGTCCGTTCAACAGAAATACACAAGAATCACTGTGGATGATTGTATGATTCAGTCCAGAATCCAGGGGCACATCTCTCTGCTTGATGATCCGTGTGGTTTGCTGGATGTTCTGTTGCAGAACCCCAACCCTAAAAACATCAGAAAGGATGATGCACACCCCGGTCATCGCCTGTTCGAACCCCTAACCCTCCGGCGGGCGTTATAGGTCCATCAAATCCAGAACCTCCAGACTCACCAACAGCTTTTATCCACGTGCTGTGACTTCATTAAACAAACACAGATCACATAGCCTCCCCCCTGCCGCCCTCTGGCACACCAACACTTTAAATTGTTGCATTTGTATTTATTGTGTATTGCTGTATTATATTCATATATATTGCTATATATATTCATATTGTTCGTATGGACCCAGTGGAGTTGCACTTTACTTTACTATGATGTACAATGGCTTTCAATTTAATTCAATTCAATTCAAGTAGGGTCAGTGCTAGGGTAGGAGCCGGGTCTTAAGCCTCGTTTCCACTGTCAGTCCGGTTCGGGTCACTTTGGGGTCAGCTTGCCTTCCCACTGTACAAAGGGGACCCTCAGGGGTGGGCGGAGTGCGTGCCGAAGCGTCACTACGTCGATCGCTCCCAAGCTTCTTCAGCTTAATGCCACACCGGCTCGCGGTCCGGGTGAAATCACTCTCTGACATTTCTGCGGCAATCAGCTGGAAAACTTATTGGTTTGGCCCAGCGCCATCGAGCTCCCGCTGCACAGCCTCCTCACCAACACCGGAGAGCAGAGCCTGGACCCGGTCCTGTGGGCTCGGTACCCCAAGCAGAAGGGTTACAGACATGGGAACGGGTTCCATGGTAACGGGTTCCATGGGACCGGTACGCTTTGGTGGTAGTGGAAACACTGAAATAAGAGAACCGGACTGACCGGCACCGGACTGCATAGTGGGAACGGGGCTTTACGCCCCTGTTCTGGTAGCGCTCGGTAGGTCATTCCACCATCGTGGAAGGACACATGAACAGAGTCTGGATTGTCTGGAGCGTGATGTAGGCACTGCTAGATGGAAATCCTGAGACTCCACAAGAAACAATAATCAAGCAGAGGTCTCTGCATAACTGACCCGGTTGTTAGTCAGTTAAGTGAATCTATACTTTGCTTTCACAGCTGTGAGTGGCTGGTATGCTGTTCACATGGCATGAAAGGTCTGCTCACTCCAGCCAGTGCACATTCTAAGTCATGCAGACCCATTCTGAAGGTTACTTTGATGTTGCCTTCTGGGTATTGGTCACCATCCTGCTAGCAACAATAGTGATCTCAAGGTAGTAGACAGTTAATGTCAGAGAGGAGAAAACCATGCATCCAACACAAGTAAGTGTTTGGAAAGAAAATGTGAGAAAGAGAATAAGATTTATCACAAGTCAGAGGCCAGGGGCCGATACTTGGTTTGGTTTGGAGCCATACTTCCAACCAAGCGTGGAGCAGTGATCTGATGTTCCAATAGTTCCCATCAGTGGTTATTCAGAGTAGTTCAGTGGGTACCGACAGCTTATAGATAGAAAGGGGACTGAGAACGGACGGAATGAAAGACGTTTCCTACATGGTGCTTTTCACAGAATACACTGCAGTGTGAACCTTATCAACCAGCTTTGACCTGCAGAATGAACCTGCTTTTTCCAATGGTTGGGCTGTTGCAGAAGGAGTTTAGCTCTCCCATATCTCCTATTCTGTTGCACCAGCCTAGAAACACAGGTGTAACACCATGTTATGTGGCACAGCTTATGTGTCCGACTACATCAAACCTACAATATTATTATTAGAAATTGTTACATTATATGTTAGAAAAACACACATCTGAAACAGAAATTCGGGTGAAATAGTGAAATTGTTTCACTATTCCCTACAGCTTTGGAGCCTGATGAAAAAACCACAGCAGTGAATTGGGTCTGGACAGTGGCGGGACCAGAAGTGGAAGGGTCCACTCAGCCCATGACAGGTGAAATTTACACTGTGAGAATGAGAATCAGCCAGGGTACAAATTTCACTGTTGGTTGATAAAGAATAGTAATCTCCATATATATATATAGTATATCTGAGAACATTTCAGTATTATGTGCGTAAGGTTTGTGAGAAGGTTTAGTGTCATACGTTTGGATGTAAGCTAATTGTGAATAATGTCCCTGATGGTGCCCCATACAAACTCTAAAGTATCCCTAAGCTGCTGGATGATGGATCATTTAAATGTGATGGTGTCTCAAATGTTGCCTTCTATGGTACATTTTCTTTCATGTTCTTCATTCACAACACCATTGGAAGTAATGATGATGCTAACAATAACCATTCCTAAGAAGCACCTAGAAAAAATAAATAAATAAATAATAATAATAACCTGCTGCAGAAAATGTTTACAGGGCAACTTCCCTCCTTCCTATTATATTATAAGCTGTTTGCTTCATCAGTCAAACACATGTTGATAAAAGTTTATTTATATCGTAATTAGGGCTGGGCAACCATTAAAATGTTTAATCTAATTAATCACATGATGATTAATCGCATTTGTACGCAGAATCCCAAAAATGAATCCAAAAGTAGTGTATAGCTTTTAGCATTTAGCTTTATTTTAAATGTGCTGCCATATGAATGAAAGTGCCATAACATTTGTTGTGCAAACACACTTTTAACATCAGCATCTTTCTGTAGTTTTTATGTAGAAGCCTCGCTCCACTGTCTGTTTCCTTGAATGACTTGCTGCTATCAGTTGTGTGTTTTGCCTTTAAGTGATATTTTAGACTGGAACTACTACGCTGAGAAGACAATTCAACTTGGCAGTGTTTACAGATGACTTTGGTTCTGTCGACTCCGCCGTCTGGAAGAACTTTAACATGAAAATGGCCGAGTAAAAGTTCCGTACCCTTCTCCATGTTTGGTGGATCCGCCGATTACTTTCTTTTCCTGTTCCACAGCAGACAGCAGCAGACTTTTACAAAATAAAAGCCTGTGAGCAACAGACTTTTACAAAATAAAAGCCTGTGAGCAACAGACTTTTACAAAATAAAATAAATAATAAAACAGGGGTGGTCCGTGGCGTAGTGGGTTGAGCAGGCGCCCCATGTACAGAGGCTATAGTCCTCGCTGCAGCTGGCCCCGGTTCCAGTCCCGCATCGGACGGCCCTGTCCTGCATGTCGTTCCCCCTCTCTCTGCCCCCTGCTTCCTGTTTCTCTGAACTTTCCTACCCATTAAAGGCACAAAAGCCCCAAAAAACTATATAAAAAAAACTGCGTTAATGCGCGATAAAATATTTATCGGCGTTAAATAACTTATGAGTTAATAACACGATAATAACGCGTTAGCGCGAAAATAAAGAGTTAACTCGCCCAGCCCTAATCGTAATCTATTTATTTCAACTTACTAAACTGAAATAATTGTAACTTCCTCTCTGGGAACAAACTGGTTACTGCACTCTAAAGAGCTTATATTGATGTAGACTCACCCTTGGAGGGTTAAAGTTGAGGCATTTATTGCTGAACTGATAAATTGATCCCATTTGTGATCAAACATCCTGTAATACATTGGGTGGTTTTTAACCAAATAGTCAGATAAATGTTGTCTGGTCAAACCCTGAGAGTTGTTATTGGTGCTGTTTGTAATAACCCTGAGAACCGCCAGGAACGGGTCCAACGAATGTATGAAGGTTACTTGCTGACCCTAACCCATTAAAGCTGCACTGTAAAATAAAAAATCGTCATTTTAAAGTAAATTGCCCTCATTTTTTACTGTAGTTTTCCTGTTTTTTAAAAATAGTGTAAAAAATTAGTAAAAGTACAGATATTATCTGTAAATTAACAATCCACCTGTTATTTTATGTATTATGCCAATAATGCCAAATTACATTTATTTCCCATTTTTTACAGGCAAATTACTATTATAATTGTACAGTATTTTCCTGTTTTTTTAAACTATGTGCAAATGTATGTAAAATTACGATAATTACCTGTTATTTTATGTTTTGCTTATTATATAAAAGGTTCATCTCCATATTTTCCTGCAATTTCAAGGTAAATCACATTAGTTATATGTGGTTTTACTTTAATAACACAAATGACAGTGGTGCAACAAACACTGTTTATTTTTAGACTTGGAAGAAAAGGCACATAGCAAAATATAGCCTTTGTGTTAACACTCAAGGACCAACCAGGAAATACTGGAACATATATATCATATGTGATATGTGTTAATATTAACTGTATTTATATTATATATCATATTTATACAATGTTCTTGTCTTTTTGCACATTCTATTAACATATTCATAGTATATTATTTATGGTATGTATATCGTGTATAGTCAAGTATTTATTATGCATATATTATACATGTACTATATATCATATCATATTATATTATATATTGTGTGTGTGTACATATAGACACGAATATAGACACTGAATCATGATTCAGATGGAGTCATCACTATAATGCATGTGTAATGAGTGACTTGAAACATTTCAGAAGTTCTTCTTGTTTTCTAGATGCTGATGCGGGTGTTTCAGGTAAAGGAAGATGCCTTCAACAGTTTGGATTTGTATGCATATTTAATGAGCTGCCAGGAGCCCCTTACAGGTGACCTCACAAGTCATTTCTCTCTCCGTAAAGTAGTGACAGAGCCACAGCCAACAGAGAAGGCAACATCATCTCCAGATGAAGGCGAGTCTCTACCATAAAGTGGAGGAACCAGTGCAGGAATCCATCACGATGACACTATAATCACAGATAGAGATGCTAACATCCCATCTTCCTTCCGCAGACCGCCTTCTGGACGCTCCAGAGCTGACCTCCGGTTCTTTCCTATTGGAGACTTTCCCGTGGATTCGGGTCGGACTCATTGGCGGAGTGTTGCTGCTCACATCGGTGGTCGTGTGTGTTCTCGGAGCTCTGAGGCAGATTTAATGGGTTCCCACTCTGTTCAGTTTGAGGGCTTGGGTGAGAGTACACAGGCAGATGTTTCATTGCAGGTGTGCTCGTAGCTCACGGTGTCTCCTACCTTTCATCCACTCTCTGTAAAAAGCTGCTTTGTCAATTAAACATTTTATCTTCTACACAATTTGGTAGAAGCTACAAAGAGTTCATTTCAATGTACATCAGCATTTTGTTCCAGTACTTCACACTCCCTGAGTTTCACTTTAACTGAGGTCACCTGTAAGCTGTGGGATCCTCCGGTGTTTCCAAGGACTGCAGTCAGCCAGTCAGAATGTCTCTGTGGAATTAAAGTCCACATATGTGGACATCCAGCAGCTTACGGTAACGATCGGACATGACAGACATGGATAAAGGTCACTTTGCTGCTAAGATTGAAACATTAAAAATAGGGCTGGGCGAGTTAACTCGTTAGTTATTTAACTAACGAGTTAAATATTTTATCGCGCATTAACGCAATTTTTTTTTTTAATATAGTTTTTTGGGGCTTTTGTGCCTTTAATGGATAGGAAAGTTCAGAGAGACAGGAAGCAGGGGGTAGAGAGAGGGGGAACAACATGCAGCACAGGGCCGTCCGATGCGGGACTGGAACCGGGGCCAGCTGCAGTGAGGACTATAGCCTCTGTACATGGGGCGGCTGCTCAACCCACTACGCCACGGACCACCGCTGTTTTATTATTTATTTTATTATTGTAAAAGTCTGTTGCTCAAAGGCTTTTATTTTGTAAAAGTCTGTTGCTCACAGGCTTTTATTTTGTAAAAGTCTGTTGCTCACAGGCTTTTATTCTGTAAAAGTCTGTTGCTCACAGGCTTTTATTTTGTAAAAGTCTGTTGCTCACAGGCTTTTATTTTGTAAAAGTCTGTTGCTCACAGGATTTTATTTTGTAAAAGTCTGTTGCTCACAGGCTTTTATTTTGTAAAAGTCTGTTGCTCACAGGCTTTTATTTTGTAAAAGTCTGTTGCTCACAGGATTTTATTTTGTAAAAGTCTGTTGCTCACAGGCTTTTATTCTGTAAAAGTCTGCTGCTCACAGGATTTTATTTTGTAAAAGTCTGTTGCTCACAGGCTTTTATTATTGTAAAAGTCTGCTGCTCACAGGATTTTATTTTGTAAAAGTCTGTTGCTCACAGGCTTTTATTATTGTAAAAGTCTGCTGCTCACAGGCTTTTATTCTGTAAAAGTCTGCTGCTCACAGGCTTTTATTCTGTAAAAGTCTGTTGCTCACAGGATTTTATTTTGTAAAAGTCTGTTGCTCACAGGCTTTTATTCTGTAAAAGTCTGCTGCTCACAGGATTTTATTTTGTAAAAGTCTGTTGCTCACAGGCTTTTATTATTGTAAAAGTCTGCTGCTCACAGGATTTTATTTTGTAAAAGTCTGTTGCTCACAGGCTTTTATTATTGTAAAAGTCTGCTGCTCACAGGCTTTTATTCTGTAAAAGTCTGCTGCTCACAGGCTTTTATTCTGTAAAAGTCTGCTGCTCACAGGCTTTTATTCTGTAAAAGTCTGTTGCTCACAGGCTTTTATTCTGTAAAAGTCTGCTGCTGTCTGCTGTGGAACAGGAAAAGAAAGTAATCGGCGGATCCACCAAACATGGAGAAGGGTACGGAACTTTTACTCGGCCATTTTCATGTTAAAGTTCTTCCAGACGGCGGAGTCGACAGAACCAAAGTCATCTGTAAACACTGCCAAGTTGAATTGTCTTCTCAGCGTAGAAGTTCCAGTCTAAAATATCACTTAAAGCTGCCGTCTGCAACTTTTTTTCAGTCATATTAGCTTGAACTGTCATGGGATTCTGGAAGTAGAATATTAAATAGGCTGTTTAGGAAAAATAACGAAATCTGTAGCTCCCTCTAAAGCCTGTAATCATGCTTGCAAAAACCGAGCGCTCCCGGCTGTTTTTAACCAATCACGTTAGGTTTACTATTGATCTATTATCTGAGCAGAACAGTCACCAACCACGTCTTCCATGCTGAGCGTGAGTCTGCCCCAGCTTGTGTGCGAGCACACTGGTGTGAACTCACGTGCACAACCTCGTCCACAGAGGGGGAGGGACCTGAAAGTTGTATCAGTTCGAATTTTCCGACTTTAGACTCGCAATTTTGAAAACCTGCCGACGGCAGCTTTAAAGGCAAAACACACAACTGATAGCAGCAAGTAATATAATAATAATAATACATTTATTTGTATAGCACCTTTCACAGAAAATAAAATTCACAAAGTGCTTCACAATACGATGCAAGTCAACATTTCATATACACATCTTATACACACATAAGAAAACACAGTAATTGCAGAAAAGCATGAGGCTACAGAGCAGATGGGCACTTTAAGTACAGATAAAAGCTATTTTAAATAGGTGGGTCTTCAGAATTTTTTTTTGAAAATGTCTAAAGAAGCTGCAGACCGTAGACACAGGGGAAGAGAGTTCCAAAGAGTTGGAGCCACTACCTCAAAGGCACGATCACCCTTTGTCTTTAGACAAGAGCGGGGGACAGTCAATAAGCTCTGGTCTGAGGACCTAAGAGGCCTGGTTGTGTTATAGGGGTGGATCCGGTCACAGATGTAACCGGGTTCCTGATGATTAAGGGCTTTGTATGTGATAAGAAGAATTTTAAACTGGATCCTGAACCTTATTGGCAGCCAGTGTAAGGAAAGTAGAATGGGTGTGATGTGAGTCATCCTGTTGGATCTAGTCAGTAACCTGGCTGCAGTGTTTTGAATAATTTGTAGACGGTTCAGAGATGATATGTTGAGACATGTGAAAAGTGAATTACAATAATCTAACCGGGAAGACACAAATGCATGAATAATCATCTCCAGCTTAGGCCGGGACACAATGGACCCGAGTTTTGCTATGTTTCTGAGCTGGAAGGAACAATTTTGTGCTAATGATTTTATGTGCTCCTCAAAGCGCATGCTTCGGTCGAAGGTAACCCCAAGGTTTTTTAGCTTTGACTGAGCAGCTGATGAAACAAACCCAATACTCTGGGCAATTTTGGGGGCTGAGTTCTCAGGTGCAAGTCATTCAAGGAAACAGACAGTGGAGCGAGGCTTCTACATAAAAACTACAGAAAGATGCTGATGTTAAAAGTGTGTTTGCACAACAAATGTTATGGCACTTTCATTCATATGGCAGCACATTTCAAATAAAGCTAAATGCTAAAAGCTATACACTACTTTTGGATTCATTTTGGGATTCTGCGTACAAATGCGATTAATCGTGATTAATCAGGGAAATCATGTGATTAATTAGATTAAACATTTTAATGGTTGCCCAGCCCTAATAGGGATTTAAAACTACTCCTTGAAACCAAAACTTACTCAAGTAAATGTAAGTCGTTACTCCCCACCTCCGGCTCCAACCCCTGTGACTGAATTTGATGAGGAGGGTCCAGAAAACGGATGGGTTAGTTGCTCTAGGAGAAAACCAACGCTGTGAAGATGAGCTACAGGTACGCAGAGTTTACTGTGAGTTCCCCCTCTGCTCCATGAGCTTCTCTCTTTCCACATTTACCCCACACTCCTCCCTCCATCTCTCCTCCCCCTGCTCTCTGACCCTCCTCCTCTCCTCTGGGCTCCCTTTCTGACGGCAGCCTTCTCTCACACTGAAGAATGGAGGAGATGAGTGAGGAGCCACCTACTTTCTCTGTGAGGGTCTTCACTCTGCAGGAGGAGGTCAGGACTGAGGAGGCGCTCATGGAGACGCATCAGGAGGTAATGCTGAGGGCACCTGCCCTCTCATTTAGCCTTTTTTAAGCCATGACACACTCTAACTGTCATGTGGTTTCAACTAATTCATGCTCTGAGCCGGCAATCGGGCTGGATTTGTACAAGATGGAGGGGAAAGGAGGAATCTAACTCTTAGATCTTCACAGTCTAACAGCATGTCCAGATTTCTGCCTTGAATCAGATGTGGCTCACGCATTTAAAGGCAGCAGAACGTGATCATCAGGATGTGACGCAGAGCGCAGTGGTCCAACGGTAACGGCAGCTTGCTCTCAGGCTCTACCGTGTGTTTGGGTGCATTTTCTTTTCCCATTGACCTGTGCTTCCTGTGCCTCGGTCCACTATGGTTTCAGCCCCCACAGGGCTGCTGTGCTGCAGAATGGAAAGCATGTGGATTTATTCTGGTGGTGTAGTGTTGTTTTGCTACAGAACTACTCCGCTTGGCACTGGAAGCAGCTTATTATTCAAATGTTGCTGTTTTACTGTTAAAGGAGCTCATAGGTTTGTGCTCCAGATGTGTTCGTTACAACAGATGTGGTTGGGATTGATCAGTGTGTTGACAGTTGGCTCTAACATCATTTGATCGAAGTGGATTTAAATGTAAAAGTGCTGCAGCTATTTATTTGGCCATTGCTGGACTAAATGGAGACAGTGTTACTGTTCCAGCTAGCCTTTCTTTCTTTTCACATCTGTTCAATCAACCAACTCCAGAATCCCGTTTCGGTCGTTGAGTTGGCATGTGGTACGCCGGTCCTCAGCTTTGAACGGCCATAATTCATCTCTGCAGAATCAGTGTGAGACTTCCTGCAGTGGGACTACAGACCCAGTTTATAAATATGAGAAACGGTCCGGATGATCTGGATCCGTACCTTTATTCTTACATCAGCAGCTGACTTTATCGCACCTTCGCTCACATCTTTTCAGTCTGTTGCTGCTCACATATGAAATTCCTTTAGCGTGAATATCAGCCTTTGTTCTTCCCTTGTTTAAAGGAGTTGACCCTGAACAACTACAGGCCTGTCTACAAGGTGTCCGTCTTTGTTGAGGTTCTGGAGCTTGAACAGTTGGAAGAGTTTCTACTTAACATTTTATCAGCGTACAGCAGCTATAAAAGTGACTCCCGAGACAACAGCAACACTGTTCAGCTCTTTTTATTGATCTGACATGGTGGATCCTGCAGTTCTAAAGCAAAGACTCGTTATGTTGGACTGTCTGAACACACTGTGGGTCGGGTTCCATTAGGAATCAGGCTGGTGTGTGCTGGTAACAGGTAGCACTTCTATCTACCCCAGTATATGTTCGGGCGCCATCCCGGGGCCAAAATTAAACTTTTATTCTGATGATACAATGATGTGCTGTTCTGCATCTTCATCCAATCAGGTCCAATAAGGCCCAATCAAGCCCAATAAGGCCCAATCAGGCCCAATAAGGCCCAATCAGGTTCAATAAGGTCCAATAAGACCCAATCAATCAGGTCCAATAAGGCCCAATCAGCTCCAATAAGGCCCAATCAGGCCCAATAAGTTCCAATCAATCAGGTCCAATAAGGCCCCATTAAGGCCCCATGTTCTAGAATGTTCTAGAATGTTCTAGAATGCGCCGCTGAGGGTGGCAGCACGTTGGAGTAGCTCTGTACCTCACATTGAGATTTATTCTTTTTTCTAAATTTCATTCCTGTTTTTGCTTGGAAGAAATTGCATTTTTTGGACAACTGTTCCTTCCTGCCTTGGATGCTGTGCAGCTGGATTGATTTTTCCCAATACTTTTGTATATTTTGCTCTTTTGTTATGATGCATAACCATAGCAACGGGGTGGTTTACAACAGGGAGCAGCTGATTAACATTGGAAAAGCAGAAATAATTCGACAACTGAAGCCAGAAATCCCACTGGAATTGAAAAGGAGGCGTCGTGGATGCAGAGCAGGAGCAAAGAGGAGAGAAAGAAAGAAGAAGTTCAAACCATCTCTGCCATCCGTCATCATGGGCAACGTAAGATCGTTAGCTAACAAGTTGGATGAGCTTCTAGCATTGACAAGGACTCAGCAAGAATATCGGGAATGTAGCATTATGTGTTTTACTGAGACATGG
Organism: Odontesthes bonariensis; assembly: GCF_027942865.1. NCBI lineage: Eukaryota > Metazoa > Chordata > Actinopteri > Atheriniformes > Atherinopsidae > Odontesthes > Odontesthes bonariensis. The sequence goes on along the minus strand of NC_134516.1, from coordinate 38,766,317 downwards.
CTGCAGGATCATATCCCTGACTCCAGCGTCTCTCTGCCGGGCTTCCTGACTGTACGAGCAGATCGAGATTTAAAGAGTAGCAGGAAAAGGAAAGGGGGTGGATTGGCAGTGCTTGTCAACAACAGATGGTGTCACCCAGGACATGTTACTGTGAAGAGTCGTATCTGCAGTCCTGACATTGAACTATTGGCAGTAAGTTTTCGTCCATATTATTTGCCAAGAGAGTTCACCAGTGTTGTTTTGGTGGCTGTTTACATTCCACCCTCAGCTGTTGCCGACACTGCATGTGATGTCATCAGTTCCGTTGTTGCTAAGATACAGACACAACACCCCAATTCTTTTGTGGCAATATCTGGTGATTTTAATCATGCCTCACTCTCTGCTACACTGCCAACTTTTCAACAGTTTGTCAGCTGCTCTACCAGAGAAAACAAGACATTGGATTTGTTTTACACAAATGTCAAGGATTCATACATTTCCAAATCAAGACCTTCCCTGGGTAAATCAGATCACAACCTTGTTTTTCTCTGTTCAGCATATAAACCCCTTGTCCAGAGACTACCTGTCACAAAAAGGACTGTTAGAAAGTGGTCAGAGGAAGCTGAAGAAGCCTTACAGGGTTGTTTTGATGCAACCGATTGGATTTCTCTTTGTAAGCCACATGGAGAGGACATTAATGCCATGACTGAGTGTGTGACTGACTATATAAACTTCTGTGTGGACAACACCATCCCCACCAGAACAGTGAGATGATTCCCTAATAACAAACCCTGGATCACCAATGAGCTAAAGGAACTATTGAACAAGAAAAAAAGAGCCTTTAGGGAGCGAGACAGGGAGTTACTGAGGAGTATACAGAAGCAGCTCAAAGTCAAGATCAGAGAGAGCAAGGAGGTGTATAGAAAGAAGCTTGAGAGTAAACTGCAGAGGAACAATATCAGAGATGTGTGGTCAGGAATGAAGAAGATCACAGGCCTCAAGCAGAGGGAGGATCGGATGGATGGAAGTCTGGACAGAGCAAATGAGCTGAACACATTCTTCAACAGGTTCAGTTCAGGAACAAGCTCACCATCCTCCCCTCCTGTTCCCAGCCAAAGAGACATCCCACCCTCCTCTGACCCACAGCTTTCCTGTAACATCTCCACCTCCACCTCAGTCATGGATTCTTCTGCTTCCACTAGTTTGTCATCAATCCAATCAGGAGATGCTGCTGTCCCCTTTGCCTCCCCTCCCACTTTTCTGTTTCTAGAAGTCAGGTAAAGAGGCAGTTGGAGAGACTGAACCGGAACAAGGCTGCAGGTCCAGATGGTGTCAGCCCCCGAGTCCTGAAGGCCTGTGCAGAGCAGCTCTGTGGGATTCTGCAACACCTTTTCAACCTTAGCTTGACCCAAGAGAGGGTACCACTGTTGTGGAAGACATCCTGTCTGGTTCCGGTACCAAAGAAAACTCACCCTTCAGACATCAATGACTACAGACCTGTTGCCCTGACATCCCACATCATGAAGGTCCTGGAGAGACTCCTGTTGACCCACCTGTGTAAGCAAACCAGCACATATCAGGACCCCCTGCAGTTTGCTTATCGCCATGGAGTTGGAGTTGAAGACGCTATCATACACCTGCTTCAACAAACCCACTGTCATCTGGACAAAGCAGGCAGCACTGTGAGGATCATGTTCTTTGATTTCTCCAGTGCATTTAACACAATCCAGCCTGATCTGCTTCGTCTGAAACTCCAGAAGACTTAGGTGGAGGCCTCAACAATCACCTGGATTAATGACTACCTGACAAACAGACCACAGTTTGTCAGACTGAAGAATTGTGTGTCTAACCAGGTGATCAGCAGCACAGGAGCACCACAGGGGACTGTACTCTCACCATTCCTTTTCACTCTGTACACTTCAGACTTCCAGTACAAGTCAGACTCCTGTCATCTACAGAAATATTCAGATGACTCTGCAGTTGTCGGGTGTATCAGAGATGGACAAGAAGCTGAGTACAGAGAGCTGGTGGACCGCTTTGTGGCATGGTGTGGGAACAATCATCTCATCTTGAATGTTAACAAAACAAAGGAGATGATTGTAGATTTCAGGAGAAACAGGGTCAGATCAAACCCTGTTTCCATCATGGGAGAAGAAGTGGAGGTGGTTGAGGAATATAAATACCTCGGTGTTCATGTGGACAACAGACTGGACTGGAGACACAACAGTGAAGCCATCTACAAGAAAGGACAGAGCAGACTGTACTTCTTGAGGAAGCTAAGGTCCTTCAAGGTTTGCAGCAAGACGTTGCAAATCTTCTACAAGTCTGTTGTTGAGAGCGTCCTTTCCTCTTGCGTCATCTGTTGGGGCAGCAGCATCAGAACCATGGACCTAAAAAGACTCAACAACCTGATAAAGAAGGCTGGTTCTGTTCTGGGGACGACTGTGGAACCTCTGGAGACAATAATGCAAAGAAGGATTTTGCATAAAATCAAGAGAATTATGGACAACCCTGAACATCCTCTCCATGAGACTGTTATCGGAAAACAGAGTCTCTTCAGTCAAAGGCTTCTTCAGTTTGGATGCAAAACGGACCGCTACAGGAAATCTTTCCTGCCCACAGCCATCAGCATCTATAATAACTCCCTGATTTAATTGAGCTACATCAACATTTAATTTCCCTCTGGGATAAATAAAGTATTTTTGAATTTGAATTGAATTTGAATTAAGGCCCAATACGGCCCAATCAGGCCCAATCAGGCCCAATCAGGTCCAATCAATTAGGTCCAATAAGGCCCAATCAGGCCCAATTAGGTCCATTAAGGCCAAATGAGGCCCAAACAGGTCCAATAAGGCCCCATTAAGGCCCAATCAGGTCAAATCAATCAGGTCCAATAAGGCCCAATCAATCAGGTCCAATCAATCAGGTCCAATAAGGCCCCATTAAGGCCCAATCAGGTCCAATAAGACCCAATCAGGCGTAATAAGGTCCAATAAGGCCCCATTAAGGCCAAATGAGGCCCAATACGGCCCAATCAGGTCCAATAAGGCCCAATGAGGTCCTCTGTCAGCTACAACAGGACTTTAGTGCAGATTCAAACTTGTTTTGAATGCCAAGGAAACAAAACTCTGATTTCCAAAGCAAAATCAAAGCTCCTGAATCTTCCACCTGTTGTCTCCACTCAAGGCTGTGAGTTAGAATCCCAAATGGATGATTATCTCTCGTTCACACCACGTAACCAGGAAAAATAAAACTGTGTTTTAACCTTGTTTCTCCTTTGAGGCAACTTGTTGCCACCTCTTTTATGTCTGTGCCAGATGATGTTGATGCCATGGATGCTGTCTCCCAGGAGCTCTGAGGCTCCTCCCACACCACTGCACACTGTCTGTTTTGGCCCTCTGTAGATTCAAACATTGGCATATTGTCATTTATTAAGTTGTTCTTGGTCTGCCTTCAGAACAATATCTTTCAGAAAAAGTATAGGAAGTTATGGTCTCCATTTAAAAATAATTAGTCTTTTTATCTAAGCTGGGGAAAAGGCCTTTAAAAATGCTGCTCCCTCTGAATCAGTTCAGTTCAGTTTACTTTATTGGTACCCGTAGGTAAACTGGTTTTGCAGTTTAAGAGAGAGATGGGTGTCCTTACATACAAGCTACAAGACACATGACACATATAAACATGGAATCTAAAAACACATATAGGCTACACAAGAATAAATAATACAAGAACAGTGCTAACATATAACATACAACATATATGTACGCAAGAAGCAGAACTGCAGTGGGATGACCATAAGGCTTCATGCAGTTATTGAAGAACTATGGCAGTTAAAATGCAATTTAAGTGCAAAAGCATTGCTACAAGTAAATACATAACCTGCAAGTGCATTGGAAACATAATAATCCACAGGAAATTTGTCTTACATCTTATTTAGCAGAGTAACTGCAGCTGGGACAAAACTGTTTTTGAATCTGTTGGTTCTGCAACCAGGAACTACCAGCCTCCGTCCAGAGGGGAGGTACTGGAATTCATTATTCAAGGAGTGTCGGCTATCATCCAGGATACCCATTGCTATCCGCTGTAGTTGTCTTGTGTATAGGGAAGAAGGGTGCAGCTGTGTCTCCCCAATTAGTTTGCTTGACCACTTGACAATTTGGTATAGGCGGTTCTTGTGTGTGAGGGGAATATTGCTTCTAATCAGCTTCTAAGTTACCTGAATCTTAAGGATCCGGTCTCATTTCATGGATTTAAGCACATTGTAAACCTGCTACAGGCAGGCTTGTCCGGCTGTAAATGCTCTGACTGACCATCCTGCCTCCATCTGGCCTGTGATGATTAAATATTCTGAGGTTTTGTTCTTAACTCATTGGCTGCCAGCCATTTTCAGTTCAGAGATACCCATACTGCCAAGTGTTTTACAGTATTTTGACTGATTTTCCAAGACCCACAGAAAAGTGTGTCTTATGACTATGTACACACCGAAATTACCAAACGAAAGAGTAGACTCTCTTCTTTCATCAGGAAAAAAAAGTTTGTTTCTTCCATTTTCAGTCCTTTTGTAATAGACAGTAGAACATAGGTTGGTTTCACCAAAAACAGCTGTTTGACCCAAAAAACGGAGAAAACAAGCTTCTTTTTTTGTGCAAAGTGGCACTGCTGCCACCTTGCGGGTAATTTTGCCAGTATATTCTCTGTTTAGTGTTTACAAGCCTAAGATTTAGTGACAAACTCCGCTAGATTGTCCCCCAGCCCGCTCCGTTAAAAAACACAATTGACGTCAATAGACGTCTTTGGCAGTCAGCGTTTTTTTTAAATTGACGTCTATAGACGTCAATGGCACCGAAAGAGTTAAGGTGTTGAATGAAGAATGTGTGTATTGTTGCGTTGTCTTCACTGACTTTAGGTGCTGCCTTTCTTGGCCCGGACATTCTTCAAATACATTTTTTATTCCTGGTTAAATGAAGGTTTGAATGAACATAATGCCAGGAAGCCAAAGTATCGAGAAATCATTTAGTCTCTGAAAACTTAATAATAATCAGAGGTGGGTAGAGTAGCCAAAAAATGTACTCAAGTAAATGTACTGTCACTTCAAAATAATATGACTCAAGTAAAAGTAAAAAGTAGTCATCCAAATAATAACTTGAGTAAGAGTAAAAAAGTGCTTGGTGAAAAAAACTACTCAAGTACTGAGTAACTGTTGAGTAACGTCTGATTTATTTGTTAGTTTTCTATGCTGTGGTCTGCTGGAGAGGGGGCAGCACGGGCAGAGACAGAGGGAGACTGAACAAACTGATCAGGAGAGCGAGCTCTGTCCTAGACTGTCCCCTGGATTCCATTGAGGATGTGGGTGAGAGGAGGATGTTAGCTAAGCTGACATCCATCATGGACAACTCCTCCCCCCCCCCTCCATGACACTGTGGGGTCCCTGTACAGCTCTTTCAGCATCAGACTGTTACATCCACGGTGCAAGAAGGAGAGGTTCTGCAGGTCCTTCATCCCGGCAGCTGTCAGACTTTACAACACATGCACCCACTGATCATGTTGTTGCCTTTCCCATGACAATCATACAGAGATTTTTATTTACCCGTATTATTTATATTTTATTCATTTCAACTTCACAATGTGCAATATTATTTATACTAGGTCACTTCACTTTTTGGTCACTTTACTTTTTAGTACTTGCTTTTTCTCTTTTAAAAAAATGTTTGTCTTTTTTAATTTCTTGTTTCATGTCTATTGTTGCTGCTGTGACAAGTGAATTTCCCCGTTGTGGGATAAATAAAGTACAATCTAATCTAATCTTAACACAAGCATTCAATCAGACAGACAAAAATACTAAATAATCATCTTTAGGCAAATTAGAGTTCATCCAATTGATTAAATAAATTAAAATGAATTAATTACAAAATAGCTTAAATTAAAATAATCCAGGTAAATTCAAGTACTTCAATAAAAAATAAAAGAGACTTAGGAAATGTTTAAAACATATGTAACCTAAAAAACAAACATTCACCTATCCATGGGGGGGAAAACGAGTTTAGGAAACTTAGCGCTACATGTTTCCTCAAGTTAGATGTTGAGTTTCTGCTGAAATGTGCGTTTTTTTTGGTTGACACAGAAGACACATAATGTAGCTGCTGTTTCTCACTCTTTGTAAGGTAAACATGCTTTCAGTATGAGGCCTCGTCTGCGTCTTCATTTCCCACTGTTGGTTCTGACATTTTTCATCTGTTTCTTTGTTTGTTTGCTACGACTGCTAATGCTAAAGCTAACCCGTCCCGCCGCTGAGATCGAGTACGGTCACGTGACCAGACTGCACGGCCGCGTCTGATTGGTGGAACACAGTCAGGTGGTAGAGCCTTTGGTGGAAGTCTCTCTCTCTGTCAGAATAAAACATTAAAATGAGGCGTACGCGGGGGGACAAAAATAATGAGGCGTAGAATACCAAAGAGGTAAGAAGAAAAGTAACCAGCTCATTGTAGCCTAATGTAGCGGAGTAAGAGGACAGTTTCTGCTGCACACATCTACTCAAGGAAAAGTAAAAAGTATAGTGATTTAAAACTACTCCTAGAAGTACAATTTTTTCAAAAACTTACTCAAGTAAATATAACGGAGTAAATGTAACTTGTTACTACCCACCTCTGATAATAATGCCGTTAAAGTGATTAGAAAACAAACAGCACCAGTCAGCCACAACATTAAAACCACTGATGGGTTTGAGCAGTTGTAGCCCCCCCCCCCCAGCCAGGGAGCAGTAGGTCCCTGCGTTGGAAGTCTGAGGTAATCACCCCAGAACACGTTGCCATGTTTTCTCCACATCCCGACTGCTCAGCAGATCAAACAAAAGCCTACAAAGTGCCCAACAGTCAGTTCATAATCTGGTCTAAGGTGAAATGTTGTGCTCTGGTTGTATTGTGAAGGAGGAGAGGGTTCAGATGGAGATCAGGCCAGAGCAGCAGGTCAGTGTGTGCACACAGGGGGATGGACAGGAGCTCACTCTGCTCCTCAGCACAGGCCTGGAGGCTCAACAGCTCACTGTGCAAGATGGTGGGTACCAAACAACACACACACCCTCACACATTCCCACTCTGCACATTTAGAAAGTACCAGGGAAACGGGCTGTGGTGGTGGAAAAAGTGTGTTAAACATGGACCCATGGTCACAAACTGATATCATTGTTAACATCTGTGATAATCCTAAGAGCTCTCATCCAAAAGGCTTCGTCAGTTCTAAACTAGATGGTGGGAAGTATAGTTAGATGATTCATAAATGGACCCAAACTGGTCAGGAGCTGACACTCCATCTAGTTCAGAACTGAAGAAGCCTTTCAGATGAGAGCTGAAACATCTTCTGGATCCAAGAAGAAGTCCAGTTACCCTTATGCAAGCTCTTAGGATCATCATAGACTATTTCCACCACCACAGCCTCTTTCCTCTTTCTCGCTCAAACTCGTGAATGATGAAGATCCCGAGACTCATCCCCGACCCGAAGAGAGCGCTCCAAATTGTTAAGGTTGAGAACCATGGCCTCAGATCTGGAAGAGCTGACCTTCATCCCTGCTGCTTCTCACTCAGCTCCAGAGCAGCTGGAGGTCATGGCTTGAAGAAGCCAACAGAACCACATCATCTGCAAAAAAGCAAAGATGTAAGCCTGAGGTTCCCAAACCAGACGGCCTCCTGTCCAGATCCTGTCCATGAAAACCACAAACAGGATCAGTGATGAGGGGCAGCCCTCCCCCCACAGAATCCCTCGTTGGACAGGGCTGTACGCACATGCAGACTGGATGGTCGAACTCCCATGATCTTTGACTTTTAGAACCTCTTATGAATTAAGTTAGTTTTTAACAAGCAAAAGCCTCCCAACTCACCCATGCTTTTTGACCTCCACACTTCCACCGCCTTCTTTAAATCCCTCCAGAAGACGACCTTCACATGATCAGCTTTCATTCTGAAAGTGAAACGTGTTTTCAGCCAACAGAGCATCCGTCTTCCAGCTGGCGGTGTGTGCGGACATGGACTGCTGTCAGGTCGGAGGCCAGTCCTTCCTGGTAACCGTTGGCACGTTGAGTCTTCTTCTACAGTTCAAAACTCCAGATGGTTAGTAACATACATTTGAATTTATCATGGCTTGTCATCCTGAGTATGCTGAAAAGTATTTACTTTCTTTGACTTTTTAGATCGAAAGAGCTTCCAGAGGCTGTTGAAGAGAGGAGACGGTACGAGAGGTTGCTCAGACAGAGGCCAGACAGCTTCCAGAAGACATCCCATGATGTGTGAGACAGTGACTGAGAATGAGTGCTACCAGGTAGACCAGTTAGGTATCTAAACATTTAAGTTTCATATTTATTTGTGGTTTATATTAGTTTGTGTTTAGTTTCACAGCTGTTTGAGCCAGCAGCAGAGCCTGCTGCAGGACTACCAGAGGACCGCCACCTATCAGAGGGCCATTTTAGCCAATGAGGCTGACTTCAAAGACAAGGTGAAACGCTGCAGAAAACATCCCCACATCAAGCCGTCATCTTCAACATCCGCTTGAGAGTCAGTGAAATGCTGAATGTGATCAATGCCGCTGGATTTTGCTCAGCAGCTGTCTCGTCAGAGTTGGTGGCTGACAGGGGTGACAGGAGGACAGCACAAGGAGGTAGTCAGCTAGGCAGAAAGAGCAGAAAAAGAGACAAATCTGACAAAACAGTAAAAACTCCAGGATCCTAAAGGCTCTAGCATGGTTTCCGCGTCTGCTAGCGCGAGCGGTGTTGATGACGTCACGATTTCGTGCCGGCTGTATATAGTGGCGAGAGTCGATGTGCCAGTAGTTGCAATTTTCTCCGTCACAGAGGTGTTGCTGCTACGGCATCACCACTTGGAGTCTCTGCCCTCTTCTTTGCCTTCACGTATCTGTCCCATAGCTTCTTCCAAATGTAACAGAGTGGTAAGGACCAGAAAAGTTTTAAACTTTAACTTTCAACGTTCTTCTTGCTTCGAACCAGACAACGCCACCCTGGGATAAGATTGGGAACTACAGCCCAGGGACTGTACAAGAACCCCTTATTTGACCCCCACACAAGTTCTACTGCATTAAACAGGAAACGTGGATTCCGTAACAAAATGACTTTTTATTAACAATGTGCACATATAATATTAAAATAGACACTTAAAATGTTTCCCAACCACTGCCCAGACAAATCTGTAGACAGGTAAGGGTCCTCAACACAGGGCAGGTGCACCCGGGAGGGGGGGAAGTTATACTAAGCCCCCTGTACAGGCCTTGGGTAAGTACACACAAACACGCGTGCTCATGCACACACTAAGTGAAGGTGAATTATGGCACTCACTGCTGGAACACTCACACGAAGGTAACACTGCAATTCACTGCACACCACGTGATCGGACCCACCACCAGGAGCTAAGAGGACCTCCCTCCAGGATTACCTGCACCTGTTAACAAAAGAACAAGGATAGGGGAGGCGGGGAGCGCCAGCACGCCAAGTTGAGCTTCGCAACAGATTGCAGTGCAAAAAGCAGACCAAAGTGCATGCATGGATGAATGAGGAAAGGCACGTTGACCGTCAGTTCTTCCTCCTAGCTCGCAAAAGCCGGCATCTCAGCTTGAATGATGTCAGCTGTGGGATCAGCTGATAGGTCGGTGTGACGTAATGACGCACATATCGTGATGGAAAAAGGAGCGTCTATGCCCACCTTGCCACACACACATTCTTACAGAACTCTCCCTCTTTCCCCAAAGTTCTGCCCATCTCTGTGCACCAGTTTTGGGGAGTTTACGTGCTCCCTGTGCTGTTTCACAGCAGTGTCGTACAGGTGCTGTACAAACGCACCTCCTGACTGAGCCTGGTCTCACATTGGTCCATCCGGTTTGTCGTTTTCGACACAGCCAATTTACAAAAATGGACTGGTGTACGACAACGCGCTGCGCCGTCTTTTCAAGGCAAGCGCCATGCCTGAAACATCATTCTGACGTCACAGGTCGGCGGCGCCATGAGCGACGCGTCAACTGTAAATCCAGCTTAACACAGTACATGCATAAGACTGAAGAGGGAACAAGCAAGGATCATGGAACACTGAAACAGAAAGCTTGTATGTGGTGGTAGGGCTAGGACTGTGTCCTAAAGGTGAGTCGTAGCCAGGGCCTTTAAAGGATGGCCTGAGGTCAAGAACAGCAAAGAAGCTGCTTCTCTCCAAGAAAAACATCAAGGACAGCCTGATGTTCTGCAAAAAGCACAGGGATCGGACCGCTGAGGACTGGGGGAAAGTCATTCCTGGCTGTTTAGGGCATCCAGACAAAGGACTGTCCAGAGAAGAAAAGGTGAGCGCCACCATCAGTCCTCCGTCATGCCAACAGTAAAGCATCCATGTGTGGGGTTGCTTCTATACCAAGGGAGTGGGCTCCCTCACAGTTTGTCTAAGAACACGGTCATGGATAGAGAATGGTAGGGAACCTTCCTCAGAGAGCAGCTTCTCCCAACCTCTTCCAGCACGATGGAGCCATGAGGAAAAAGTGATGACTTAGAGGCTCGGGGAAGTAAACATTGAAACGTTGGGTCCGTGGCCAGAAAACTCCATCCATCCATCCATCCATCATCTTCCGCTGGTCCGGGGATCGGGTCGCGGGGGCAGCAGCTTGAGCAGAGAGACCCAGACGTCCCTGTCCCCGGCCACTTCCTCCAGCTCTTCTGGGGGGACCCCGAGGCGTTCCCAGGCCAGCCGAGAGACATAGTCTCTCCAACGTGTCCTGGGTCTTCCCCGGGGCCTCCTCCCAGTGGGACGGGCCCGGAACACCTCACCGGGGAGGCGTCCAGGAGGCATCCTAACCAGATGCCCGAGCCACCTCATCTGACTCCTCTGGATGCGGAGGAGCAGCGGTTCTACTCCGAGCCCCTCCCGGATGACCGAGCTTCTCACCCTATCTCTAATGGAGAGCCCAGACACCCTGCGGAGGAAACTCATTTCGGCCGCTTGTATTCGCGATCTCGTTCTTTCGGTCCCTACCCACAGCTCGTGACCATAGGTGAGGGTAGGAACATAGACTGACCGGTAAATCGAGAGCTTGGCCTTGGCTCAGCTCCTTCTTCACCACGACGGGCCGGTGCAGAGCCCGCATCACTGCAGACGCCGCACCGATCCGCCTGTCAATCTCCTGCTCCATTCGTCCCTCACTCGTGAACAAGACCCCGAGATACTTGAACTCCTCCACTTGGGGAAGGATCTCATTCCCGACCCGGAGAGAGCCAGAAAACTCCTCACACCTCAATCTGATTTAGAACTTTGTTCAGTCCTCAACAGGCAGGTGGACAAAGAAAAACCCACAAATTCTGACCAACTCCAAGCATTGATTAGGCAACAATGGGTTGGCGTCACTCAGGATTTGGCTCAGAAGTTCATTGACAGCAGCCAGGGTGAATTACAGAGGTCTTTAAAAAAAGGGCCCACACTGAATCTTTGTATAAACTTTATGTATTTGTCACTAAAAACCTTTGAAACATATGAAATGCCTGTAATTATACTTTAGTGTACCAAAGAAACATCTGACAAAAGGATCGCAGCAAACTTTGTGAAAACCAGCATTTCTGTCATTTTCAAACTTTTTGGCCCCAACAGTAGGAGCAACCCTAACCCTTCGCAACAAGCTGTTCAATGGACAGTTTTATCCATAAGAAGCAAGACATCTGGATTAAAAGCCACCTGTGTGTGTTTTCACATTAATAACTGGCTGCTTTTGGCCCTCTTCTCTCGACAGGTAGTTCTAGATGTGTGCAGTGGTTCTGGGGTTCTGTCTTTCTTTGCAGTCCAGGCAGGAGCTTCTCGAGTGTATGCTGTTGAATCCAGTCCTATGGCTAAATTTACACAGGTCAGTGTATTTTTTTTTCTCACTATTTTTATTGAATCAACAACAACAAGTGCCCTCTTTGGATACACATCTGCAGATATACATCTTAAATGTTCAGGTGATAGTAGTTCAATGTAGAGACTCTGTTGGCTCTTGGCATCCTGGCCCGGTCGTTCCTGTCCTTAGATAACCTCTTCCTCTTCAGACAAGTCCACCCCATCCACAAATGTCCAGACGGGTCTCCATAGGTTTTCGAATAACTCACTTTTCCCTTGTAGGAGATATGTTCTGCGTTCCAGGGGTAAGGTTTCCAGCATTTGTCTGATCCATGGTGTGATACCTGGCGCTGTTGTTTTTTTCAGTCTTTTAGCTCGCAGTAGACACATGTCGATCGGTAACTGTTCACACTTGGTAAACAAAGTGTTTTTGGGATACACACCTAGTATAAAAAACCCTGGATCCAGAGGAATGTCCTTCGAGACAAGATGTTCTATAGTTTGCCTAATTGTTTTCCAAAATGTTTGAATTTTCCTGCATTCCCAGATACAGTGAAATAAAGTCCCTTTTTCTTCTGAACATTTTGTGCATGTGTCTGGAATATTAGGATTATACCTATTTAAAGTTACTGGTATAATATAGACTCGCATTGTAGTAGCCTTAAGCGTGAGTTAATCGTTTGTTTGTGAGCCTTTGAACAGACTGACTGCCATTGCTCTCATGACAGATTTACCACTAGGTCTTTTTTCCAGGCTTCTACTTTGAGTGATGAGTCTTCTGGGGAGTTTAAAAGTATGAAATTATGAAATTCTGAAATTGCACCTTTGCCTGAGCTATCTTTGCAGACGATTTCTTCTAGATGGGATTTTGGTGGCCTAGTCAGATCTTTATCTAATCTTAATGTCGCTTCTAAGCTGAAGATATTTAAAGAAATATTTTTCATGTATATTAAATTTCTGACTAAGTACTTCAAAAGACATCATGTAAGTTAAACCCGCTTGGTATAAATCTTGGATTTGGCCTTTTCCATTAATGGCCCATTGTCTAAATATAGAATCTGCTCTTCCGAGGGTAAAATCTTGGTTTCCCCAAATTGGAGTGAATTGTGACAGTGTAGTTGGCTCCTTTGTGAATTTCTTTATGTTATACCATCTTTTGATCATGTTTTTAACAATAGGGTTAACAGTTTTTTTTCCAGCAAGCTGGGAACTGAGTCAGAGAAAATATATAAAGGTAAAGGTGGACTTACTGAATCAGATTCCATTTCTAGGTCAGTGTATTTTAATCGTTCACCCAATCTGCACATCCATTTCAAGGGTAGATTTATTTGACTCTATAAAGAACCCGCTTGCAGAACGTGAATGTTCTGAGCTGCAGAAATAGAAGAAGGACGTGTGATTTGGCCATGCTAAAGTCGAAAGAAAAGCCACAACTATGCACTGGAGCACACACACGTCGAGCACATACATCACATGCAGAGCGTGGCATTCTGGGGAGTTAATGAGTTGCAGCAACATCTGGCCCAGATTTAAGGTGCTGCAGGACGCTGACACAGTTTACATCAACTCATTAGACCAAGTTGACCTTTTATTAGAACTGGAACCAGACTGCCAAAAGAATGGAAATGCAATATTTGGCATAAATCTTTGGATCTGTAGGTTGTAAGTAAACAGCAATCCTCAGGTAAACATGTTTCAGAGTTGCTTGGAGCAATGAATTTGACAGACTACACAAAGTCCACATTCTGCACATTATGGTTGATCCAAAACTCTGCAGGATTCACTTTTTCCATGACTGCAGATACATAAACTAAAACTATACGGATTATTCAGGTGAGTTAACCCTTTAGAATCTTGGTCAAGGAAGAGAAGATATAAGAGAGTTGTTGAAGAGTCACAACAGAGATGTGAGGTGGTCCCGGCCAACCTCGGCTTGGGCAGATGGGATTCAAAGTGATCGAAATTAGGAACAAACAGAACACAATGAAAATCCGCCACAAGGAAACCCAAAATGAACAAGATGAGATATGAAGCGTGAGACTAAATGTGATCAAACAGAAACACAGAATGACTGATGTTAGATGCAAAGTTCAGCTAAAAAACGCAGGGTTTGTGATTGTTGCTCTGCTTCTGGGGGCCTGTCGTCTCCTAATTTGTCAAGAAATTGGTTGCCTTTAGTTCCAGGAACAGGGAACGATTCAATCTTCCCCTGGACAACGTTAGCTGAATCACAGACAAAGTACTTCTCTGAGCAGAAGCTGAAGACGATGACACTTTGGAGGCTGGAAACGCAGATGAAATCAGTTCATCTGTAACAGCAAAAAGAAGAGTTCACCACCATGATCTGTGAATCTGCCTATTCGGAATGTTTCATGGCCTTCTGAAGGGAAACTGATTCCGTTTTAAAGGGTGCTGTTTAATGATTTATGTCTTTTGTGCAGATCCTTGTCCAGACAAATCATCTCTCTGAGCAGATCATGGTCCTGGAGGGACAGGTAGAGCAAATCATTCTTCCAGACATGGTGGATGTCATCGTGTCTGAGCCAATGGGCTACCTGCTGCTAAACGAGAAGCTCATGGAGAGCTTCCTGCATGCCAGAAAATGGCTCAAACCCAATGGTAGGAGCTTAAACAAGAAGGTGTAAAGATGTTGGGCATTATCTTCATCATTTAGTCATTTTAACATCAGGCTCAAGGTAATTTTCAGAGTGGAACTACAGTCCTTTTCACACACCCCATTCAAGATAAGTGGGACGTGCCACAGTGTAGCAAACGCTCTTACTAGGGCTGGGCGAGTTAACTCGTTATTATCGCATAAACTCGTTAGTTATTTAACGCCGATAAATATTTTATCGTACATTAACGCAGGTTTTACTTAAATAAAATAAGGCTTTTGTGCCTTTAATGGATAGGAGGACTATAGCCTCTGTACATGGGGCGCCTGCTCAACCCACTACGCCACGGACCACCCCTGTTTTATTATTTATTTTATTTTGTAAAAGTCTGTTGCTCACAGGCTTTTATTTTGTAAAAGTCTGTTGCTCACAGGCTTTTATTTTGTAAAAGTCTGTCGCTCACAGGCTTTTATTTTGTAAAAGTCTGTTGCTCACAGGCTTTTATTTTGTAAAAGTCTGCTGCTGTCTGCTGTGGAACAGGAAAAGAAAGTAATCGGCGGATCCACCAAACATGGAGAAGGGTACGGAACTTTTACTCGGCCATTTTCATGTTAAAGTTCAATTCAATTCAATTCAATTCATTTTTATTTATATAGCGCCAAATACAACAAATGTCATCTCAAGGCACTTAGATAGTAAGTCCAATTCAAGCCAATTGGAATTCAGTTAATTAATAATAATCATAATTCATAAAATAATCCAATTCGTTCATATAGAGCCAATTCAAAAACAATTTCCTAGCTAAGAAAACCAACAGATTGCAGGCGGCACTGTAACACCATTCAAAGGATATCTGTTGGAACAGGGAAACACGAGTTAATGACCACAATAATATCACATATACATAAAGAGAGTAAAGTGAGGAAAGGTGTGACAGATGAGGCCCCCCAGCAGTCTAGGCCTATAGCAGCTTAAATATGGGATGTTTCAGGATCACCTGAGCCATCCCTATTCAAGGTAAACACAAGAAACTTGTGCTAACGAAAAAATAAATAATAAAGTAAAGGAGCAGACTCAGTGAGTAATTCCCTATACTCCCTATATAGATCTGCTCCTCACACCACAACAACCATCTTTTTACAGCCATAAGCTACCTCAGCCTCTCACCAACTGCACACCAGTCACAGCGGGGTGGGGATGCAAACCCTGGTTCGGGTAGGGGGAGAAATAAAAGAGGTAAGATAAGCGGGAATGGGATTCAAACCCTGGTTCGGGTAGGGGGTAATGAAAGTATAGAGGGTGCCAGAGGTGGAGGCAGAACAAGACACACTAGCAGACACACTATCAGATTCAACAGACCTAACTATAAGCTTTATAAAAAAGGAAAGTTTTAAGCCTGGTCTTAAAAGTGGAAAGGGTGTCTGCTTCCCGGACATTTACTGGCAGCTTATTCCACAATAGAGGGGCCTGATAACTGAAGGCTCTGCCTCCCATTCTACTTTTAGAAACTCTGGGAACCTCAAGTAAACCTGCAGTTTGGGAACGAAGTGCTCTGTTAGGAAAATATCTTACAATGAGATCTTTAAGATATGATGGAGCTCGGTCATTAAGAGTTTTATATGTGAGAAGAAGAATCTTAAATTCTATTCTGAATTTAACAGGGAGCCAATGAAGAGAAGCTAAAACTTGAGAAATATGATCTCTCCTGTTAGTTCTCATCAGAAAGTTCTTCCAGACGGCGGAGTGGACAGAACCAAAGTCATCTGTAAACACTGCCAAGTTGAATTGTCTTCTCAGCGTAGTAGTTCCAGTCTAAAATATCACTTAAAGGCAAAACACACAACTGATAGCAGCAAGTCATTCAAGGAAACAGACAGTGGAGCGAGGCTTCTACATACAGTAAAAACTACAGAAAGATGCTGATGTTAAAAGTGTGTTTGCACAACAAATGTTATGGCACTTTCATTCATATGGCAGCACATTTCAAATAAAGCTAAATGCTAAAAGCTATACGCTACTTTTGGATTCATTTTTGGATTCTGCGTACAAATGCGATTAATCGTGATTAATCAGGGAAATCATGTGACTAATTAGATTAAACATTTTAATGGTTGCCCAGCCCTAGCGCTATTACCAACACTGTTGCTGGTTTTGTAATGCCGGCACACGTGCAACACTAAACCAGCTCTGTTGGGGAGTTATGTTGGCCTCACAAGGAGGATTTTTTTGTGCCAACATGGCACAGTCGCCATGTGAAAGGCTTTCTATCCCTAGAATGTATAATATGGTATCTCTGCTTCTGCCTCCCTCCAGGCCTGATGTTTCCCTCCTCTGCCGATCTTCACCTCGCTCCCTTCAGTGATGAACAGCTCTACTTTGAACACATCGCGCGAGCCAGTTTCTGGTCTCACTCACACACTCACTCACACAGACAGAAAATCCATGCATGAGGACACAAACACACTACCTCCCTTTCTCTCTCTATCACACACACATGCGTGTGGTCTCAGCCAGCCATGTTTCCTGTTGGATATTCAATGCTCTGGTTCAGTGTAGTCCTGGCAACTAATGGAAGATTTCTACTTGTTTACAATGTCTTTGATCCCTAAAAACATGGAAAGTTTTCCAATGTTTGTAGTAAAATATTGAACATTGGTATCATCCAAGTGAACATTTTAGCTGTGACTACGATAAAACAGACACAAACCAATAATAGTGAGCAGTGTCTTTCCATTGCCAGATGACAAGACTTCTTTCAACCAGCATTTTGCAGTTAATGATGCAGTCTTTCAGTCTGCGTGTGCGTCTGTTTAGTCCTTCAAACATACCGTTATGGGGGAATTCTTATGAAACGGTCATACAGTGTGTCATACAGTAAATCGTGCATAAGTCTCCAGACAACCAATCCCAACAGACATTATGAGATTCTGACCGTAAACTTAAGCAAAAATAACACAAAATCAAATTAATAAAATAAATGTTTCAATGGAAAAAAAACAAACATTTATTTTAAATTCTTATAGAGAACATGTGGAAAATTAGTGAACTTGTATGTATAGAGCTAATTACACACACATTTATACAAAATGTTACCTGAATTTAGAGGTGGGTAGACTAGCCAAAAATTGTACTCAAGTAAAAGTACTGTCACTTTAGAATAATATGACTCAAGTAAAAGTAAAAGTACTGTTACTTTAGAATAATATGACTCAAGTAAAAGTAAAAGTACTGTTACTTTAGAATAATATGACTCAAGTAAAAGTAAAAGTACTGTTACTTTAGAATAATATGACTCAAGTAAAAGTAAAAGTACTGTCACTTTAGAATAATATGACTCAAGTAAAAGTAAAAGTACTGTCACTTTAGAATAATATGACTCAAGTAAAAGTAAAAGTACTGTTACTTTAGAATAATATGGCTCAAGTAAAAGTAAAAGTACTGTTACTTTAGAATAATATGACTCAAGTAAAAGTAAAAGTACTGTTACTTTAGAAAAATATGACTCAAGTAAAAGTAAAAAGTAGTCATGAAAAGTCATGAAAAAGTCATGAAAAGTACTGAGTAACTGTTGAGTAACATCTGATTTATTTGTTAACACAAGCATTCAATCAGACAGACAAAAATACTAAATAATCATCTTTAGGCAAATTAGAGTTCATCCAATTGATCAAATAAATCAAAATGAATGCATTAATTACAAAATAGCTTAAATTAAAATAATCCAGGTAAATTCAAGTACTTCAATAAAAAATCAAAGAGACTTAGGAAATGTTTAAAACATCTGTAACCCATATGTAACCTAAAAAACAAACATTCACCTATCCATGGGGGGGAAAACGAGTTTAGGAAACTTACCGCTACATGTTTCCTCAAGTTAGATGTTGAGTTTCTGCTGAAATGTGCGTTTGTTTTGGTTGCCACAGAAGACACATAATGTAGCTGCTGTTTCTCACTCTGTAAGGTAAACATGCTTTCAGTATGAGGCCTCGTCTGCGTCTTCATTTCCCACCGTTGGTTCTGATATTTTTCATCTGTTTCTTTGTTTGTTTGCTACGACTGCTAATGCTAAAGCTAACCCGTCCTGCCGCTGAGATCGAGTATGGTCACGTGACCAGACTGCACGGCCGCGTCTGATTGGTGGAACACAGTCAGGTGGTAGAGCCTTTGGCGGAAGTCTCTCTCTCTGTCAGAATAAAACATTAAAATGAGGCGTACGCGGGGGGATAAAAATAATGAGGCGTAGAATACCAAAGAGGTAAGAAGAAAAGTAACCAGCTCATTGTAGCCTAATGTAGCGGAGTAAGAGGACAGTTTCTGCTGCACACATCTACTCAAGTAAAGTAAAAAGTATAGTGATTTAAAACTACTCCTAGAAGTACAATTTTTTCAAATGTTTTTTAAATGTAACTCGTTATTACCCACCTCTGCCTAAATGATAATCAGATAATACTATAATGTTGATTCTGTTATTTCAATGTTGAAGCACACATACAAACAAGGGAAGAAACAAGAAACTGGTCCATACCTAGATCAATAGACCTGGCATAATTACCTGATTATCATAATGCAATTTGGAATAATGTTTTCAAATGACTGAAAGTTACAATCAGCCAACCTTAAGTTAAATCTGCTAATTACCATGTAACTGTACTGAAATTCCTTCGTCATGGCTGAACGTTCTTCTGTGTCCAGGTAAAGTTTAATAAATAGGAAGTTTAATGCTGCGACATCTTACATGTATGTAATAACTATGAATCAGGGGTTCAAACTGATCTGTTTGTATTTTATTTTATGGTAATATTACACCAAAGCAAACATCCACAGGCACACTGATTAGTAATAATGGTTACCCTACCATCGAAGTTTCCAGGTGCCTCTACATGTTTGGGTTTAGTTTGATATGACCATTTAAATAAAATTGAAACACGTGATTGGTCAGTTTAAAGCCCATAATAATTACCTATAGAAAAAAGAAGTGGTTAGTTGGGTTAGCATTTATGTGTTTTGTAGTTTGTATGCGCAGGTCTACCAGCATGTGTGAGTATCGCCATGCTCTGCGCCCTTCACCTCTCCACCACTATGAGCAGGTCAAGCTCAGTTAGCCTTGAGGAATGGCAGTAAACTCTATGCTAGTGTTTTCCACCAAAGCTATTTCAGAAGTGTGGGAAAGAGCCAGTGAGATACTGACAACTGCTGACAGTCAGTATGTGATTTAATTACTGGAAAAACACTGCGGATTAGGAGACATGTCGAGTTCGCACTGCTTATACAGCATTTCCCGATGCGTCAATCATCTGACAATAATAACTATTTATTTTCTTCAGGCAGCAGAGAAGCTTCTACAGTGTGAACCTGAGTGGTCTTCATAGTCCGGCTGTGGATGAGTTTTTTAGGCAGCCTATAGTGGTAAAATGCAGCAAAAACTACATTCAACTGTCAAAACTGCAACCATGCCTCAATATCATTGTGTTGTGACAGTGGCATGTTACCACTGAAAATGAAATGTCTTTTCCAGGACATGTTTGATGTTCAGATACTGATGGCCAGGTCCGTTAAGCACTGCATCAACTTCATGGACATTAAAGAAGAGGATATACACAGGTTACATGCATAATCATATCTAATTCATTTCTCAACAGCACATTATTTTATACCCATTTAGCCTCCTGCATCATTATATCCATCCATCCATCCATTTTCTATACCGCTGAATCCGTCGGTCGGGTCGCAGGGGGGCTGGAGCCTATCCCAGCAGTCAATGAGCGAGAGGCGGGGTACACCCTGGACAGGCCGCCAGTCCATCACAGGGCTCATTATATCCACTTTAAACTTATTCCATAACAAATATCATCCACCATCTTCCTCTTATCTGAGGTGGGTTGCAGAGTCAACCATTCCAGGAGAGAAACCCAGAAATCCCTCTCCCCAGAAACACTCTCCAGCTCCTCTTGGGGGAACCCGAGATGTCCCCAGGCCAGATGGGATATATAATCCCTTCAGTGAGTTCTGGGCCTCCTCCCAGTTGGACGTGCTCAAAAAACCTCGAAAGAGAGGCGACGAGGAGGCATCCTAACTGACCTAGCTGACCTTCATCCCGGCTGCTTCTCCCTCAGCCGAACCAGAGCAGCTGAAGGTCATGGCTTGAAGAAGCTAAAAGAACCACATCATCTGCAAAAAGCAGAGATGCGACCCCGAGGTTCCCAAACCAGATGCCCTCCACTCCCCGACTACACCTCCAGAACCTGTTCATGAAACCCACAAACAGGATCAGTGATGAGGGGCAGCCCTGGTGGAGTCCAACACGCACCGTAAACCAGAACCACTTTGTTCCAAGAATGTGGACACAGCTCCTGGTTTTACAGGGATTGGATCTCTCTCAAAAGCAACTCCAGTACTACATAATAAATGGAAAATACCACCTTCTAATACAAGATCATAAATAACATTCACAGTTCAACACATTCAAAATATGTTCCATCAACATATATAGTGGATGAATCTACAGTCAAAAGTATTAAAATGCAGTCTCTTAAACACAAATTCAAAGCTATCTAAGCTAGCGACCGAGTTGGGCAGTCCATACAGAGTCCATCAAATATATCAATGGCATTAGTCCGTCCAACCTCGGTTTCGCTGAAGGTAAAATCTGTGTCCTCTGAAATGCAGAAGAATCCTCAGAATGCAACCCGACGATCCGGGCTCGGGTGAATGTGTGTGGCTCGCAATCCACGTCAATCCACGTCCATGCCTTGAATATGGCCTTCAAGCAACTCAGCAGTATTATTCCAGCGATACAAGCCTGAACTTAATAAATGATGTAATCCAAAATAACCACAGCCTAACTCTTTAGACAGGAAGTATGATGAACACCTGCAAACAGAGAACAAAAGTTTGTAACACTGGTTCACTTCACGTTCTCTTTGTCGTTCTCTTTCCCCGACAGGAAGCGCTACACCTGTTATGATTAGCTGACACAACTACAGAGGCTTAACAACAGGGTGCTTCTTTTTAAATGACAAGACTGACAGGAAAACTCACTAATAAAATGGAAATGTTCGTTTTAAGTCCTATTTATCTGACTTCATCAAATAAAGCTATTTTCACCTAGGTAACATGTACTGTTTGAATTGAGAAGGTCCTATAAGTGATATGACAATATCCTCAGTTGGGGTCAGTAGTTCTTCACCCAGGCACAACCTGGGTCAGACCCTGCTTTCCCTTTCTGAGATGCCTATTGGTTTGCCAAAACACCCTGGAGGCCAAGTGAAAATTCATGTCCATGGCTTCGCTGAATTCGCTGAAAGTCCTCCTTCTTCCGCTTGACGCTTCCCTCAATGCTGGCATCCACCAGCAGGTCCTCCGATTACCACCATGATAGGCACTGACAACCTTTCAGCCACAGCTCTGGGAAACCACATCCCTCAATGAAGGTCCTGAACATGGTCCATTCAGATTTCAATGTCCCCAACCTTCCCTAGTAGATGAGAAAAATTCTCCTGGAGATGTGAGTTGACGGTTTTGCGCACGGTTGGCCTTGGCCAGACGTTCCCAGTTCATCCTCACAAACCATTTGGGTTTACCAGGACTATCTGGCAGTCTGCCCCACCAACACACCCAACTCCCCACCAGGTGGTTATTGGTTGACAGCTCTGCCACTCTCTTCACCAGTGTCCAAGACATAGATCTGATGATACGACTACGAAGTCGAAATCTTTGGTCGAAGGTAGCCTGCTATCAGGTACACTTATGAACCACCTTATGTTTAAACATGGTGTTCGTAATGGACAATCCATGACTAGCACAGAAGTCCAAAAACAAAATGCCACTCGGGTTCAGATCAGACAGGCCGTTCCACTCCAGGTCACTCCATCATTGCCCACATGGGCATTAAAGTCCCCCAGAAGAACAGTGGAATCCCCAGTTGGCACCCCTCCAAGACACCACCCAGAGACCAGGTAATCAGAGTCAGAACCTTCACTCCTGAAATTTGTAGATGCAGCGAGGCGACCCTCGCTTACCGGAGGAGAACTCCTACACAAAGATGCTCAGCTGGGGGCTTGTGAGTAGGCATGGCTCCAAGAGGGTGCCCGCTTTCCCATTTTCCAGTCAAGTGTTTTTAACTGGTCCCTCTCCATCAAGGTCTTTCAATCACTCTTAGTCTGACCCCTACCTTGAGACAAATTTGCAATGGGAGACCCTACCAGGGGCTCATGGCAATACTCAAACTTCGGACACTGTGTTGAGGTGGAAGTTCGACGTTTCTTCAGCTTATGACGACAAACTTTAAAACATTGTTTAAGCAAATATCAGGAAAACAATATCATAGTGTGTCTTCATGTTGGAACTATTTTAAATACTATACATCCCAGAAATATGTTCTTATATCTGCAGCATTATATTATTATTGAGAATTTACAATATTTGCATTCTGTCTACAAATGATAAAAATATGGGGTGTAAAATGTAAAACATTTTCTTGAAACTTCTGAAGTTGAATTATTCAGTGGTTATCTTTTTTCATATATATAAAATATATTAGATTCTGTGAACTTCAAATGCAAATGTTAAAAACAAGTTGTGAAAATTCAGAAAATGGTTCTATGTTTTCAGAGTGGAGATCCCCTTTGTGTTTACATTTCTCCAATCTGGTCTGGTTCATGGACTTGCCTTTTGGTTTGATGTGGCCTATCTGGGATCCAAGTAAGTGATATTTTCCTTTGACTTGACATATTTGCATTTATTCATGTTATTTGGATCTGGGCCCAAAACAGAGTAGGCAAGGCAAGGCAAGGCAAGGCAATTTTATTTATAGAGCACAATTCGTACACAAGGCAATTCAAAGTGCTTAACAGCTACATAAAATCACAAGAAGGCAATAACATCATTAAAAAGAAATAAGAAATTAAAAATAAAAAAAATAAAAAAAATAATAAAAAATTTTAAAAAATTAAAACACCCATTAAAAGTAATCATTAATTAATTAATTAAAAGTGAAGAGTGCAGATAAAATACTTTCAGGTGTCATATGCACAGCTAAATAGAACTGTTTTCAGCCTGGGTTTAAACATTGTCAGAGTTGAGGCCTGTCACATCTTCTGGAAGACTGTTCCAGATTTTAGGGGCATAAAACTGAAACGCAGCCTCACCTTGTTTAGTCCTGACTCTGGGCACCAGCAGGAGACCCCTCCCTGAGGCAGGAGACCCCTCCCTGAGGTTCTCAGAGCCCGAGGTGGTTCATATGGCTTTAACATGTCAGAGATGTACTTGTACACAAGCAGAGCTGTTTTAAAGTCTATTCTCTGAGCGACAGGAAGCCAGTGCAGAGACCTGAGCACTGGACTAATATGGTCGTATTTCCTGGTTCTAGTCAGGACTCGAGCAGCAGCGTTCTGGATGTACTGCAGCTGTCTTACAGCCCGTTTAGAGAGCCCAGTGAGCAGGCCGTTACAGTAGTCTAACCTGCTGGAGACAAACGCATGGATCAGTCTCTCTAAGTCTGGTTTAGACACTATTCCTTTGATTCTGGCAATGTTTTTTAGATGGTAAAAAGCTGCTGATGTTACTGATTTAATGTGGCTGTTAAAGTTCAGGTCTGAGTCCAATATTACTCCGAGATTTCTAACTTGATAGTTAGGTTTTAGAGAGAGAGTCTCAAGGTGACGGATAACACTTTCTCTTTGTTTCTGTGGGCCACAGACAATGATTTCAGTTTTGTCTGAGTTTAGCTGGAGGAAATAGTTTTGCATCCACACACTGATCTGTTCGATGCAGTACACAGTGTATCTACAAGCCCGTGTTCTCCTGCCGTCAGTGACACGTAAATCTGAGTGTCATCTGCATAATTGTGGTAGGACACATTATAGCTGCGTATTAGCTGGCCTAGTGGGACCAAGTACAGATTGAACAATACGGGTCCCAGGATTGACCCCTGGGGAACCCCACAGGTCATAGCCATTTGGTCTGAGACACAGTTACCAATTTCAACAAAATATTTCCTGTCCTCCAGATAGGACTTGAACCAGTTTAAAGCACGACCAGAGATTCCCACCCAGTCTTCTAACCTCTGTAATAAGATCGCATGGTCAACTGTGTCAAAGGCAGCACTCAGGTCCAGCAGAACTAAGACTGAGACTTTATTTGCATCTGTGTTCAGGCGGATGTCATTTGTCACCTTGATCAGAGCTGTCTCAGTGCTGTGGTGGGGCCTAAAGCCTGATTGGAAAGTATCAAAAGCATTGTTAGACAGGAGAAAGTCACTAAGCTGTTGGTATACAACTTTTTCTAGGACTTTGCCTAAGAATGGCAGGTTTGATATGGGCCGGTAGTTGTTCAGTACTGTGGCATCAAGACTACTCTTCTTTAGAAGAGGCTTAATGACAGCGGTTTTTAAGGCCTTTGGAAATGTTCCAGTCTGGAGTGAGATGTTGACTAGATGAGCGAGTTGTGGTAACAAACTGCTCAGCACAGACTTTAGGAATCTAGTGGGCAATTCATCAAGGCAGCACGTTGATGAACTCAGACTGCAGTTGATCTCTTCGACTGTTTTGTCAGTAACAGGTGTGAAATGTGTCAGCTCTAGGTGTCTAGCTGGCTGCAGAGTAGTTATTTGTGTTGTGGAAATTATTGCATTTTTAATGCCTTGAACTTTGTCATTAAAGAATATTGCAAACTCATTACACTTGGATGTAGAAACGAGTTCTAAAGGCAGTGAAACTGGAGGGTTTGTTAATCTGTTTACTGTAGCAAACAGGACACGAGAGTTGTTACTGCAGTTTTTGATGATTTCAGAAAAATAACTCTCCCTTGTTCTACGCAAAGTCTGGTTGAACACACATAGCTTTTCTTTGTAAGTCTCATAATGAACCTGGAGCTCTGACTTGCGCCATTTCCGTTCGGCTCTCCGGCACTCCCTTTTCTGTGCCCTGACCGACTCTTCTTTCCTCCATGGCGCCCTTTGCCTACTTTTAACCATTCTAACCTTGACAGGAGCAATGGTATCCAAAACATTTAAGAGACTTGATGTGTAAGAGTTCAACAGATCATCAACATTAGAACACAGGGTTTTCTCAAACCTAATCATTTCCATAAACTGTGTCCCTGTTCTGTCATTTATGAGTCTTCCCTGAAAAACTGCAGACCCAGCTGCTGGTTTGGGTGTAACAGACAGGTCGAAGAAAACACAGAAATGATCAGATAAAGCAACATCGACGACATCCACGTTTGAAATAACAACACCCCTTGAAATGAGCACATCTAGAGTGTGCCCTCTGTTGTGGGTGGGCTCAGTCACATGCTGAGTTAGACCAAACATTTCAAGGACAGCAGTGAGCTCTTTAGCATCCTTGTTATGCGCTACGTCCACATGCACATTCAAGTCCCCTGTTATGACTAAACAGTCAAAAGCAGTGCACACAATTGAAAATAGTTCAGTAAAATCATCAATAAAACAATTCTGTGGTGGTTTATAAATGGTGATATAAAGTATGGAAGATTGTTTTATCTCCATTTTGAATGACACATACTCAAATGACGAAAAAAAACCAAATGACAACTTGTGGGTGGGTATATTGTCCCTGAACATGGCACAAACACCCCCACCCCTCTGGTTTTCTCGTGTTTCAGACACAAAATTGAAGTGAGGTGGACTAGACTCAATCAGGACTGCATTTGCTGTGTTTTTGTCGAGCCACGTCTCAGTTAAAAACATAAAATCAAGATTGTGAGAGGAAATAAAACTATTAATTAAGAATGATTTGTTACTTAAAGATCTGACATTGAGTACTGCGTGTTTGAGATTAGTTATAGTTGAACTGGATGCTGTGTTCTTGCAAGGGATATGGATAAGATTTCTCTGATTGGACAGTCTGATTGTCCCTCTCTTCACTCCATCCTTGGACCTCTGGTTGAGATGGTGTTTACCAACACAGAGGCCCTTAGTGTCCTAGACAACAGCATTGACGCTGTTGGAAATGACAGCTGTGGGCACCGGTGGTGGGGACCAAGCAAGGGGGGCTTTGGTCGATGGAGTAGGCTGGGGAGGGAGAGGGGCTCGATGCTTCTTTGAGGATAGAATTCTTGATCTTGCCATGTTTGGCGTGAGAGGAACCATTTAATCCATTTTAAGTAGCTCGTGTTTACCTTTGCGCAACATGGGAAAAAGCCATTGTGGGAAATGATTCACCCTCATGGGTCCGGGTGGCTGTTTGGGTTTGGATACACTGGTTTACTGGCTTGTTATAGGCTATAATGTCATTTGCGATAGACATCCCAAATAGTGAGAAATCTTCTGTCACGGACTGCTGAGTATATTTGGCTGTTTTTTGTGCACCAAATCACAAGAAATTTCAGTTTTCTTGTTCATCAAATTCAGGTAATCATAATCTTATTCCTTGTAACAAAATCATAATTCATTAAAACCAAGTTGTAAAATATGTGTAGGTAAAATGAATGCTGGTTACTAATCCGGTAGCAAGCTCTACAGGGTGTCCGGTCAGAATGAGCGAGAAGCAGATTTCAAAGTAGAGGGTCTTCTTTATTTTCTCTTCACACCCACAACACTAATAATTAAATTCTTCTTCTTAATATGAAATAAAACGTTTGACTCTTGGTATGTGTGTGGTTCTGAAACAAAGGAATGTACAGAGTTGTCTTAACTAACATGGTAATAATTACTGGCTACATCTAACAATACTGGCTAGCTAGCATGACACAGCAATAATTACCTAAGAATTCCTTAAATTGACTAATTTGGTGTTTAGAAGAAAATTACATCACTAATGCAGTTAAACAACACCAAATGATCCTTATAACATTAATAAACTTCACTCACCAATAGATGCACGCACACAAACTATGAAACATCTAGGAGGAAACTGCAGACATAATCCAACTGCTGTTCAACTTGACCTTGCCTTGTTCTAAATGACAATGCAAAACTGGGGTCCTAAAAGGGGTCCTCAAACCTAGGTGGCTAACTAACTGCCTGACTAAAATGTAATAACTGCATAATTGGCATAAGAAAAGGATATCAGATGGGCTTTTGTACACAAGTAAAAAAAGTTAATGACAACAATAATGTCATATGTACATGGAGAGTAAAGAGACAGCTGGCAGCTTATTCCACAGAGAGGGGCCTGATAACTGAAGGCTCTGCCTCCCATTCTACTTTTAGAAACTCTGGGAACCTCAAGTAAACCTGCAGTTTGGGAACAAAGTTTTCTCTGTTAGTAGTGGTGCAACGGATCATCATTGATCCGTGATCCGTTTGGATCAATTATTTCGGTTCGGCACACACATGATCCGCGGATTGCTTTATGAAAAAAAAAAATTGTCCGCATGTTCAGTCCTCACACAGCCGTTACCATTCCTGCTAGTTTCCAGGGACAGAGCTACTTTCCATGCTCTGGGTAAAAGTCTACAACAGTTCCCTCTTCAATAAGCAAACAGTCCTATGGCTCGTTTGTGATTTATTGTCCTCAGCGTACAACATGTAGAACAGTGGGCATGGAAAATAAAAGTAGGCTAGACTTCGGTGCAGACTTTGCAGCGACATCACCCCGGTGTTTCACTGACAGGAGTGAAACCGAAAGCGGGTGAACAACCGCTCATCACCGCGGCATTTAGGCAGCCCCTTCCTTCACAATCTGACCGGGCTAAAGCGATCACAAACGCTATCGGTGTGTTTTTATGTTGCACTTTAAGTTGTTTTTCTTTGATTATGTTGAAAAGAAGATGTTAATTGTGCACTTTAAGTTGATTTTATATATTTCAATTTAATAATTTAAAAGTGTTGATAAACAAAAAGACAAAACATGTTTATTTGTCTTGTCTATTTTTTTTTTTTTTTTTTTTTTGCTGATCCGAAAAATGATCCGATCCGTGACTCTGATCCGAGGAACGATCCGAACCGTGAGATTTTTGATCCGTTGCACCCCTATCTGTTAGGAAAATATCTTACAATGAGATCTTTAAGATATGATGGAGCTCGGTCATTAAGAGCTTTATATGTAAGGAGAAGAATCTTAAATTCTATTCTGAATTTAACAGGGAGCCAATGAAGAGAAGCTAAAACTGGAGAAATATGATCTCTGCTGTTAGTTCTCATCAGAACTCTGGCTGCAGCATTTTGGATCAACTGAAGGCTTTTCAGAGAATATGTGGGACAGCCCAATAATAAAGAATTACAGCAGTCCAATCCTGAAGTAACAAATGCATGAATTAGTTTTTCTGCATCACTCTGAGACAAGATGTTCCTGATTTTAACAAGATTACGAAGATGAAAGAAGGCAGTCCTAGAAACCTGTTTTATATGCGAGTCAAATGATAAGTTCTGGTCAAAAATAACTCCAAGGTTCCTCACTGTAGAACTAGAAGCCAAGGAAATACCATCTAGAGTAACTATATAGCTAGACAATTTCTCCCTGAAACGCTCAGGTCCAAAGATAACGACTTCAGCTTTGTCTGAATTTAGCAGCAGACAGTTCTGAGTCATCCAGGTCTTTATGTCTTTAAGACATGCTTGTAGTCTGACCAACCTATTGGGTTCATCTGGTTTCATAGATAAGTACAGCTGAGTATCATCAGCATAGCAATGGAAATTTATGGCAAACACAAGTTGATGGTTTAGAAGAGACTATTGCTGTTGTTAGTTCAGAGAGATCAACTGGGCAGAAGCCGTCTAAATACAAATCAGGTTCTAAAGATACTTCTAAAGCTGCTGTACTTGATGATACATCACTGATAATAGTGGGAAGGGCTCCATCAATCTTCTCTCTAATAGAAACGATTTTATTAATAAAGAAGCTCATGAAATCATCACTGCTCAGAGTTAAAGGAATAACTGGCTCAGCAGAGTTCGGACTCTTAGTCAGACTGGCTACAGTGCTGAAGAGAAACCTGGGATTATTCTGACTGATTCATTTTTTTTTTAGAGGGGCAGAATTGTTCAATGTTGTTCACACAGAAGCTGTAGCGCTGTCAACAAGATCAATTTGCCAACCTGAGTCATTTAGATATTTAGGTGAAAAGTGAAATTCCTGCAATCTTGGGCACAACTTTGTTTGAAAGTAGTCAATTAAAGGCTATAATTCTATATCCATCATCATATGACCTGATTTAAAAATGTGTAATCTCTCTAACTTTCTGTCTTTGTAGGTCCACAGTGTGGCTCTCCACATCTCCCACAGAGCCTCTGACCCGCTGGTCTCAGGTCAGGTGTTTACTTCAGACACCACTTTTTGCCAAGCTTGGACAAACCCTGTCTGGGACAGTCTTGCTGGTCACGGACAACAGGTACACCTGTGCTACCATCAAAATGGGATTATCAACATAAGGGGCCTGATGTGGTACACTTACAGTGTGAATGCAAACAGACTACCCAGTGAACCAGAGAGAGGAAGTGACAGACATAATCAGTGACCAAGGACAGTCCTGGTGTACTCTAATATCCCTTGTAACTTAATCTGACTTACTTCCAACAATGCAAACAAACAGAGCTTTTGCTTCAGTTCTACAGGGATAGAATGGCTTGTAGCAAAGGGTCTGGTA
This sequence comes from Odontesthes bonariensis, assembly GCF_027942865.1. Classification (NCBI taxonomy): domain Eukaryota; kingdom Metazoa; phylum Chordata; class Actinopteri; order Atheriniformes; family Atherinopsidae; genus Odontesthes; species Odontesthes bonariensis. The sequence continues at coordinate 38,736,340 of NC_134516.1, read as the reverse complement.
CCCCATAAAAATCCAAAGCATCTCCTACAGCACACAGTAAGGGACCCAGTTGTAAGACTAAGGGTAAGGAGCTATTCCTGAATTCCATAACCAGGATTACAACTGCCTTTGCTCCTACTTATTGAGAGATTCAACTGTTGACCATGCTCTCCTCTCCAGTCTCCCAACATAAACTTTCTGATGAAAGTTGCTACGAAATGTGACCCCTTCCCTTAATAAGCGCTTATCGACACTGTCTGGTATGCTTCCTTACCATCTGAGGCAATGCACAGCCAGGTGGTGATCAGGCGACAGGCCGATTCCTACCTTCATGAAATATATGGTCACACATCTGATGACACAATAACAATCAGTCAGAACTGACCTACGGTGTCCTGGTGCCAAAGGCATTTACAAACATCCATATGCACAATCATGGTGTTTGTCATGGACAGACTGAGAATAGCACAGAAGTTTCACAACAAAACGCATTAAGGTTCAGATCAGGAAAGCTATTCATTCATCCTTCCATCCATGTTCTGGGTCTTCCCCCGAGCCTCCACCCAGTTAAAAAACTAAAAAACTAGGTAATCAGAATCAGGCAGGCCATTCTTCTCAATCCCTCCTGGTGTGTTGCCCACATGAGCAGTGAGGTACTCCTGTAAAACATAAGAGTCTCCAAGCAAACATCCCCCAGGACCCCTCCCAGATATTTGAAAAAGGTTGGGCATTCCAAACTGTCATGAAGTGCACAGTATGAGCACAAACAACCATCCAAGCCAAAGGTACAGGGAATGGCATAGTGGATAGACCTCCAGCCCCTCTCTAGGGGATTGGTTGGAGAAACCCTACTATGAATTTGTTTCTATTAACCTCCTGTTATTAACAGGATCCCTCCCCACCAGTGAAGTCATGTTCTTTGATCCTGCAGTTAATATTATCAGGAGAGCACATCTTATTAAGACCTGCTTGTAGTCTGACCAACCTATTGGGTTCATCTGGTTTCATAGATAAGTACATCTGAGCAATGGAAATTTATGCAATGCTGTCTAATAATGTTACCTAATGGAAGCATGTATAAAGTGAAAAGAATCGGTCCAAGCACAGAACCCTGAGGAACTCCATGACTTACTCTGGTGTGTGAGGAAGATTCTTCATTTACAAGATAAATATGACTTAATTCCACAAAGTACCTAACCCTTAAAGCACCTCCTGCAGGATCCTCGAGTGAACCCTCTACAGGTTTTTTGTAACAACGGTACATGAAATTATCTCCTGTCTTCTGCTCCCAGAATACTGTCCAGTAACAAAAACAGGTTTTACAAAAATTTTATGAAATTAAGATCTCTCATAAGGACTTGTTTCCAGCCTTGTATCAACTTTTGCTTTTCTCATAGCAGACAGAGCCACGACATTCAAATCACAGCCACAGTTGATCAGTCGGGTTTCAAATCTGGAAACATCCTGGACCTCAAGAACCCTTTCTTCAGGTTACTTCTGCTTTTTCTCTGATACAGGAATGCGTTTTTAGCATGGATTAATTGGCCATAAAATGACATATACTGTTATATTATATTCATGGAATATAAACTTTAAAAAGTATGAATGTATGTCCCTGTGACTCCATGTGCAGGACGCCATTGTGGTTCCACAGCTAGAGACTCCATCACAGCAGTAGAGCCAGATGCCCGGGACAGATGGACTCTGAGAGCACGTCCTCCACCAAAGCTGACGCACAGTTTTAACCTGATAAAAATGTTCAAATGAACTCTATTTATATAATGCCTTTCAATTCTTGTTGAAGACTCGACACAGCCTATGCAATATTTTTTTCTCATCACACACAGTCACACATTAATGAAACCAATGTTGGTCCAGTGTCTTTATCAAGGACATTTTCACATGTGGGGGGGAAGCCAGGAATTGAACCTCCGACTGCCTACCTCCCGAGCCACAGCCTATCAGTTCTAGCTTTTCCAGCCTCTAAATTTCTGCCAAGCCTCATGACATTAAGCTTGGTGGTTTCTGTATAACTTTGCCAACTAACAGACAAACATGATCACAAACCTCTACCTCGGCTCCCGACTTGTCAACATGGACTGGTTGCGTACCATTGGAAAATGGGATAGCTTCTTAAAATGTCCACAAGAGGGCAGCAAACAGAACTGGCAAAATTGGACCACATCCCTGGAGCAAGGGCTGGTTTAAATGTAGACCAAGAACATCTAGTTTAAAAAGCTACAAGATCGTTTTCTGTCAGTTATGTTACAAATTAAAAAGGGAAATTTGGTTCTCTCTCTCTTATGGATGACTGCTTCAAAGGAACTCCCAAAGATCATCTGAGCTCTGACTGCTTTTTTGCTCAGATACACATACTGTCAATCATAATAACATGCATCATGACTTCTTATTATGACCATCTGTTCTTTTCTTTCTTTTAATTAAGAGTAGGTTTAGATGATTATCCCATATCCCATCAAGGGTTCACCAAGTATTACTGAATTCTGGGCGGTTCATTTCAGTTCAGTTGTGTTCAAAACATTAGTAAAAGTTGACTTTACCACCATGAGTCTTTTTTAAAGTACAAAATGAACACTGACTGTTTGTATGCTGTGGAGATTCACATGAGTTGCAGATTTGATTAAAAAAAAATAGTGAAAAAAGAAATAAAAGATCATGAAAATTGTGTTTGGTTCTGTGGGAAAAGGATGTCATGACATGCTCATGACTTCTGGCCTAGTTACATCCTGGGCCTTGTTGACTGGTTCATATGAATATTGTTGATAGTTAGAATGAGCGTGTTTATGATAAACTGCGAAAGCTAGGCGCCTCCAGAGAGGGCCACGTACACTTGTTATGATAAAACGGTATAAAAGGGTGTCCCAGAATGAGCTCGTCGGACATTTTGTACATTCTGTATGCACATTTGCTGTGACGGTTTGTTCAATAAATTCCCCAATGGACTGCTAACCGACGGTGTACTCGGCCCTATTTTCTCCACAACATAATGGTGACCCCGAGTGCGTGAGATTTTGGCAGCTGGAGCCCGACGGGACGCGTCCTCTGTGCGCCGACAGCCGAGATCAGTCGTTAAGCCTGCAGGTACGACATATTTTTTCCTTTTTTTTTCTGAAAGCGGCGGTGTCTGTTGGTGGTGTACAGGTGACGGGCCTCCGACAGCTCCACAAATTTAAAAGAACACGGGAGAAGGACGAGTATATTCGGTGAGCATCTCATTGTTACCTCTGCGCAGGGGGGCTGCTGAAATTGTAATTGTTGAAATTTTGGGCCAAGAGGTGCCATATGTGTGAATTGAGATAAAATTGGGTAAACAGCAGCTTGTGAGAGTTGTAAAGCAGACAGCTGTGAGCAGTTGGTCTGGCTTGTGTGGTTGTATTTTTTTTTGTGGTAATTAAGGAAGACTAGTCGCTAATGCTCGGGCAGGGAATAAATCTATGAGTTTAAACTGGAATAGTGGATACGCTTTTAGAGCGGGCAGAGTGGGAATCACTCGTTCATAGTGATGTCATAGAGCCAACGGCCGACCTTTTATGCATGGGGGGTTCGGGCTACCGTGGGACTATGGTTCGCATTAGTCATTAATATATGTGAAAATTATTTTCACTAGTCAAGGAGTAGACGAATGCTGGTAATTGATTGACTTGCGAACATAAAAGTTTGAAGGTGGAATCAAAAGAGCAGTTCAAGAAAACTCCGAAAAAGTCAATTCCAGTTCTATACGGGCACATTTTAAGTATATATGTTTATATCATTTTATATATCTGCCTAGAACTCTTTGGAGTTATCCGAGACCTCAGTATAAAGACATTTTGAGAAGAAAATTCAAATTCGTTTATGAAATTGGCCACAGGAGATTATTATTGAGAGGTCACAGCGAAGCTGGTAAAGTACACGTCAGCATCTGTTGCTTTGGTCAGAGACCATATCACAAGGCTTGTAGGGAAAACACATTTTGTATTTCATATATTGCCTACACCCACATCTCCTGGAAAATTAAAAGTCTAAATGAAAGAAATTGATAATTTAAAAATGTGAAGATTTGAACGGTGACTGACAAAACTTTGATCGACCGACTTGGTGATCGACTGACTTGGTGTGGGTGCATGGGACCGGTCTCTGTTTGTCTGTCAATGTGTGTGTCAATGTGTGTGGAGTCCTGCTGGTTTGTGTGAATCAAGAAAGAGAAGAAAAGAAAAAAGGTTCTGACTCATATCATCCCTTGACTTTTGAGTATTCGTAGCATTTTAAGTTAAACTCAGATTTGCTTCATTGTTATAATTTGCTTCATTGTTATAATTTGCTTAATTGTTATAGTTGCCACATTAATAACTTGGGGAGATAAGGAGTTGTTGCAGTAATGTGCTATGACTTTTAAACGCTGAGTGTTTATTTCTTTGAGATTCTGTATTTTCGTTGAGTGCATCTTGTTATTATTGAATTATTGAGTACTGCTGTGATTGGTGTTAAGTTTCTAAAGTTCTATTCTCAACAGGCGAGTGAAGGTGTTTTGGCTTTCAGGGGGACAGAGGGTGCTGCGCGGGCACGCGGCTGGTGTGAAGGCGCGGGCTCTGTCCTTGAGAGTTTCCTGCTGCTGCAAATGTTCGTGTGTGATCACACTTTCTTTCCTTGTGTCTTCCAGGGGCAATTTATGGTTGAACTGTAATAATTATTAGGTTTCTTTAGGTAATGTGCTAATTGCAGAGTTGTTATCAGTCGAGTAAATGTTGGTTTCGCAATTCCTAAGGGAGAGTTTCTGTCCTTAGGCCATCGATTCATCACGTCGTTCGACGTGAATGTGACATTCCTGATAAAGAAAGTTTTTCGCTTATGCATTGTTTCTGTATCTTTTGATTTGTATTTTCCCTGTCTACAGCGTGTTAAATTGTATTTCTTCCTCTTTCTTAACTTGTTACAAAGTGTGACAAACGCCATTTTGAGTTTGGGTGTGGTTCAATTGTTATGATTGGGAGGAGTTAATAACAGTCTAGGAAGTAGATGTAATGGTGTGTTCATATTTGGTTGGTTAGAAATTCACGGGGTTCATTGGAGGCAGGCTTAGAGGTGTGTTCATATTTCATTGGTTAGAAGTTACGTGTCGTAGACGTGTTTCATTGGAGTTAGACTTAGAGGTGTGTTCATATTTCATTGGTTAGAAGTTACGTGTCGTAGACGTGTTTCATTGGAGTTAGATTTAGGGGTGTGTTCAGATTTCATTGGTCGAAATTGGCGTAGCCGTGACGTGCATTGTATCATCTGGGATTGGTGGAGAGACATTGTGGGTGGATTGGATCAGAAACATCCGGGTGTGAGCAAGGGTTGGGGCAGCGCCAAGCCTGAGTCACTTTAAACAGAGTAAGCATTAACAGAGCTTTTGATTAGCATTCAATAGCATTGATTAGCAATAACTAGCATTGTCTAGCATAAATTAGCATTAAATAGCATTGATTAGCAATAACTAGCATTGTCTAGCATAAGTTAGCATTCAATAGCATTGAGGAGCAATAATTAGCATTAAATAGCATAATTAGCATTCGATTAGCATTGGTCAACAAGGAAGCTAGCGTGATTAGCAATAAGAAGCATTGGTTAGCATCGCTAGCATTTGTTAGCATTGGTTAGCATTTCGTTAGCCATAATTAGCATTGATCAGAAATACAATTAGCATTGATTAGCAATAGCAATAAGGCAAATATTGGGTTAAATCTTAATTGGCAATAAGTTAGCATTCATTAACAACGGCTAGGAAGCCAACATCAATTGACATTGGATAGCGAACAATAGCATTAACAATAAGCTAATAAGAACTTAACTACAAACTAGGAATCAAAATAGCAATGAGCTAAATTAGCTTAACAGTAGCATTGATAATATCCAATAATTAGCTGCATCGAAGCTAAATTTAGCCGAGCATTAAATGAGCATTAGAGTTAAATAATTAGTTAATTTAAATTGATCTTCAAAAGTTGTTTGGGAAAAAAAAAAAAAAAAAAGGGGGGGGGGGGGGAAGGGATAATAATAATTATTATTCCCGGTTCTAAGGAACTAACTAGGTGAGACGATGGATGTAACACCAACAATAATCGTTAGCGCTAGGCATCCAGGACGTTACAAAGACATTCAAAAGTTATCTCAAAAATGGGAAAAAAGAACCAAAAATATGTTCCCACCCTGGCCAAAGGATGGCACTTTCGATGTAGCTGTCTGTGAAGTTATGGAACAAAGAATCAACGACCACAAATCAAAAAACAAAAGCAAAAAGAGACAGAAAAAGAGGGAGCTTGAATTAGAAATTTTGCATTTCTTTGAAACTGAAGGTCGTCGTTACAGAGGGAATTTGAAGGAAGGCGTAGCCATACTGAAGGGGGAACAGCTGGTAGTGGAGAAGGTCAAGCAGCATGAGTCTGCAGGACTATATCCAACACTGTCAGGGGTGATGAACATAAAAGGAGATTTTGAAATGAAAAATCAGGAAGTACCTTATGTACGCCCTGAACCACAGACAGCGGCTTTGAGCAGTCAGGGAGCCCCTGAGCCAGGCGCTGTCGGTGGTTCAGATCAGGTTGCAAGGGGAAACCCCCCACAATATCAGGCAGTGTCAGATCAAAAACCATCATGTGATCAATGTTCATCTTGTACTGAACACAGCAGTCCAACAGCTTCGACATCAGCCCAGGCCTCAGGTTATCCGAAACCACTATCTGTTGTAGAGGTTAGGAGTCCAACAGCCTCAGCTTCAGCAACGGCACAGGCCCCAGATCACCAAAAAGCACTACACCTAGATCGTACCACCACTCCCATAGTAGAAAAGTCTATACTACAGGAAAGGACGTCACAAGAAAAATCCATGTTACATGAAAGGCCTCCCAAACATTGTAGTACGGCCAGGAAGACACCACAGGTTTTAGACTGTTATGCAGAATATGAGGGGAAACTGGCAGAAGATTCATATTGGATAGAGCATACTCATTCCATGGTTGATTTACAGCAAGAGATAAACCAAGCAGAAGAGCAGGTTCAGGAACAGAATCCACCCGGCCAGCAGGGAAACGGCAGGGACAGAGAGAGACAGAGAGTTTAATTTAAGATACCGACCAAATATTCATGCACCACAGAAATATACTGCGGGTAATTATCCGATTTTGGTGAATGGGATGCAGGGACAGTATGTGCCGTGGCAGATGCTCGACCTGGCGGGGCTGGTTGCCAGACTGCCGGACATTCACACAGGTGCAAGCAAATGGATAAGAGCTTTTGAACAAGAAACTGTGGGTAAACTGTTGGCTGTGGGAGACATCAAGGCAGTGTGGGCAAGGTGTTTTGGAACTACTACCATGGAGGGCATTTTGAGAAACAGTATGAATGGCTGGATGGTGGGCCATCGAGCAGATGGAATTGGGTTCGATGCACATCGACCTGCACTGTGGGGAGCTCTGCGAGCTGAGTATCCTACGAAAACGGATCCAAAAGCATTAAAGAGCGACACACTGTTGGATACAGATAATCCAGCGGCGTACGTTGCACGCCAGTTGGAAAGATGGAAACAAGAACTGGAACAAGACATTGAACCTAACACAGTGCTCAACTCTGTGTTCAGAGACTCTATCCTAGAAGCCATGCCCGACCCAGTTCGAGCGAGGCTGGAGGATGTGGTAGAGTTGAAATCAATGACACATGCGGCATTCCGGGATAATGTTGTGCATGCTATTGACAAATACAGGCAAAGTGAACGGAAACGGAAGGAGCAGGATAAGAACTTGCAGAGGAAACTCACACAGATGCAGCTGGAAGAACCAAAGGTAGGAGGCCAGGCCCTGATGACACCGGGGACCACTGAACAGGTACCTCCACCCTTTGCACCCTCTACACCCTCTGCACCCTCTGCACCCTTTCAACCCGTCACACCTCAGGCCTACACGCAACCACCATTCACACCACGGGCAGGAGGACGAGGCCAGTATCGAGCCCACCGAGGGTTCGGGAGAGTCACAGCTGGGAGACGGAGGTCCTCGGGAGCATGTTGGACTTGTGGCGAGTTGGGACACTTTGCTGACAGATGTCCGCGAGCACCAGGAAATCAGAATGTGCGGCAGGACCGCGGCCAGTCCCCGCGGGGTGGATCAAGTGGCCCGGCAGGCCCATGGGTGAGTCCAAACTTTGGTTATTAGGGGTGCCCACAGAGTCCTAGAGGGGAGGATCAGTTTCCAGTCGTAATGGTGGGAGCTGATGAAGAACCAATGCTGCGGGTTCTAATTGAGGATGAGCCAACTACAATGTTGGTGGACACTGGAGCCACCTACACTTGTGTAAGTCAACATTATGCCACACACCTCCCCATGTCAAATAAATTTATTGAGACAATAGGATTCTCGGGAATTAAGCAGCTAGTACAAATGACCGCCCCCGTGCGTATCTCCACAGGGGAAAATGAAATCAGGATGCCAATCGGGGTATCTCATCAGACTCCCCTTAACTTGTTGGGGAGGGATGCCCTATGCAAACTAAAAATTAAGATTTGGTGTTCACCGCAAGGCATAATCTTGGATAAAAGAGGTCTGGAGTTTCCAGAGTCGACACAGGCAGGCACAGCAAGAATCTATTGGTTGGGAGACATTTCTGAGCCAGTAACAGTGGCTTGGAACAAATGGGAAAAATACATTCAAGTCCAGTGCCCTAAAGCAAGGAAACCCACGCTCGATTATCATTGTACAATGTATTATGATGTTTCAAAAAGTGGAGAGTTCGAAGAGCCATGGGACAAACAAACGGAACACTCTGAGATAAATTTGACAACTCAATACATTATCATTGGAAAACAAGGGGCAGCCATGAATGTGGAATCAAATGCATTTATTTCAAAATGGTACAATGTGCCAGAATCTGCTCCACATGTTACTTTGTTGGTGAATGAGAATGTCAAAGCAAAGGATGTGGGGCCCATGATGAAAACAGCGTTAGGAGTAAAGTGGGAGCGAACAGAGAATCCGTTAATTTTCCAATCACAGGATGCCACGATGATTAAAATCCTGTGCAGCGTATCAGCATTGGCGAAACCGCAGGCTGTTATGGCATTGGTGAACCAATCAGTCCAGACAGCAAAGCAAAGTGAGACACAAAGTGTTGAGAATGATCTGTTGAAAGAAATGATAGCTCACGTCCCAAACCAAGTGTGGTCTAAGAATGAGGTCGATGTTGGTTTGGTGAAATCTGCTAACCCAGTGAAAGTAGAGTTAAGACCTAATGTCAAACTTCCTAATTGTCCTCAGTACCCACTCAAGCCAGAAGCAGAGGAGGGGATAAGTGGGACAGTAGAAGGTTTTGTAGGAAAAGGAGTGTTGGTTGAGACAGTCAGTGCGTGTAATACTCCAATATTTCCAGTACTGAAGGCAGACAAATCTAAATACAGGTTAGCACATGACTTGCGCATGATAAACGCGATTGTGGAAGATTGGCCAGCAGAGGTGCCAAATCCATACACACTCCTCACCAACGTGCCTCCTGATGCAAAATTTTTCACAGTAATCGATTTATGTTCTGCATTTTTCAGCGTTCCTCTAGCTGAGGAATCCCAGTATTTGTTCGCATTCACATATAGAGGTAAGAAGTACACTTACACCAGACTTCCTCAAGGGTTTAAACACAGCCCTCATGTGTTTAACCAGGTCCTTGGACACGACCTAGAGGGCCTCGCATTGAACGGTACCCTACTACGCTATGTCGATGATCTCTTGCTGTGCGCACCAACACTTGAGGCGTGTCATCAGGACTCTATGAAGATCCTTGAGAGGCTGGCAGAGGGAGGGTACAAAGTTTCTAAATCAAAACTGCAGTATTGTCAACCTAAAGTAGATTATCTGGGGAGGGTAATCTTGCAGGGAACGATTGCTATTTCCCCAACACACTTGGAGGGAGTAAGTAAAGCACCATGTCCAAAAACAATCGAGGAAATGATGATCTTTTTGGGGATGACAGGTTTCAGTGCAGATTGGATAGAAGATTATGCAATTAAATGCGCTCCCTTGAGAGGGATCATGAAACAATCCAAAGACCAAAGGTTGAAAGCACCACTGGAGTGGACCAGCGAGGCTAAGTTAGCCTTCGAAAGTTTGAAACAGGATTTGCAAAAAGCACCAACACTGGCAACACCGGACTATGAGAAGCCATTTTTCTTATATGTCTCGAACAGACACAACATGTACGCTTCTGCAGTGCTGATGCAGGAAACGTGTAGTGGTCGAAGAAAACAAGCCATTGCGTATTACAGTACAAAATTGGATAATGTTGTACAAGGCTGGCCACCGTGTTATCAAGGGTTGGCCGCAGTGCAGTATGCTTATGAGAAAGCATCCACAATAACAATGGGGTATCCAGTCAACATCATGACACACCATAACATCTCAGAACTAATAAATCAGGGAAAGTATGTTGTGACTCAGGCAAGGTGTTTGCAGTTTATGCATCTGTTGACATATCCGGATGTGAGAATACAGAAGTGTACTACATTGAATCCGGCAGATGTCATTCCACTCGAGTTTGAAGGAGAACCACATGAGTGTGTAGCAGAAACTATGAGATATACCAAATTGAGACCTGATTTAGAAGCAACTCCGCTTGGGCGGGCTGATGTCACCTACTTTGTGGATGGTTCATGTTTCAGAGATCATTTGGGTAATCATGCAGGTTTTGCAGTTGTGAAGCAGGAAGGCGGAGACTTTGTGACGGTGAAGGCTGAGAAGTGTGAACAGCCATGTTCGGCACAGTTGGCTGAACTGAGGGCATTAACGGAAGCATGTCGACTGGCGAAGGGTAAGGTTGCAAATGTGTACACAGATTCTGCATATGCTCATGGTATTTGCTATTTGTTTGGAGCAGTTTGGAAGCAGAGAGGGTTCAGAAGGGCAGACGGGAGTCCAGTGTGACACGAGGTCCAAGTGAGGGAGCTGATTGCAGCCATGATGCTCCCCTCGAAACTGGCAGTGATAAAGTGCCAAGCACATCGGAAAGGTAACGAAATGGTCAGTAAAGGTAATAACGCGGCTGATGAAGCAGCGAAAGTAGCATCAGGATGCCAGGTGGCTGTTTTGGCACCAATGGTGACACTGGAGCCAGTTGTTACGCCAGAGGACATCATTCTAATGCAACAGGAAGCAGGGGTGGGGGAGCACAATGTCTGGACGCGGAGAGGCGCCACGAAGAACGAAAAGGGATTGTGGAGATCACATGATGGTCTCCTGGTGGCACCAGTGGCTCTGCTGACAATGCTGATCTCTGATGTTCACAGTGTGCATCACTGTGCCAGGGGAGAGGTACTGAGAAAGGTAAAACAACAAGGATATTGGTCACCATACATGCATGCAATGGTCGATGAAGTGTTGGGTCAATGTGAAATCTGTGCACAGAACAATGTGCGAAAGGGTGTGAAGACACCAGTGGGACACATTCCGGTGCCAGAAGGACCCTTTAAGTCATTGGTCATAGACTATGTGGACATGATTAAAACAGTACAGTGTAAAAGGTACATGCTAGTGGTGATTGATCGTTTCAGCCGATGGGTCGAAGCAACTCCATCCAAGGATTTGGGAGCAGAGACGGTCGTGAAGTTTTTGGTAAGAGAGGTGATTCCTCGGTTTGGCATTCCGGCAGAGATTAGCTCAGATAAAGGCTCAGCATTTGTTCAGAAGGTTGCGAAAGGCATTCTGCAGCAGCTGTGAATCAAGCAGCGCTGTGGGGCCGTTTATCACCCACAAAGTCAAGGGATGGTTGAGAGAATCAATGGAACTTTGAAAGTGAAATTGAATAAAATCTGTGCTTCAACTAAACTAAACTGGGTAGATGCTTTGCCGCTTGCACTAATGAGCTATCGTATGCAGACTCATAGAGTCACGCACCTAACACCGCATGAAATGCTAACGGGTCGACCCATGCCGGCACCGCAGTTGAGAGGGCCATTTAAAGGGCCCCCACTTGAGCAGCTGCAAACAGAGTTGAAAGCTTACATGAGGCAGCTGACTGCAATCCACAGAACAATCTATCTATGGGAGAAGTCCAGAGGCGTGAGTCTCGAACAGCCGGTTGAGAGACCAGTGGTGCCGGGCGACCAGGTGTACATCAAAATATTCCGAAGGAAGTGGCACGAGCCAAGACGAGAAGGACCGTACGCAGTGGTGCGAGCAACGTCAACAGCAGTTCAAGTGGAAGGTAGCAACACATGGTACCATTTGAATCACTGCACTAAGGTTCGGGTTAAAGGCACAGACGGAGTTCAGTCCGAGGGAAAGGATGAACAAAAGGAAGAGGTTAAGATTTCTGACACTGTGAGCATCCAGGTGTGGGTGTTGGCCGACAGCATGGGCTCAGGAGAGCAAGGCCTGGAGATGTTGGACGGGATCCCGCATCCAGGAGAGGCGGGAAGGGGTCCCGTGATGAAGCCACCCCGCAGGGAAGTAGCCAGCCTGGGTCAGATGAGTATGATGCAACAACACACACCCACTCAGACCATGCCACGCCACAAACTTTGCCAGCATTACACACCAGAGCTACTCATGAAAAGGCAGATGTTAAGCTTGAATTTAAGTATGTTGGAATAAAGGATGGTGAGGAAGTGTGGATCATGGGTCCGGTGGAGGAGACAACCAAATCACCGCCTCCGGACGCTACAACGAAGGGACAATCTGGGAAGAGCAGGGTGTCCTCCGGCCAGAGAGGAGTTGTTCACTATGGTGGTAAGAATAGAAAGATTTCACGGGAAAATCTAGGGGGACTTGATACCATTAGCACTACAGGACGGAAGAATCATGTTAATCCAAGAACATATGGAGGGTACATGCACAGGAAGAGACAGGAAAACAGTGTAAGTGTGGAAGATGGTTTGTGGGGGAAGGCAGCACAGAACATGTGGTATAGATGGGCATGGTACACTACGAGAGAACTAACGGCGACGGAGTGCCTCATATGCGCAGACGCTCCAGGAGCATTGCCTGTTGTTGTTCCAGAACCACACACCTTCAGGGACTGTGCAGTGGTCCAGCAACGGGAATGCAGAGAAGGTAGGTTTACACCTCAGAAGGATAAATGGTTATTGTTTAAGCTTCCTATGTGTGGGATTAAGTGCAGATTGATGTTTGGGGCAAATAAATTACAGGACTTTTTCAAAAAAGGGAGGGGCCACAAATTGGAGTCGTCCTGTGCTGAATTTAATCTTAGTACAACACAGGATGGGCCTCCGACTGATTATAGAGTAGATTACGATGGTGAGTTTGAATGCTTTACGAGTGGTGGATTTACTAATGACAGTGGAACTCACGTAGGTAACACTACCGTTAGATGCAACGTCACATGGGTTTTATCTTGGTTTCCACACGCAAATATGAAACCGATATTTATCAGGAAACCTGTGTGGTATGAAAATCCAGTTCCTTTGGATCAAAAATGTGAGGATATAGAAATGACAATTCCGACTCTCTACGTGTTTGGGGATCAGACACACCCAATAGCGGATAGTTATTGGATGTGCGGATAGGACGTTTTGTTAAACGTGTTACCCAACAGGTGGATAGGCCTGTGTGCACTTGTGAGGATGAAGACTTCGGTTGTGTTAGTGTACGACAAGGTAAACGAGTTACTGGGGTTGGATGTGGAAAACGGGAGAATTAAAAGATCTAGTGGTGACTACATCATGGATAAGCACGTTTACTTGGATGCAATAGGGCAGCCGAGAGGGATTCCTTTTGAGTTCAAAGAACGCAGTGAGATTGCGGCTGGATTTGAGTCTATTTTGCCGTGGATCACGATTAACAAAAATGTGGAGTGGATTAATTACATATACTACAACCAACAGAGAATTCTTAACTACACGAGTGAAGGGCTTGCAGCCTTTGGAGAACAACTACATGAGACGAGTATGATGGCTTGGCAGAACAGACAGGCTTTGGATTGGATATTAGCGGAGAAAGGTGGCGTTTGCCAGATGGTTGGGGAAAAATGTTGTACATTTATACCCGGGAACACTGCAGCTGATGGTACGTTTACAACGGCCATGAAGAAGATCAGGGAGCTGAAAGAGGAGCTGAAGGGTAATGGTGGTGGTAGTGAAGGGTGGTGGTCTGGTCTGGATGGGATTTTGGGAGAGTGGGGAGCGATGGCAGTGAAGGCGGGATTAGCTATGTTGTCAATATTCATAATGGTTGCCCTATTGGTGTGTTGCATTATACCCATTCTGAGAAGGTGTTTGCTGCAAGTGATGTTCAAACAAACAGTGGAAGGAATCAGGAGGCAGATGACCATGCGAGACCAGGTCTGTGGACCAACGCATGGGAGAACGGGCCAACGAATGAAGGTTACCAACGGACGGTTCACATGATTCTTTCCTCGAGGGTGGAACCACGGTTAGTATGATAGGGAGAAGAGATGCTGAAGATCTCTTTGATTGGGAGTGACGTACTGGCGACCTCTCCTCCCAGAGTTAGCTTAGCAGTTCCAGACCCAGCCGGACGGATGTTCGGCCAGAAGCAGACGACACCAGAGTACAGGAGATGGGACGGGACTGGAAGAGCTGCATTACATTGCTTTTTATTACTTTTGTTGTGTGATAATCCATAATTTTATGTATTGTACTCGAGACGAAACTGTGATTAATCGGTTTGATGGTCGTGTATTCATTCTATGTTTATTATCAATCAAAACTGATCACTAATATGTCCATTGCCAATTGTGTCAGTCAACTGTTCGGAGTGCGACCTTGGTAAAGTGGTCGGTCGCCAGTGGGGGGGGCCGTAGGTGAATTTTCCCAAGATAAGAACATGAGTTACGGAAGTAGCAGTCGGTGGGTTTTTCGCACCTATGCACTGCGAACAGTGGACAAGTGTGATGGCAATGTAAAACTTGTAGTGGTATTGAATTCAATATCAATTGATTTAATTTAATCATTTCATGTGATTCGAGTACACATATATATTCCTTTTCAGTTCTTCAAATTGGTCCCGTTGATTGATATTGTAGAATTATTAGGATGATGATCTAGTATTGATTATGTTAATTAATTCTTAATTAACTATGTGGGATGATTTTCTTTATTTTAGATTTTTTCTTTATTAAAATCACTGATAAGTGATTTCAGGGGGGACTATTTGGGAGAAGGATGTCATGACATCCTCATGACATCTGGCCTAGTTACATCCTGGGCCTTGTTGACTGATTCATATGAATATGGGTAAAAGGTAGTATGGGCTGTTTACATTTAGGGCAGACGCTCGGCGTCGCAGAAAGAGATTGAGTCCGGATGACGCATGCATGTTATGATTAAACCAGTATAAAGTTGGTTCACAGTATGAAGACGGTGGACATTTTGTACATTCTGTATGCACATTTGCTGTGACGGTTTGTTCAATAAATTCCCCAATGGACGGCTGACCAACGGTGTACTCGGCCCTATTTTCTCCACAACAAGCACAAGTCTAGAAATGCGTTTTTTCTAGAGGGACAGTCCACGTACTGATAGTATGTGCGTAAGCTCTTTTTCAGTGGGCAATTATTAAAATCTCCAAGTATAAACTTCGGGGCGTCAGGGGAAAGTGCATCAAGTTTCTGGGTGAGATTAAAAATGGCATCTAAGGCCCTGTCAGCGTTGGCTTTGGGGTGAATGTATGCAACTGGGGAAAAAATCTGGGGAAACTCTCGTGGAAGATATGGAGGTCGCAGAGAGACACAGAGCAGTTCAATGTCGGGAGTGCACAGGCTCTCTCTCACCACCACAGTCTTACACCACTCGTCCCGAATGAGTAGACAGACACCGCCCCCGCGGATCTTCCCAGTAGTTGAAGGGTCCTGGTCAGTCCGGAGCACGGAAAAACCGCGGGGTCCCACCGCGGGCTGTCCAGCCACGTCTCTGTGATGGCCAGGATGCAGGCGCTCCGGTACTCGTTCAGGTAGCGGGTATTCGCTGTCAGCTCCTCCGTTTTTGCTCTCAGGGACTGGGCGTTGATCAGCAGGGTGATAGGAAGAGGAAGTTTGTTTCTCAGTCTTCTGAGTTTCTGCCGAATGCCTCCCTTAGATCCCCGTTTGTCTCTCGTCCGGATAGTCCATTTCTTTGGATTTCTTCTGAGGTAGTTTGGTAAGGAATCTATAATTAGTTCGTGATCTGAAGACGTATGATCGCGCAGAAGGAGAAGGAATTCCCTGCTATATTGTGTTACACCTGCCGCGCCGGTAACATGGCCATGGAAGTGGCCACGGGTGAGGCAAGTGTTTAGAAACACTATTAGCAGTCCAATCACACACCAATAAGCGAAGTCCATTGTAGCTTTAGTGTGAACAACGTGCAATGTAAAACACATCCATCCAAACAATGACTGACGAGTAAATAAATAAACAAACAGAACAAACGGTGCCAGACGCGAGAGACAGCAGGGCAGCCGCAGGGCAGCCGCAGGGCAGCCGCAGGGCAGCCGCAGGGCAGCCGCAGGGCAGCCGCAGGGCAGCCGCAGGGCAGCCGCAGGGCAGCCGCAGGGCAGCCGCAGGGCAGCCGCAGGGCAGCGCCCGGAAGCCGGGATATCTTGTATGTTTTGAGGGGTTTGTAGTCGGGATCATGAATCCAAGACAAAGTTCTTTTCGCAGGTGTTTGGTTTCATTTTCTTTAACATTACAAGATAGGGGTGAGGTTCTGTTGTCACCTTACAGCTCTTGTGTCATTGAATCATAAACAAGAGATTTAGAAGAATGCTACTTTAATTTAAACTGATCCTCAGTACACTGGTCAGAGAAATCAACTGGCAACATTAAAACCAGACCATGAAGACCTATCTTACATCACAAGTCTCTCTGAAGTAGGTATCAAAATTCATATTTAGATAGATGGTAAAATTTCATATTGAGATAGATTAGGTAGAAGGTAAAAAAACGTTAACACTTATCACACATTACAAAACTCATTGAAGATAGAGAACAGCCATACAAATCATGACATATGAAAGTGTATCATCTTCACATTAAAACTGGAAACATACCTTACCCTTTGGCAAGGATAAAAGTAAACGCATACAAATCTGAGAACTTTTGGCAAGTGTATAACCTTTGAGACAAACAGCTGTGCAAACATATTAGAAATTAAAAGGAGGTAGTGCCATTGGAAAATAACTGCAAAAATGAATCCATCCCTTGAATGTGCATATCACATTAAATGGAGAAATATATAATTTTACTTCTTTGTAAGATCCAACCATGTATCGCTCTGGATCGCAACATGGCAACCAGTGATTGGTAGTGGGGCTGGGATGAAGCAAAGTACATCGTCATGGAGGTACCAGATAACATTCTCATGACTGGGCCAGTAGAATTTATTTGCCCCTCCACAGTGCATACATTTGACCTGGATTGTGTCATCTGTTGCAATGACAATCCCAGGGTAAATGTCCCCATCATATCTGACCACACACCACTTTCCAATGGTGTCTGTCCTGGTCCAATCAACTGCAGGTAGGCTCTGTGTTAGGTCGGGCAGAAAGGTGAAGGCCCAGGAGCCAGGGCACTGGCATTCAAGCCTCTTTGTGGTAGCTGCACACAAGCAACTGACATCACGGCAGATCAGGCTACCGCTCTCTTGTGTCACGACCTGATGCAGGCGCATTGTTGAAGGGACTGGTGGGATGTTCTGTGGCATGGCCTGAATTGCCTTCTCTATATCCTCCTCTTCCACAAAAAAACAGCTTGATGGAGGTTTCGGTTCTGGCCAATGCTGAAAACAAAGACCTTGCATCTGGAATATCACTGCCTTTGCTGACAAGGTCATGTGCTAGTCTCTTTAATACACCTCCAACTCCATCAGGGGCACCCTTATCGTGATTGGCGTCAAAGAAATTCCAAGTGCCCTTTCCAAAGCCTCTTTGGTACAATTCCGTGCAGAAGAGGTAGAAATTACCACGTTGGCGGTACTGTGAGCAGGGCGCATCACTAAGGAAGTGAAGCACCTTCACCGTGGGGTGCTCTTGCTTGATGTAATTCGTAACAGGCCTGAGATGTTCCCAGATTGCAGCAGGTCCTTTCTGTCGGGACGGGGACACAGTGCTGAAACAGATTGGTTTTGCAATTGGACCTAGATAAAGCACACCTGTATGAAGGGTGGCTTGTTGGTGGGATGCGCCGAAGTGGACATCTTGAATCTCGGAACTGTATTTGCAGCCATAATTCTCGGAAAAATCCACATGAATTATACACTCATCAGGGGACAGCTCCTTTTTCAGTGCTCGGCTAAAGGCAAACTGTTGTCTGATGTTAAAGACGTGCCTTTTGAATTTTGACAGCTGTTCATTGAAAAGGTCAAGGAGGCTTTCCAGTGTCCCCTCCATCTCTTTTTTAATCGTCATTTTATATGACCCAGTTTCTGAACACTTTTTTTCCTCCGTTACCCACTGTGAGTGTGAGACCAGGGTTGTTGGTTCATACGGTGTAATAATGGGGAAGTTGTTGAGCTTGCACTCATCACATTGGCCGTACATACAGTCCTTTTTGCGGGGGTCACATACAACATGTTCTACCAACTCCTCTGTGTTACAGTGTGTTAGTAGCTTCAGGTGGTAGAGCTTGTTTGTGATGAAGCCAAGGTTTTCATGCATCTTGCACAAACAGGATTCTCTCTCAGACAGGGTTGGGGTCACCACCCAAAACGGACGCAAGTCACAAAATAAAGAGTAAGAAACTCTTCTTTCCGGATATTCAGACAAGAACTTCCTGTGTGCATTTACCATTGTGTCCATAAGGAATCGTTTCTGCTTTTTAAGTTTGTTCTTTGTCTTCGTCTGCTTCCTACCAGTCGTCAAACGGCTCACGTCATCCCGTTCAGAGAACAACTTCACACAATTCTTGATTTCATCAGCTGTCCGGGTGTTTCTTTTTCGTTTGAATGTGAGTGGGTCTTTGTCAGAGTGTTTCCACCTTCTTCTTGAGAAGCCCAAAAGTGTTTCTGCATACTTCTGGAGCCTGTACTTCCATACTATCTTTCCCCCTGCACATATTTTTGCAATTAATTGTTTCTCTTTCTCACCATTGGCTTTACGATACCGGTCACTGAGGTCTTTAGTAAAGGCAGTGTGGAAAAGGAGACGTTTTCTGACCACTTTGGGCAAAGGTCGGAACTCACGGTTTATCTTGGATCTTGGAGACAGTTTTTTTTTTTTTCAGCAGTCTTTGGTATCTTTTCTTGAATTTCTCCTTCTCTTTACGTTCCTTTTGCACGTGTTTGTCTAGACGCAGAAGCAGAGAATGTAATTTTTTTCTGGTGTTTTTTTGCTTGTTTTCTTCCTGAACTGCGTTGCCTGAAAAATAAGCGGAAACACAAAAATTGACCTTGATATTGCTACTCAGGCTCATGTGGAATACATACATTTTGTAGTGTACTTGTTCTTATACTCTTCATCTATGTACAGTACTGCATGTACACCTGCACTACACTATCTGTGTAGCCTAGGTATGGCTTGTGTATACCTTACAGTGACATATTATTTTACTGTTCTAACCTTGAAGGACCAGCTTCTTCATTTGCCTGAGCTGATTCTGGGCTCACTGGAGGTGTAGATAAGCTGCTGAGTGCAAAAGTAGCTGCCTTTTTTGATGCCCTGCTTTTTGCCTGGGCTTGCCTCCATTTTCTCCGCTGTAACCTCTGCTCTCTCTCTCTCTGCAGTCCTGTGTTGGTTTCTTCCTCCCCTGCTCTACGTCCTTCCTCCATTTCTTCTTTTCCCATTCAAGGTACTTTGCCCTTCTTACTGGATCTTGGTCTCGGCGAGCGCGATAACGCCTTTGTTTCTCTGCTGCACTTAATGGCATACTAATAACATCTGTAAAAGTGTATTAAAGTATAAATATAAACAATATATTCAAAACATTATTATTACATTATCTTTAGCTAGCAAATAAGGCAGCAACCTCAGTAGTATCACCTTTATTAATTAAATATTAGATACTAACAAATGTTACTAAGACTGTAATAAATGCTCACATGCCACCCACACAGCATAATATGGGTATCAGCTCAATGATACAGACAAGGTTACTTTTAGAAATGTTAGCAATTTATCTAAATAAACTTTTTAAACTACTGTATGTGACATTCAGTAAGTGTGAAACCTAATCAGTGTCACTCCTGTTACTTAAATGTCAAACCTGTTACTCTGGAAAAGTAACAGGACTGACAGTAACAGGGTTGATGGTTTTAAGCTAATTTGCCCCTAGCTAGTTACTGTTGAAGGTCACAAGAGCAGATTTCATACAGTTTGAAAGGATATTCCTTGTACATATGGTAAATATCAAGTTATACAAATAATAATTTTAATGAATATGTAAAAAACTGGTAACAGTAATGACGCTGTATGATGTCCCCCCCCCCCAACAATCTTATAAAACAACAAAATTGTACATTATAGAAGAGAGAAACTTACTTGTGTTTTATCTCTTGAAAATCCTCTTCCTGTTAATGATGTAACTTCCTGTTAATGATGTAACTTCCTGTAAATGATGTCACTGCTGGAATGTGCCATTATTTTATAGGGGTTTTTCGGTGTCAGTAACAGGGTTGACTTGAAATCAGGGGACACTGATAAAATAATTTAAATTTGATAAAAATCACATGTATTCATGCTGAAATCATTGCTTAACAATGAGATCATTTTTAGATCAATATACAAATGTGGGATTTGTATCATTTTTCCAACAATTTACAATTTAAAAGACCTGCTGAAAAATAACTTTCATAGTGTGGGACAGGCCAAAATCCCTGCCTTATGAATATAAATGCAAATTTAACTATGGAAAATGATATTCAATTTACTTAAATTTAAGGTACTGTTGATGATAGAAGACATACTACTGTTGTGTTTTAAAATTATGCCTGTATTTGGTATAATAGTAATTTTATGACAGATTATTTCTCTGGGACGCAAATTGTACCGAATTCACGGAATGACCCACAAACCACCACGATTTTTTGAAAGGTATTTTATGCTGTTTTATGTTTTTTTGGGGGGGAGGGGGGGTGGAAAAGAAAAGGTTAACATATTGATTACAAGACTACTAATTTTTTTTGTCTTTGAGGATTGGGGACGGAGAGAAGGGTAGGGTTTTTTTTTTTTTTTTTTTTTTCAAACAAGAGAACTGATGAAGGTCTCATGACCATTACACTCAAAGGAAGAAGGTCTTGTGAACTTTGCAATTTCATTACATTCACAGGTGTGAGTTAGTTGGTGGTGCCCTTAAACTCAAAGGGCTTACTAAGAATGTACAACATGTCAGGATCATTAAAATGTGTGTAAATGTATCGCAAAAGGTGAATATGATCCTAAACTTAAAGCAGGAATAATGTTCTCTGTTAAAATGTTAGCAGTACATCATCATCGTCATCATCATCACCTTGCACTCTCTCTTCCACAGAGGCAGAAGGAGTGACCTGCTTGGTCTGGGAATGGAAGGAGTACTCTGCGGTGGAGCCAAACTGCCGCGACACCCTGTCTGGCAGTGTGTGAGTGCAACAGCAGTTTCCTGCCAACCTCAAGCCGTACCGCACCTGGAGGATGGCACTGAGGGTGGTGAGGCACATCCTGTTCTGTAGCTTTGACTTAACTACACTCATTTGGCTGAAGAGCCGTTCCACCTCTGCATTGGAATGAGGAAGTGACAATACAGAGATTGCAGCAGATCCAAGTTCAGAGAATGGATTCAGACCTGCTGAGTCTCTGTATTGCCACACCTTGTACCAAAACTCTATGGTAGTTTTTGCATCCCCCTGCCTGAGGTGTATGGTGCGCCATTGCTGCATAGCCCTGTCTATGGCAAGGTCAGAATAGCCAAGCATTTTGAAAACCTCCAAAATTTCATTCCCCTTGTTCTGCTTTAGCGTCTCTGAGATGCTGAAATTGGACATCTGTCTAAGAGCAGCTAAATTTGAAGGAAGCCTAGCCTTCAATTAATGGAGCAGGGACATGATGTAGAGCACACATCTGGCTTGCACGTTTGCTTCGTCCTGGGCTGGGACTTTGAGCTCAGGAACCCATCAATTGACTCCTCCAAAACATTGACCCTAGCCATTGGGTTCAGAACCCGCATTGCAATTGACTCGATTAACCTGGTCAATGTTTGGAGGAGCATCAATGGGTCCCCTTGCTCTGACTCGAATGCCAGTACTGCACCCCGAACTTCTGACAGCACAGAGCGTAAGGAGGTTAGATATAGGAGATTCACAGGGTCTGCGTACATGGCGTGCAGGGTCTCCGCCATGTAGCAGTTTTCCTTCCCCTTGGCAAGGCTAAAGTGGAGCTTCAGCTCTTCCCATTGAGCCAGGATTCGTTCCACAGCCGGCTCTATGGACAGCCAGCGTGTGGCGCACACCTGTGTGATGAGGAGTGGTTTTTCCCCGATGTTGATTGTCCCGTATAGTGCTTGGTAAGCCTCCCTACGCTTGGGCGAGATTGAAAACCAATTGTAGGTTTCCCTCGCCAGGTATTCCACACATCGGGGAATGGTGTCCCGCGAGGCATGGCTCACAGCCAGTTGAAGGGAGTGGCAGACACAGCGGATTAAAACCAAATTTGTGAGTCCAAATTCTTCCCGTAAAATTTTGTGAACCCCATTATTGATCCCCGTCATCACTGAGGCATTGTCAGTCCCTATCCCAATCAAATTTTCCCTCCTCATCCCCGAATTTTCCAAAAAACCCATTAACGCCGTGACAATGGCCCTCGCATCTCCACCCCCTAGCTTGAGCAGTCCCAAATATGTGGACACCACTTTTGCCTCAGCGTGGCTAAAGTACCTGACCACTACGCCCAGGTACTTTGCCACGCCGGTTATCATTTCCCGGCATTTCGTGCGGTGCATTTTAAACTGGGGGGCTGCCGCAGAGTCAGCGAACACCGCTTTGCACGCCTCCCCAAGGTGGTTCATGCTAAGCATGGAGCAGTGGCAGGCAATAAACATTGCCATGGTGGCTTCAGCCTTTTTTGCAGCATCTACCTCATTTGTCATCATGGGCAGCGTTTGCTGCTTTGGCCTATAAGGCTTCGCCTCTTCTTGGTGTTTTTTGGTAGCGGCATGTTTCTTGACGTCACTTATTTTGGCATAGAAGTCCGCCTTACAATAGGCGCAGTATGCCCTGCTGCCATCCCCTTGAAAAGGCTTTAGCCACCCCTTGAATTCAGGCACTGACTCCCACTCAGTTCTGTATTTCTGTTGGTATAATTTTGACATGTTCAATTATTTCAATATTCTGTTTGTTTATTTTTTGTTGTGTAAATAGTTATTTCAGTTCAATTAGTTCAATTCAATCAAATATAGTGCAATAGTTCAATCAATTCTGTTCTAGTTCAATCAATATTTCTGTAAGTTCTCAAGTCTCTGTGTTGTGTTCAAGTTTTCTCTCTGTGTTCAAGTGTGTGTGATTAATAAACCAAATGGAATGTCTTTTAGTAGTACAGTTCTCTGTCTCTGTGTCTATAATTTCCCGCCCTTACACTCAAACTCCACCCACAAATGTTGCAATTTGCCTGCCAGCTGTGGCTAGAGTCAGAGAATGTCTAATGGAAGAGAACTGCCACTCTCGGTAACTTCCGGTTTCTGAACTGGTGTCTCTGTCCATGTGAGGGCGCTCGCGGGCGAGTCCAGAATGAATGGGGGTCTATGGGGGTTGCACCCTAAAAATCCACTTTTCTCAGGATATAATTTTTTGTCAAGTAATTTGAAAGTTGCATTCAAAAGGGGGGACTAAAAAAATACACTCGGCTGAATATTGCATTTTTGAAGTTCACTTATCTGTTCTAAAAAGCTGTTCAAAAATGGTGACGACGTCACAGATTGCGTACGTTCTGCTTTACGGCAAGTTCTGAGTCACTGCAGAGCCCGTCTGGCAATTCAGCACGGTCGCTATGTACCCTAGCCCAGAGCTATATATAGATACTTCTTTCCATAGCTCTGCCCTAGCCAACTTACGGTGGCAATAGCGAAAATTAAAACAAAGTTTAGACAAAGTTTATACCAACAGAGCTCAGTTTGAATGCATGGACACGTTCAGTGAGTTTGATTTTCTTAATAAAACAAAGGACTAATGAATAAATTGACTAAATAAGTAACACTTGTTGCATGTATTATGCAAAATAATAACACAAACTTAAGTAAAGATTCCAAAAGTAGGCCCTTGTTTTTAAACATATATTTATATTTATTTATTTATAATGTCCTAAAATAACCTATTTTACCTAACCTAATCTAACAAACCTAACTAACCCCCTAATCTATCTACTAAACCCCCCCTACTGCCACTGCAATTTACAGTCAAGCTGCAGAATTCAGGCCGTGAAGGAGGACAGCTTTCTTTGAGCTGCTAAGGCGCCTTGAGGTTTGAGCAGCCTCCAGTTCCTCTCACGTATTTCTGCCCCAAGCCTACACATAACAATTTTTTTTATTGCAATTGCCTCTAACAGGCTGTCATGTCATAGTGCAGGCCCTCCTCTTGGAGGCAATCACCAACAGTCTATAAAGTAAGGGAAATACAGTGTTACATCAAATATGAGCATGATCATATGTGGAATGTTTGTTTAATGTGATTCATGACTGTAAAGGTGTGTCAATGCAATGTTTTGTGTTGTGGAGATGACCTTGTCTTCCACAATGTCCGACACCACCATCTGTTCCCCAGCCTCTACCTCTCCTGGGGCCAGTGAGGTCGTTGGGGCTGTTGTGGAGGGGATGGTGTCATCAGACACTGTGGCCAGGAGCGTTGTTCCATCATCCACCTCACAATTGGATGTCACGGATGAGGATAGAGCAGGTAAAATGTTGGACACGCTCAATCCCCTTAGAGCTGCAGTGAACTCGCGTGCACTGGGGTTATATTTGTGCCCCCCTTTCCCCCGGATCAAGGAGAACAGGTTCTGCCAAAAAAAAGCAGATGGTCAAAATCATAGCTTCAGGTGGTTACTTTTTATTTGAAAAGTAATTGGCTGTTCCATTACCTCAATTTTCAATTCAATTCAATTCATTTTTATTTATATAGCGCCAAATACAACAAATGTCATCTCAAGGCACTTAGATAGTAAGTCCAATTCAAGCCAATTGGAATTCAATTAATTAATAATAATCATAATTCATAAAATAATCCAATTCGTTCATATAGAGCCAATTCAAAAACAATTTCCTAGCTAAGGAAACCAACAGATTGCACTGAAAACTTTTTGTTTTTCGGTCCAATCTCCCGGCCTGAGCGTGCCTGAGGCGACTGTGGAGAGAAACGACTCCCTTTTAACAGGAAGAAACCTCTGGCAGAACCAGACTCAGGAAGGGTGGCCATCCGCCTCGACCAGCTGGGGTTTGAGAAGACAGAAAGGGGGGGGGGGGGGGGGGGGGGCGCGGCGGAGGCGGCACTGTAACACCATTCAAAGGATATCTGTTGGAACAGGGAAACACAAGTTAATGACCACAATAATATCACATATACATAAAGAGAGTAAAGTGAGGAAAGGTGTGACAGATGAGGCCCCCCAGCAGTCTAGGCCTATAGCAGCTTAACTATGGGATGTTTCAGGATCACCTGAGCCATCCCTAACTATAAGCTTTATCAAAAAGGAAAGTTTTAAGCCTGGTCTTAAAAGTGGAAAGGGTGTCTGCTTCCCGGACATTTACTGGCAGCTTATTCCACAAGAGAGGGGCCTGATAACTGAAGGCTCTGCCTCCCATTCTACTTTTAGAAACTCTGGGAACCTCAAGTAAACCTGCAGTTTGGGAACGAAGTGCTCTGTTAGGAAAATATCTTACAATGAGATCTTTAAGATATGATGGAGCTCGGTCATTAAGAGCTTTATATGTAAGGAGAAGAATCTTAAATTCTATTCTGAATTTAACAGGGAGCCAATGAAGAGAAGCTAAAACTGGAGAAATATGATCTCTCCTGTTAGTTCTCATCAAAACTCTGGCTGCAGCATTTTGGATCAGCTGGAGGCTTTTCAGAGAATATGTGGGACAGCCCAATAATAAAGAATTACAGTAGTCCAATCTTGAAGTAACAAATGCATGGACTAGTTTTTCTGCATCACTCTGAGACAAGATGTTCCTGATTTTAACAATATTACGAAGGTGAAAGAAGGCAGTCCTAGAAACCTGTTTTATGTGCAAGTCAAATGATAAGTTCTGGTCAAAAATAACTCCAAGGTTCCTCACTGTAGAACTAGAAGCCAAGGAAATACCATCTAGAGTAACTATATAGCTAGACAATTTCTCCCTGAAACGCTCAGGTCCAAAGATAACGACTTCAGTTTTGTCTGAATTTAGCAGCAGACAGTTCTGAGTCATCCAGGTCTTTATGTCTTTAAGACATGCTTGTACTCTGACCAACCTATTGGGTTCATCTGGTTTTATAGATAAGTACAGCTGAGTATCATCAGCATAGCAATGGAAATTTATGCCATGCTGTCTAATAATGTTACCTAATGGAAGCATGTATAAAGTGAAAAGAATCGGTCCAAGCACAGAACCCTGGGGAACTCCATGACTTACTCTGGTGTGTGAGGAAGATTCTTCATTTACAAGAACAAACTGAAATCTATCAGATAAATATGACTTAAACCAGCCTAATGCAGTTCCTTTAATCCCAATAACATGTTCAAGTCTGTGTAATAAGATACTGTGATCGACCGTATCAAATGCAGCACTGAGATCCAACAGGACAAGCACAGACACAAGTCCGCTATCAGAGGCTAAGAGGAGATCATTGGTAACTTTCAGCAGTGCAGTTTCTGTGCTATGATGCATTCTGAATCCTGACTGAAACTCTTCAAACAGATTATTTCTGTGTAAATGATCACAAAGCTGAGCTGCAACTATTTTTTCAAGAACTTTAGACATAAAAGGGAGATTGGATATAGGTCTATAATGAGCCAACACTTCTGAATCAAGAGTAGGTTTTTTAAGTAAAGGTTTAATTACAGCAACCTTAAAAGTCTGAGGTACATATCCTGTCAACAAAGACAGATTGATCAAATCCAATATGGAAGTGTCAATTAATGGGAAAACCTCCTTGAACAGTCTGGTTGGGATTGGGTCTAAAACACAAGTTGATGGTTTAGAAGAGACTATTGCTGTTGTTAGCTCAGAGAGATCAACTGGGCAGAAGCCGTCTAAATACAAATCAGGTTCTAAAGATACTTCTAAAGCTGCTGTACTTGATGATACATCACTGATAATAGTGGGAAGGACTCCATCAATCTTCTCTCTGATAGAAACAATTTTATTGATAAAGAAGCTCATGAAATCATCACTGCTGAGAGTTAAAGGAATACCTGGCTCAGCAGAGCTCGGACTCTTAGTCAGACTGGCTACAGTGCTGAAAAGAAACCTGGGATTATTCTTACTCTCTTCTATCAATGATGAATAATAAGCAGTTCTAGCTTTACGAAGGGCTTTCTTATATGTTATTAAACTATCTTTCCAGACTAATTGAGACTCTTCTAAATTAGAGGAACGCCACTGTCTCTCCAGCTTTCTTGCAGTCTGCTTTAAAGCACGCAGCTGTGAATTATACCAAGGAGCCAACCTCTTCTGACTGATTACCTTCCTTTTCAGAGGGGCAACATTGTCCAGTGCTGTACGCATTGAAACTATAGTGCTGTCAACAAGAGAGTCAAGTGCTGCTGGAGTAAAGTTTAGGTAGTCGTCCTCTGTCATATCTGCACATGGCAGTGAAGAAAAGGATGATGGAATTAAGTCTTTAAATCTGGTTACAGCATCCTCTGATAGACACCTTCTATACGTAAATTTCTTCTCAGAAACTGTATAGTCAAGTAATGTAAACTCAAAGGTTATCAGAAAATGGTCAGATAAGACAGGGTTATGAGGGAACACTGTTAACTGTTCACTCTCAATGCCATAAGTCAGCACAAGATCAAGGGTGTGATTAAGGCAGTGAGTCGGTCTGTGTACACTCTGAGAAAATCCAATAGAGTCCAATATAGAATTAAAGTTCATATTCAGGCTGTCATTTTCAACATCTACATGAATATTAAAGTCACCCACTACAATGACTTTATCTGTACTCAGCACTAACTGGGATAAAAACTCTGAGAATTCAGACAGAAACTCAGAATAAGGGCCAGGTGGACGATACACAACAACAAACACAAGAGGTTTCTGGGATTTCCACTTTGCGTGGGAAAAACTGAGAATCAGAGATTCAAAAGAGCTCAAACTAATCTTGGGTCTGGGACTGATGAGTAACCCTGATCTGAAGATAGCTGCCACTCCTCCTCCTCTGCCTGTGGTTCGAGGAACGTGAACATTTAAACAGTCAGAGGGAGTTGCTTCATTAATGCTAACATGATCCTCCTGCTGCAGCCAGGTTTCTGTAAGACAAAATATATCAATATGATGATCACACATCAACTCATTCACTAACAGAGACTTGGAAAGGATTTGGGAAATACAGAAGGTGATTTCTTCCAGCTTAAGAGGTTCATCTAAACTTCCTGACATGTCTTCACTTAAAGTTGGAAATTCTAAGTTGTCTAAAAAGGAGTCCATGGACAAACTATCAGAAGGAGGTTCTGATTGATATAAAGTAGAATAAAAGGAGGAAAATGCTGAATTTATGGAGGCGGGGTCTGTAGTCAGGTTATGGGAAGCATCATAAATTTGTGAAAAAAAACGTGAAGCACATTGGTGTCTCAACTGTGAGGCTAAAAGGCGGCCAGCTCTATCCCCATGCTCATAATACGTTGCTCTTGTACGCTGCAATAAGTATTCTGCTTTCCCAGTGGATAATAAGTCAAACTCTGTCTGTAATTGTAAGCGTTTGGCAGCTAAATCAGGATGAATTGCCACCGCCTGTTGCCTATCTATTTTAAGAATGGCATCTGTTAATTCTTGTTGCTTCAATCTTCTACTTTTAGCCAAGTGTGTACTAAAAGATATAATACAACCTCTAATATATGCTTTTAATGTTTCCCATAAGAGAGATGAAGATACTTGTTCAGATCTATTTATTTCTAAGAAAACCTTAATGTTTGTGGAAACATAATCACAAAAATCTGAATTAGCAAGCAGGCTAGAGTTAAGCCGCCATCCACCTTGATGCCTGTTGGAATTTGATGGTAAAGAGACGTCTAATATGTGGGGGGCGTGGTCAGAAATGACAATAGCAGAGTATTGTGTGGAGCGAACAAAGGGTAGAAAAGTCTTATCAATAAAAAAGTAATCAATACGTGAGTAGACCTTATGGACAGCAGAATAGTAGGAGAAATCCTTAGCACTAGGATGTAAAAAACGCCAGGGGTCAACACAGCCAATTTGTTCCATGAAGGTTGTTAACGTCTTGGACATAGCTGATAGCATCACCATTTTAGATTGAGAACGGTCAATAGCAGGGTTAGTGACACAATTAAGATCTCCACCTAGAATTAATTTGTGAGTATCCAAATTTGGTAAATGAGAGAAAACATTGGACATGAAATTTGGGCTATCCCAATTTGGTGCATACAAGTTTGCAAAAACCACCGGAATTCCAAAGAGCAAGCCAGAAACTATAATATAGCGGCCACAAGGATCAGAGTATATCTGATCAGGAGAAAAACGGATTCTTTTATGAATTAAAATAGCCACTATTAAAATTGGAGTGGAAGATCTGACCAACCCATGGTTTACGTAGTCTCACATGATCTTCTTTGCGTAAGTGAGTCTCCTGTAAAAACGCTATGTCCGTTGAGAGGCTCTTTAAGTGTGAGAGGACTTTACACCGTTTAATTGGCCCACCTAAACCACGTACATTCCAGGTTACAATTTTAACAGGGTGCCTATTCGATCCACCTTGCATTGTAGAGGGAGTTGTCATCTTTATCAGGACTTTGAAATCATGAATTTCTAAGTGAATCATATGGGAGCTATACCTGGGACACTCTAAAACTAAATGAAGGGCTGTGACACAAATGAAGAGGAAAATGAAAAAAATAAAAACAAAAAAACAAATAGAATTGGACAACTAGACAAAAAAGAGACAATTGGCCTAAGGAAAAACCCACCCTCACCCTACCCCCACCCCCCACCCACAAACCCCCAAAATTCCAACAGTAAGCATAACAGTCAAAAAAATAAATCTGATGCTCGTCCGCCTGAGCGGCGAGTAGCCAGAAATAGCAAACATACAACCGATTAATCATGTAGTGTTAAACCTGCCCCTGAATTAAATTGGTATTATACCTTGAACAACCAGTAAAATAATGGATATAGAAATAAACACAGTTGCAGGGAAAGAGAGCAGACATTGAAAAACGATCTGCATGAGACCACTAGATGGCGACGTCGCTCCTCAAAAAGTACACAGTAAGGCAAGCATAAATTGCTTACACTCAAATGACTGGGGAAGATAATCTTATGCGTTTATACTACAAATCTAAACGCCAAAGGAAAGGCGACTACCATTTTGATAGAGAAAAAAAAAAAACCTTGAACACCCCTTTATCAACTCACAACGTTAGGGGAAAGCATTCAAGCACACATCTTAAACAAGCCAGCCAAAGGCTGTGATCACCTGCAGACAGCGCATAGCTTTAAATGGACGAGTCCGCGGGAGGTGAGTCTTCCTCAGCTGGGCTCGTTGGCTGTGTGCGGCCAGTGCCTGAGATGTGTTGTTCAACAAACCGCTGGTAGAATGCCTCCGCATCTTCCGGGGTATTGAAGAAGTGTTCTTTGTTCCTGTAAGTGACGCGGAGACGGGCTGAATATGCCATGCCGAACTTGACGCCTTTTTTGTAGAGGAGCCCCTTGACATTGTTGAATGCTGAGCGCTTCTTGGCCACTGCTGCACTGAAATCCTCGAAAATTCTGATTTGGTGATCCTCGTATGAGATATTTCTGTGGGATTTTGCCCACTTAGGCACAGTATCTTTTTCAACGAATCTATGAAATCTCACAATCACAGCGCGGAGCATCTCGTTGGGCTGTTCCAGAGCGGGTCTGGGCTGGTCGAGGGAGTGCTCGTTTGTTGGACTGATTCTGTAGGCTCCTGTGAGCGCGATCCAATTCAGGTGGCTCAGTCAACGACTCGCCCAGTAGAGTATGGAACATTTTAGACATAAAGTCTCTGCAGTCATTTCCCTCGATGCCCTCCGGTAGTCCCAACACACGAAGGTTCTGACGCCTTGATCTTGACTCCAAATCCTCCACCTTCGTTTGGAGCGCCGCATTTTCCTCCGTCAGTGATTTCAATGTAGATTGTAGCACACATATATCCTGTTCGACCTGCGTGATGCGGTCGCTGTGGTCAGTTAGACTAGTCTCCATTTCCATGATTGTGCCAGCCTGAGTAACCAGCGTCGACTCTATCGACTCAACTGAAGAACGAATAGGCTCCAACGAGGTGTTCAGGTGAGTAGTTAGTTCGTCAGTCATTGTTTTCTGGAGTTTTTCAAGTTCCACAACGAGTGTTGCAGTCGTCAGTGGAGGGCCATCCGCCATGTTGCTAGCACCAACTCCGTCACCCTCGCTTGGCGTCGTTTTTGCACTATTTTTCCCCGTTTTGCCCATAACAGAAAACTGTAGAATGCTTTTATATTCCAATATCACTCCAAAAATAAGACAAGTGAAAGGTAAAGGTACTTTCGATAAGTAATGAACTGAAAGGTAACGGAGCTCACGGTGCTCACGTCTTAACACCACATCACGCAAACCGGAAGTCCAGGTTCAGTTAAATCTACCAATCTATTGAATATAGTGTGTCAACCCCGAAACACACCAGTATCACCTGTTGTCTCCACGAGATTAGCCCTACTCAATATCAGATCACTAGCCAACAAATCCCTCTTAGTAAATGACATGATCATGACCTATAATCTAGACTTTTTATTTCTTGGTGAAACATGGCTGACTGAATGTAGCTGTGATACCATTCTCAATGAGGCCGCACCAACAAATTTCAGTTTTATCAATAAGTGTCGAAGTGGTAAGAAGGGCGGGGGAGTTGCTGCCATTTTTAAATCAGTCTTTCAGTGCAAAGAAATTTTACTTGGTGATTTTAGCTCTTTTGAATATCTCTGTTTTTTAGTAAAGGGGGATCCAAAAGTTATCTTCCTAATCATTTATAGACCACCAAGATACCCAGGAACTTTCTTTGATGAGTTTGCTGAACTGCTGTCAGTTATCTGCACTGACTATAACTTTTTTATCATAACTGGGGATTTTAACATTCACATGGACAATAACATGGACACTAATGCCAAAGAACTCTGCTCTCTACTTGACACTTTTGGCCTCCTTCAACATGTGAATGGACCCACACATACTCGAGGCCACACACTGGATCTGGTTATCTCTAAAGGTGTTGACATTTCTTCTGTTGATATCAAGGACTTGGCGCTCTCTGATCATTTCTGTGTGTTCTCTGACTTACAGTTAACTCCAAACATTCAGTTAACCCGTGTGTCTGTTAGAAAAAGGTACATAAATGAGAATACCAGTGCTAAGTTTATGGAAGTTATAGCTATGTCATCAACTGCGAGTGCAGAGACAGTTGATGAACTCTTGGATAACTTTAACTTGAAACTCTCAAATGTCATGGATACTGTTGCACCTGTTAAAAATAAGATGATCTTGAGCAGAAAGCGAACACAATGGAGGAACACTATGATGGTAAAGGCCTTGAAAACAGAATGCAGGAAAGCAGAGCGTAAATGGAGAAAAACTAAACTTCAAATTCACCACGACCTCTACAAACAAAGTCTTTGTAATTTTAACCACGGGTTACTCCGCGCTACACAGCAACACTTATCTGAAATGATTAATAAGAACATCAACAACACTCGTGCTCTGTTTGCTATGGTTGATAAGCTGACAACCCCCCCAAAACAGATAGTTTCAGAACTCTGTTCCACAGAAAAATGCAATGAATTTGCTTGTTTTTTCAATGAAAAAATCAAATCTATAAGGCTAAATATCAACATAAATCAGCAAAATAATAAAATGACGCAATCCTTAAAACCACCTAGGAATCAATCAACTATGATGTCAGAATTCAATACAGTTGACCAAAAAACCATAGAAGAAACAGTCCAGCATCTTAAACCATCGACATCCTGTCTTGACACAATGCCATCTGACTTCTTTAAAACTATTGTAAGCTCTGTCCAAACAGATTTGGAGCAAATAATAAACTACTCACTTCAATCAGGCACGTTTCCTAAACCCTTAAAATTAGCTGCCATCAAGCCACTCCTAAAAAAGAGAACATTAGATGCTTCCATTTTAACCAACTACAGACCCATCTCAAATCTTCCTTTTATAGCCAAGATTGTTGAGAAAGTGGTTTTTAATCAACTCAGTATCTTCTTGAACTCCAGTGGACTCCTTGACAAATTTCAATCAGGCTTCCGACCTCACCACATTACAGAAACGGCTCTTATTAAAGTGTTAAATGACATAAGGTTGAACACTGACTCAGGAAAGGTGTCAGTTCTGGTATTGTTGGATCTCAGTGCTGCATTTGACACTGTGGATCACAGTATACTGCTGAACAGGTTGGAAACCTGGGCAGGACTCAGCGGGACAGTCCTAGAATGGTTCAGGTCCTACTTGGAGGAGCGGAGTTATTTTGTGACTATTGGAAGTAATCAATCTGATCGAGTGGCTATGACATGTGGAGTTCCTCAGGGGTCAGTTCTTGGACCCCTTCTGTTCACCCTATACATGCTGCCTCTGGGTCAAATTCTGAAGAACTCTAAAGTCAACTACCACAGCTATGCAGATGACACACAGATATATCTCACACTGTCTCCAGATGACTGCAGTCCTATAGAGTCATTGTGCGACTGCTTAGAGCAAGTCAAAAACAAAAACAAATCTGACCAGTGATGACATGTTTAGCCTCATGTCGTCCTATAATCGCTGGCTGTCTAGATGGTGTCCAGCAAACAACGTGGGCTACATAGATAATTGGCAATCTTTCTGGAGAAAACCTGGTCTGATGAGGAGAGACGGCATCTATCCCACTTTTGAAGGAGCAGCTCTCATTTCTAGAAATATGGATGAATTTATTTGCCACCCTAAAACATGACAACCCAGGGTTCAGACCAGGATGCAGAGTTGTAGTCTTACACACTTCTCTGCAGCTTCCCACCTGCTGCTACCCACCCAATCGATTAACACAAAAGGAGCAAATCCTCTTGTGCAAAAAGAAATTATTAAAACAAAAACTTTAACTGAACAAAAACATCAAACTATTAAATGTGGTTTGCTGAATATCAGATCTCTCCTTTCCAAGTCTCTGTTAGTGAATGAGTTGATTTGTGATCATCATATTGATATATTTTGTCTTACAGAAACCTGGCTGCAGCAGGAGGATCATGTTAGCATCATGTTAGCATCATGTTAGCATTAATGAAGCAACTCCCTCTGACTGTTTAAATGTTCACGTTCCTGGAACCACAGGCAGAGGAGGAGGAGTGGCAGCTATTTTCAGATCAGGGTTACTCATCAGTCCCAGACCCAAGATTAGTTTGAGCTCTTTTGAATCTCTGATTCTCAGTTTTTCCCACGCAAAGTGGAAATCCCAGAAACCTCTTGTGTTTGTTGTTGTGTACCGTCCACCTGGCCCTTATTCTGAGTTTCTGTCACACCCTTGATCTTGTGCTGACTTATGGCATTGAGAGTGAACAGTTAACAGTGTTCCCTCATAACTCTGTCTTATCTGACCATTTTCTGATAACCTTTGAGTTTACATTACTTGACTATACAGCTTCTAAGAAGAAATTTACGTATAGAAGGTGTCTATCAGAGGATGCTGTAACCAGATTTAAAGAATTAATTCCATCATCCTTTTCTTCACTGCCATGTGCAAATATGACAGAGGACGACTACCTAAACTTTACTCCAGCAGCACTTGACTCTCTTGTTGACAGCACTATAGTTTCAATGCGTACAGCACTGGACAATGTTGCCCCTCTGAAAAGGAAGGTAATCAGTCAGAAGAGGCTGGCTCCTTGGTATAATTCACAGCTGCGTGCTTTAAAAACTGTTCCAGGATGATGCAAGATGGCCGCCGAGGAGCAGACACACAGTTCGGCAGGTCCTGTGTATTTGCTTAAAAAGTCCCATATTCACAAGAAAAGATCTCGGATTTCACCATCATCTTGTCTGTCTATTGTCTTCATTATTCTATACATTCTGAGTTTAACCTGTCCAAGAAAAGTGGATAACTTGACTTTGTTACCAGCCAAGCAGAGCCAACTTGCTTTGTACACAAGAGTGCTGCATCATGGCCAGGCTAGGCCACCAGCAGGTAAAGACAATCATTCAATTACAACTCATCCGTTTTGGGGAATTGTTAATCTCCTGATGATACTGTTACTGGCTGGTGATGTTGAAGTAAATCCTGGACCTCAGTTTCTCGGTTTACATGTTTTGGATGTGCCACAATTGCAGCTGTTTGGCATATTACCACAACTGCATATGCCAGTGCTACTTGGAATGCTACCACAGCTAGCCCCATCACCATACTTTGCTGGGCATCCACCATCATTAGTCTGGCATACACTACACCAGGCCAGGCTTTCACCAGCTGGGCCAGCACAACAACTAACTGGGCCCCCATTGTTAGATGGGTTACAACTATACCAGGCTGGACTGCCAGCAGGGCCCCTACTGCAGCTAGCAGGCCTCCCACTACTGCAAACTGGGCCTTCACCACCTCTGGCTGGGCTTGCATATTGTGCCTGGCCAAACATACAGCCAGCTGGGTTAACACCACATCCAGGTGGGCATCCTTTCCTGCTAACAGAGCTACAACTACATCAGGCTCGACTTTGTTCTGGGTTTCCACCACAGCTAGCCTTCAATACCACTGGCTAGGCTACTACCACATCAGACCTGGCAAACATCACAACCACCTGGGCCACTACCACAACTACTGGGGCAACTACATCCAGCTGGGCCACCACAACAACCAGCGGGGCCGCCACCTCATCCAGATGGGCCGCCTCAACCAGCTGGGCCTCCTCAACCAGCTGGGCCTCCTCAACCAGCTGGGCCTCCTCATCCAGCTGGGCCTCCTCAACCAGCTGGGCCTCCTCATAACTTTCCTGACTCGTTATTTGCAGGACCTGGACTTCATATTCTACATCTTAAAGGCGGGGTAGGGGATCTTTTTCTGGAACATTTTTTTACATATTGCTTGAAATACTCTTCACACCCTCATTGCAACCAATTAATTAAAAGTTTTGACACAAATATGAAAAGTTTTAGTGGCCTTTAGAACGTACAATCTAGGAAAAATACTATCCAATCATTGTGAACGGTCCGTTCACAATGATTGGATACTGATGCCGTCTATCAAACTGCAATCTGCTCCTCCCTCCCCCTCCTTCCCCCTGTGCGCGTACCCTGCTCCGTGAACGAAGCTTGGCAGGAAGCTAAACTAGAGCCAGCTTGGCTAGCACCTAGCATTATTAAACTTATAGTTAGCATAAACTAAATACTAAATACGGCAACGATCGATGCTTGCTGTCAGAACAGCGCTCGTGCACCTTCGTGCTCGTGCGCGTTCATGTACTCTAGAGGCGTGCCTTCGGGGGGAAAGTGAAGAAAAGGGTTGGGACTTTTTACCTGTGTATTTTCAAAATGCAGCTTCGCTGGACTCAAAATCCAGGATCTCCTACCCTACCTTTAACGTGAGAAGTCTTCTTAACAAAATGGACGAAATCAGACTTATTGTTAGTACAGGGAAAGTGGCGATTTGGTCATTTTCAGAGACATGGCTCGACAGTTCTGTAAGTGACGCAGAAATTGAAATTGAAAATTATGCTGTTATCAGAAAGGACCGAAACCGGAAGGGAGGGGGCGTGTGTGTATATGTACGTGCAGATATTGGTTTTAATATTAGACCCGACTTGGACCATAGGGACCTAGAGAATTTGTGGCTAGACATTTTATTGCCTTATTCGAAGCCAATTTTGATTGGAACCTGCTATAGACCACCTGATCAAAATAATTTTTATGAACTTTTGGAAGAGTCTTGTGTTAAATATGTGGATTTTGTTAAATCAGAGGTGATAATGCTTGGGGATTTTAATACTAATGTGTTAAAACCTGACACATCGTTATGTAAATCTCTGAAGAATTTCTGCAGTTTGTTTGATTTTCAGCAGCTTATTACACAGTTTACAAGGGTCTGTGTAAACACTCAAACCACCATAGATCTAATTATGGTATCAGACAAAGCAAAAATCTAAAAAAGTGGAGTGATAGACTATGGCCTTAGTGATCATTCAATGATCTACTGTACACGTAAAATCCAAAAACCCAAGGCTTATTGTCACAATACAATCAAAATTAGATCCCTCAAAAATTACAGCAGGGAGGCCTTTTGCAGTCTATTAAGGGATATAGACTGGTCTCCAGTTCTTAATGGTACAAATATGGATAATGCCTGGTCTCATTTTAAATCTATGCTAGTTAAGGCCATTGACACTGTGGCCACAGAGAAAAACATCAGAATTAAAACAAAAACCAAGCCCTGGATGAATGACACAATTTTAAAAGCCATACAGCTAAGAAACCACTTGTTTAGTAAATTTAGGAAAAATAGGGAAGAGCAACTGTTTAATCAGTATAAACATCAAAGGAATGAGGTAAACCAGATGATCAGGAAAGCAAAGACAGGGTTTTTCACTGACAAAATTTCGGAAAATAGAAATAATCCAAGAAAATTATGGAAGACCTTGAATCTTGTGGGATACAGTAATAAAGTCAAGACAAAATCAAGCAATTTAAACTTGGAAATAGGAGGCACTGTTGTTTCTGATAAATTACTGGTGGCCAATAGTTTAAATGAGTATTTTACAACTATAGCAAACACATTGGTAAGGGAATTACCTGATCAAACAGGACAATATAATTCAAACAATGTACAGTCATATTACCAGGAGAGGGGTGTAGTGGCAGACACTTTTTCTCTGGTTAAGGTCACAAATGAAAAAATTCTGCAAAAGCTTAAAAGTCTGGATCCCAGAAAAGCAACAGGGCTTGATAATATTCCCGCAAGATTTATTCAAGATGCTGCCGAATTAATTTCCCCATGTATAACACATATCACAAACCTGTCTATCGAACAAAGTACTTTTCCAAACGAGTTCAAAAGGGCAAGAGTAATCCCCCTTTATAAAAAAGGTAGCAAAGTTGAACATGGAAACTACCGCCCAGTGTCAATTCTATGTTGTATATCCAAAATTATAGAGGTTGTCTATGAACAAATTGATACGTACATTTCTTCACACAACC
The DNA here is from genome assembly GCF_027942865.1 of Odontesthes bonariensis. Classification (NCBI taxonomy): domain Eukaryota; kingdom Metazoa; phylum Chordata; class Actinopteri; order Atheriniformes; family Atherinopsidae; genus Odontesthes; species Odontesthes bonariensis. Next base: position 38,698,066 of record NC_134516.1, on the reverse strand, counting down.
TTCTCTATGAGTTTCAATCTGGTTTTAGAAAGTCTCATTCTACAGAAACATGTCTACTCTATTTAACAGATTACATTAGGAAAGAGATTGACGTTGGTAAATACTGTGGCATGGTCATGCTGGACCTTCAAAAAGCCTTTGACACCGTCAATCATTGTATTCTTTTAGCCAAACTTAAGGCCATGGGTTTTAATGAAATGTCTTTAGATTGGATACAGTCCTACTTAGGGGACAGGGATCAGGTAGTAGAGGTAAACGGTCTGCGGTCCAAGCCTCTACCTCTTTCTTGTGGTGTTCCCCAAGGGAGCATCTAAGGACCGTTGTTGTTTTTATTGTATGTCAATGACATGAAAGCAGCCTGTGATTGTGATCTGTTTTTATATGCTGATGATTCAGCCCTGATTGTTTCCCATCATGAAAAAGCTGAGATTGAGAGGATTCTCAGTCTAGAACTCCAAAAAGTCAGAGTTTGGTTAGCCGAAAATAAGCTCTCTTTGCATTTAGGAAAAACTGAATCAATTATGTTTGGATCAAATGTCAAACTAAGAAACTCACCATTGTTGAATGTGAAAGTGGGTGATGCAGTAATTACAGCTAAAGAATCAGTAACATATTTAGGATGTATTCTTGATAACAAATTAAGTGGAGACGCCATGGCTACAAAGGTAATTTCTAAACTAAACCAGAGAACTAAATTCTTGGCTAGAATCTCTCCTTTAATTGACAGGAAAGCTCTGGTGATTCTGGCAGGGGCTTTGGTTCAAGGTTACTTTGATTATGCGTGCACCTCCTGGTTTACCAATTTGCCTAAATCACTCAAAAAAAAGTTACAGACATCTCAAAATAAACTAGTAAGACTGATCCTTAACTGGCACCCTCATACCCACCTTTTACCATCCCATTTTGAAAGCCTCAACTGGCTAAATGTGGAGGATAGAGTAACATACAAAAAATTGACCATGGTACACAGAATTCTAAATAATCTGGGTCCAAAATATTTTAGAGATTATTTTACCAAAGTGCAGGAGGTGCATAGGCACTCCACAAGGAGGAGCACTACTGATTGTGTGCTATATAGATTTAAAAACTTAATGGGGAAATGGTCTTTCTTATATTCAGGAGCAGTGTTATGGAATGGGTTGCCTGCTAGTATCAAATGTATTGTATCAACAAGCTGTTTTAAGACAGGAGTTAAAAGATGGCTTGGTAGTAGAGCACTATAGGGCTGTGTGTGTGTGTGTGTGTGTGTGTGTGTGTGTGTGTGTGTGTGTGTGTGTGAGAGAGAGTGTGTATTTGTTTGTTTATTTTTGGTGTCCCTGTCCATTGTGATACATGTATGTTTGGCTTGCTCACATATTCATATACACTGATGGTAACTAGCACATACATGCTGTACATTCACAAGGACCACAATGGAAACAAGCTCCCCAAGCTTTTTTGTGTTATCCTTTTGACATGTTGCACAAGGTTTTCAAGACATATTTACTGACTTATTTATTTGTATGCCTTTTTAATGCTTTGTACAATGTCAATAAACAAAATCAATCAAAAAAAATCAATCAATCAAAGCAGACTGCAAGAAAGCTGGAGAGACAGTGGCGTTCCTCTAATTTAGAAGAGTCTCAGTTAGTCTGGAAAGATGGTTTAATAATGTATAAGAAAGCCCTTTGTAAAGCTAGAACTGCTTATTATTCATCATTGATATAAGAGAATAAGAACAATCCCAGGTTTCTTTTCAGCACTGTAGCCAGTCTGACTAAGAGTCCGAGCTCTGCTGAGCCAGTTATTCCTTTAACTCTCAGCAGTGATGATTTCATGAGCTTCTTTATTAATAAAATTGTTTCTATCAGAGAGAAGATTGATGGAGTCCTTCCCACTATTATCAGTGATGTATCAAGTACAGCAGCTTTAGAAGTATCTTCAGAACCTGATTTGTATTTAGACGGCTTCTGTCCAGTTGATCTCTCTGAACTAACGACAGCAATAGTCTCTTCTAAACCATCAACTTGTGTTTTAGACCCAATCCCAACCAGACTGTTCAAGGAGGTTTTCCCATTAATTGACACTTCCATATTGGATTTGATCAATCTGTCTTTGTTGACAGGATATGTACCTCAGACTTTTAAGGTTGCTGTAATTAAACCTTTACTTAAAAAAACCTACTCTTGATTCAGAAGTGTTGGCTCATTATAGACCTATATCCAATCTCCCTTTTATGTCTAAAGTTCTTGAAAAAATAGTTGCAGCTCAGCTTTGTGATCACTTACACAGAAATAATCTGTTTGAAGAGTTTCAGTCAGGATTCAGAGTGCATCATAGCACAGAAACTGCACTGCTGAAAGTTACCAATGATCTCCTCTTAGCCTCTGATAGCGGACTTGTGTCTGTGCTTGTCCTGTTGGATCTCAGTGCTGCATTTGATACGGTCGATCACAGTATCTTATTACACAGACTTGAACATGTTATTGGGATTAAAGGAACTGCATTAGGCTGGTTTAAGTCATATTTATCTGATAGATTTCAGTTTGTTCTTGTAAATGAAGAATCTTCCTCACACACCAGAGTAAGTCATGGAGTTCCCCAGGGTTCTGTGCTTGGACCGATTCTTTTCACTTTATACATGCTTCCATTAGGTAATATTATTAAAGAGCATGGCATAAATTTCCATTGCTATGCTGATGATACCCAGTTGTACTTATCTATAAAACCAGATGAACCCAATAGGTTGGTCAGAGTACAAGCATGTCTTAAAGACATAAAGACCTGGATGACTCAGAACTGTCTGCTTCTAAATTCAGACAAAACTGAAGTCGTTATCTTTGGACCTGAGCATTTCAGGGAGAAATTGTCTAGCTATATAGTTACTCTAGATGGTATTTCCTTGGCTTCTAGTTCTACAGTGGGGAACCTTGGAGTTATTTTTGACCAGAACTTATCATTTGACTCGCATATAAAACAGGTTTCTAGGACTGCCTTCTTTCACCTTCGTAATATTGTTAAAATCAGGAACATCTTGTCTCAGAGTGATGCAGTAAAACTAATTCATGCATTTGTTACTTCAAGATTGGACTACTGTAATTCTTTATTATTGGGCTGTCCCACATATTCTCTGAAAAGCCTTCAGTTGATCCAAAATGCTGCAGCCAGAGTTTTGACGAGAACTAACAGGAGAGATCATATTTCTCCAGTTTTAGCTTCTCTTCATTGGCTCCCTGTTAAATTCAGAATAGAATTTAAGATTCTTCTCCTCACATATAAAGCTCTTAATGACCGAGCTCCATCATATCTTAAAGATCTCATTGTAAGATATTTTCCTAACAGAGCACTTCGTTCCCAAACTGCAGGTTTACTTGAGGTTCCCAGAGTTTCTAAAAGTAGAATGGGAGGCAGAGCCTTCAGTTATCAGGCCCCTCTCTTGTGGAATAAGCTGCCAGTAAATGTCCGGGAAGCAGACACCCTTTCCACTTTTAAGACCAGGCTTAAAACTTTCCTTTTTGATAAAGCTTATAGTTAGGGATGGCTCAGGTGATCCTGAAACATCCCATAGTTAAGCTGCTATAGGCCCAGACTGCTGGGGGGCCTCATCTGTCACACCTTTCCTCACTTTACTCTCTTTATGTATATGTGACATTATTGTGGTCATTAACTCGTGTTTCCCTGTTCCAACAGATATCCTTTGTATGGTGTTACAGTGCCGCGGCCCCCTCCCCTCCCCCGCTCCCCCCCTTTCTGTCTTCTCAAACCCCAGCTGGTTGAGGCGGATGGCAACCCTTCCTGGGTCTGGTTCTGCCAGAGGTTTCTTCCTGTTAAAAGGGAGTCGTTTCTCTCCACAGTCGCCTCAGGCACGCTCAGGACGGGAGATTGCACTGAAAACTTTTTGTTTTTCGGTCCAATCTGTTGGTTTTCTTAGCTAGGAAATTGTTTTTGAATTGGCTCTATATGAACGAATTGGATTATTTTATGAATTATTATGATTACAATGAATTGAATTCCAATTGGCTTGAATTGGACTTTATTATTTAAGTGCCTTGAGATGACATTTGTTGTATTTGGCGCTATATAAATAAAAATTAATTGAATTGAAATAAAATGACAGCGGAGTCGGTGCATTCAAATGACGTCACACCAGAGGTCCGTTTCACGAAGCAGGTTTAGTGAAAACTGGGTTGATTAACCCTGGAATCAGGGAAACTGAGTTTTCCGTTTCACAAAGAGAGGTAACCTGAGAAAGAGGGGTAACTCTAGCCTGTTTCACAAAGGGAGGTAACTTAACCCTGAGAAAGAGGAGTAACTCTAGCCTGTTTCACAAAGGGAGGTAACTCAACCCTGAGAAAGAGGGGTAACTCTAGCCTGTTTCACAAAGGGAGGTAACTCAACCCTGAGAAAGAGGAGTAACTCTAGCCTGTTTCACAAAGGGAGGTAACTCAACCCTGAGAAAGAGGGGTAACTCCAGCCTGTTTCACAAAGGGAGGTAACTCAACCCTGAGAAAGAGGGGTAACTCCAGCCTGTTTCACAAAGGGAGGTAACTCAACCCTGAGAAAGAGGGGTAACTCCAGCCTGTTTCACAAAGGGAGGTAACTCAACCCTGAGAAAGAGGGGTAACTCCAGCCTGTTTCACAAAGGGAGGTAACTCAACCCTGAGAAAGAGGGGTAACTCCAGCCTGTTTCACAAAGGGAGGTAACTCAACCCTGAGAAAGAGGGGTAACTCCAGCCTGTTTCACAAAGGGAGGTAACTCAACCCTGAGAAAGAGGGGTAACTCCAGCCTGTTTCACAAAGGGAGGTAACTCAACCCTGAGAAAGAGGGGTAAAGGCCCATTTATGCCCTACGGAACCGGACGAAATTCGTCTGTCCGGTCCATATGTTGCTCCCGGAGCTTCTGTTTATGCCTCCGTCCGTATTGCGCACGTCCGTAAGAAATCCTCTAGAGGGCGGTATATATTGAGTCATTGTCGGCCGCGGGTTTGAGAAACATGGCGTCAATTGAGGAAGTTGCAATCGTACAAATGTATATACCCCCTGACCATCTCACAAATCCTCTCCTCCATTACCTGGCATTTTTAAATCTTAAAATTTTTTAATCTCCTACTCTTCGTTCTTCTTCTTCCTCCATAACTTCCGGAGCCAACACGCTCCTGACTCTCTACTGCCCCCACGAATTTCTCTGGTATTGCTCCGTTTCGCCCGGAGCTCACCGGATTGCTAAACTCTTGACCTACGGACAAACTGACGGATGAAACGCCCCCCGGAACCGGGTGAAAGCATCCGTTTCCGTAGTTAACGTAGGGCATAAATGGGCCTTAACTCTAGCCTGTTTCACAAAGGGAGGTAACTTAACCCTGAGAAAGAGGGGTAACTCTAGCCTGTTTCACAAAGGGAGGTAACTCAACCCTGAGAAAGAGGGGCAACTCCAGCCTGTTTCACAAAGGGAGGTAACTCAACCCTGAGAAAGAGGGGTAACTCCAGCCTGTTTCACAAAGGGAGGAGCAAACTGCAGGGGGTCCTGATATGTGCTGGTTTGTTTACACAGGTGGGTCAACAGGAGTCTCTCCAGGACCTTCATGATGTGGGATGTCAGGGCAACAGGTCTGTAGTCATTGATGTCTGAAGGGTGAGTTTTCTTTGGTACCGGAACCAGACAGGATGTCTTCCACAACTGTGGTACCTTCTCTTGGGTCAAGCTAAGGTTGAAAAGGTGTTGCAGAATCCCACAGAGCTGCTCTGCACAGGCCTTCAGGACTCGGGGGCTGACACCATCTGGACCTGCAGCCTTGTTCCGGTTCAGTCTCTCCAACTGCCTCTTCACCTGACTTCTAGAAACAGAAAAGTGGGAGGGGGAGGCAAAGGGGACAGCAGCATCTCCTGATTGGGTTGAAGACAAACTAGTGGAAGCAGAAGAATCCATGACTGAGGTGGAGGTGGAGATGTTACAGGAAAGCTGTGGGTCAGAGGAGGGTGGGATGTCTCTTTGGCTGGGAACAGGAGGGGAGGATGGTGAGCTTGTTCCTGAACTGAACCTGTTGAAGAATGTGTTCAGCTCATTTGCTCTCTCCAGACTTCCATCCATCCGATCCTCCCTCTGCTTGAGGACTGTGATCTTCTTCATTCCTGACCACACATCTCTGATATTGTTCCTCTGCAGTTTACTCTCAAGGTTCTTTTTATACACCTCCTTGCTCTCTCTGATCTTGACTTTGAGCTGCTTCTGTATACTCCTCAGTAACTCCCTGTCTCGCTCCCTAAAGGCTCTTTTTTTCTTGTTCAATAGTTCCTTTAGCTCACTGGTGATCCAGGGTTTGTTATTAGGGAAGCATCTCATTGTTCTGGTGGGGATGGTGTTGTCCACACAGAAGTTTATATAGTCAGTCACACACTCAGTCATGGCATTAATGTCCTCTCCATGTGGCTTACAAAGAGAAATCCAATCGGTTGCATCAAAACAACCCTGTAAGGCTTCTTCAGCTTCATGTGACCACTTTCTAACAGTCCTTTTTGTGACAGGTAGTCTCTGGACAAGGGGTTTATATGCTGAACAGAGAAAAACAAGGTTGTGATCTGATTTACCCAGGGGAGGTCTTGATTTGGAAAAGTATGAATCCTTGACATTTGTGTAAAACAAATCCAATGTCTTGTTTTCTCTGGTAGAGCAGCTGACAAACTGTTGAAAAGTTGGAAGTGTAGCAGAGAGTGAGGCATGATTAAAATCACCAGATATTGCCACAAAAGAATTGGGGTGTTGAGTCTGTATCTTAGCAACAACGGAACTGATGACATCACATGCAGTGTTGGCAACAGGTGAATTCAATTCAAATTCAATTCAATTAAAAAATACTTTATTTATCCCAGAGGGAAATTAAATGTTGATGTAGCTCAATTAAATCAAGGAGTTATTATAGATGCTGATGGCTGTGGGCAGGAAAGATTTCCTGTAGCGGTCCGTTTTGCATCCAAACTGAAGAAGCCTTTGACTGAAGAGACTCTGTTTTCCGATAACAGTCTCATGGAGAGGATGTTCAGGGTTGTCCATAATTCTCTTGATTTTATGCAAAATCCTTCTTTGCATTATTGTCCCCAGAGGTTCCACTGTCGTCCCCAGAACAGAACCAGCCTTCCTTATCAGGTTGTTGAGTCTTTTTAGGTCCCTGGTTCTGATGCTGCTGCCCCAACAGATGACGCCAGAGGAAATGACGCTCTCAACAACAGACTTGTAGAATATCTGCAACATCTTGTTGCAAAACTTGAAGGACCTTAGCTTCCTCAAGAAGTACAGTCTGCTCTGTCCTTTTTTGTAGATGACTTCACTGTTGTGTCTCCAGTCCAGTCTGTTGTCCACATGAACACCAAGGTATTTATATTCCTCAACCACCTCCACTTCTTCTCCCATGATGGAAACAGGGTTTGATCTGACCCTGTTTCTCCTGAAATCTACAATCATCTCCTTTGTTTTGTTAACATTCAAGATGAGATGATTGTTCCCACACCATGCCACAAAGCGGTCCACCAGCTCTCTGTACTCAGCTTCTTGTCCATCTCTGATACACCCGACAACTGCAGAGTCATCTGAATATTTCTGTAGATGACAGGAGTCTGACTTGTACTGGAAGTCTGAAGTGTACAGAGTGAAAATGAATGGTGAGAGTACAGTCCCCTGTGGTGCTCCTGTGCTGCTGATCACCTGGTTAGACGCACAATTCTTCAGTCTGACAAACTGTGGTCTGTTTGTCAGGTAGTCATTAATCCAGGTGATTGTTGAGGCCTCCACCTGAGTCTTCTGGAGTTTCAGACGAAGCAGATCAGGCTGGATTGTGTTAAATGCACTGGAGAAATCAAAGAACATGATCCGGCATTACCCACAATGGTTCCCTCTCATCGTGTAGCCTTGACAGCATTTCATATGTGCTGTTCCATCGTGTTGGCACCTCATTGATAAGTTTCAGGATTGGTCGTCCCATCTGTTGCTGCACTTGAGCAAGCTTCTCCTTGGCTGTAGTGCTTGATCTGAAGTATGTGACAATGTGCCTAGATTTCTGTCTGATGGATGTAAGTGTGGGGATCTGATCACATGATTTTCTAACTAATAAATTGAGAGTATGTGCAATGCAAATGGAGTGCCGAATTACTAGCTGCCTAGCGGATGCGATCATGTTTGGTGCTGCATCAGTCACAAGACACCTTACTTTATTGGTTATGGCCCAGTCCTCCATTATGTCTCTTTTGACTTGGGCCAAATTGTCAGCAGTGTGACTTTGTGGAAAGTATTTTACACCTAACACAGATGTACACAACTGCATATTTTCATTAATGTAGTGACAGGTAAGAGCCAAATAAGCCTCCATGTTCACAGAGGTCCACATGTCAGCCGTTATACTCACTGCCACAGCTTGCTGTACTTCCATTTTCACTCGTTCCCGTTCCTCCTCAAACTTTTTGGCCAACATTTGTTTGATGGTCTGAAAATTATACCAGTGAAACCAAAACAAAATCAATATATTAAAATTAAAGATTAAACTATTTTTTTATTTAAACTACTACTTTAGATAATTTCCACACAAACCTTTCTGGTTGGCAAAACATATGAAGGTTCAAGGACTTGAACCAGTTCCTTGAACCCTTGACTCTCCACAATGCTGAGAGGCTGGCAATCCTTCACAATGAAATTCAATAGAGCCTCATCCAGCATTTGCTTCCTAGAAGCTTGATGGTTAAAAATGAAGTAAGCAATACATTTAGATTAAATAACTCATTAAAATCAACTGAGTAATTTGTAAAATGGGTGTTTACCTGATGTTATTCTAGGTGTGTCTGGGACTTCATTCTCATGTTTTGCCCTATAATGCCTCAGCATTGAGGAGGTTGATTTATTTAAATAAGACAATTCTGTCGAACATATGCGACACTTAACCTGCAGAACATAATATGAAAGTAAACTAAGAGTCAATTTCAGCTGAATTTGGATTCAGATAGATCAAGTAGAAACTTAAAAGAACCGGATGAAACGACAACAAAATGAAAATAAATACCTTATCTTCCGATGTAAGATCAAAATGGTCCCACACTGCGGAAACCTTTCGTTTGTTTGGAGGCTGTTCCATCGTTGACACTGTACCCAAAAAAAAAAAAAAAAATCACGAATTCTTTTGGCAAATGCATCCCGTTAACAGATTCGCTTCCTTATAAACCCAGTTTGGCGTCCAGTGTCATTTCGAAACAGTTACTGTATCGGTCACGTGACTTGCTGAAACCAATACGCGCACCGACACTGGTTTTGGTCTGTGGGCTTGACACATTCACCGACGCGTCGGTGTTGCCGGACCCATCACTAGTATCTGCCCATACAGTCTGAGATTCACATTGGGATTCACCCTTTTTTTTGAGAAACAGATGACCTGTGTTTTCTCAACAGACAAACGGAAGCCCCATTCTTGGGACCATTCCTCCACCTTACTAACAGCACCCTGCATCCTACTCTGTAGGCCATGGACACTTTTCACTGCACGAAAAGAGGGATTTGTGTCACTGTGGACGGCAGTGAACATCCGCGAATTTGCCTAATTTTCGGACGCACCTGGGCGCTTGCAGGCAGACAAACTTTAAGTTTGTTGAGCGAGAAAATCGTCGGAAACGAACCCGGCTCGCGGCGGGCTCTCACAGCGGGGTGCTAATGGCCCAGCGATTAGCACCCCGCTGTGAGAGTGCCTGGACCTCTCACTGGCCTCGCTGGTATTGGACGAAAAAGGCACGTGATTACATAAAAAAGCTCCTGTAAAGCTGACCGCCCATTGGCCAATAAGGTTAATATATGCATACTTTATATGGGCATATCACTCAGCAATTATGATTAATAATTGTGATTATGATTACTAATATTCCTGGGATGTTTGTGTACTTCATATATTCACGTCATTCTTATAAGCTGCACTATGACTAGGCTAATGCAGGCATGAATGACGTGAATCTATTGAGGAAATGAAAAAGGAAACTTTTTTTTTTAAAGCGCTTTTATTGCCACACCACACAATGTAAATAGCTTACATTGTAATAAGAACCATGTTGATAATAAAGAATTGAAAACTATATACACACACACTGCTGTAGCCTACAATATACACAATAAGTCTAAACGCCGCCGTTTGGAATCCGCATTCTTCGCATTGCTCCGGTCCCTGCAGGGTCTGCGGGAGTTGTCAGACGTCCTCATCCTGGATCAGAAGCTGGCTTCTGGGAGCTGTTGGAATAACCAATAAATAATCAAAACATAGTCTATCCATGCACAGCATATTGACAACTTGTCTATAAAGTAACAAAAGTCATATTGACAGCGTATATGTTCTTACTCTCTTTCACTCTTCTGTGGTGAGACTGTGAGTATTTCGGGTTGGCTTCAAGACGCGCCTGTAGCACAGCACACAGGTCCGTCACGCTGCTAAAAACAAACAAACAAGAGGAATGAATAAAATGACCAGTGCTTAAAAGTATCAGTGCCAGCCATGGTAAAAGTCAGCGCCGCTCACCCTCGATAGTGTCCCCGTCTGCCTCTCTGAAGTTCGGACTGTTTGCCACCGCCTCCTTCAAGCGACTCGTTACATCCATATTGTGAGGTGACAGTAGCCTGTAAAAACAATAGGCCTATGGTTAATAAAAAAAACTGCATTGACGTAACGTAACATCAGGTCCAACTCAACTAGATATTGGGAGAACATTCACTTATTCTTACCCTTGACCTGGATTATAATGCCACGGTGAGTTATGCAGGCGGCGAGCTGCTTCCTATAAATTGAAAACACGAAATTAATTTTTTTAAATAAAGCAACTCACACTGGTTTTCACGTGATGGACACAATTAAGTTGAGTTTAGCCTAAAGCCACAGTCAATAACCTACTCTTACCGCGATTTTCGGATTTTGTATCCGCCTTCTCTTGGGGGTGCGCTCTTCAACTTCTCTGGAATGTAACTCCAGTCCGTTCTCGACGGCCATCTTGCCTCCAACCTAGCGAATCTCTGGTCGATTCCCTCCAGAACCCTCTCCACGACCGTATCCACAGTGCTGGCCACCATACGAGACATTCCGGTCATAGCATTCAACAGGACTTTCATTTTATCTGCCTGTAAGCAAGTGAGTAAGTAAGTTTAATATACAGCACATTTAAAATCAGCGAGAACTGTCCCAAGTGCTGTACAGTGTCAACAAGACTAAAATTAAACAATCAAATGGTCATGTGCAAGTAGAAAAAAACACACAAACCTGTAGACCCGCAGAGAGTTGCTGGGGAGTTGAAAGCAAGTCGTCTTCCAGCCATTGTATTGCACAAACCAGGGCAGTTTTCACAGCAAGGGACCTCAGTCTCCTTCTGTCTGCCTTTCTGCCGCCAGATCTGCTCCTTAAACTTTTTGTTTACACTGCACGACACAATGTTTCTCATACGTGATTGAACGAGAGCTTATGCGAGCCGTTAAGCTCCACCAATCATATGCGTACACGTCATTACACGGAATACTCGCGAGACAACCTCCCGTCCTTTTGCTATTTAATGTTGTCTGACCACAGCTGGCAATTTGCACTGTGTTGACACAAAAATGGACTCTGCAAGGACAAAGAAAAGACCTCGGCGATATTGTGACCATTGTGACACCGAATTAAGCCATACACAATAAAACACTGAGCGCACTACTGCACATTATGTATACAGGCCAGATTTCTATATTTTTATTTTATTTAAGCAACCTTTTAGAATATTGCTGTTGCATGCTTATTTTATCTTTATCTTATCATTATTATTATACATTTGGACATCCAGTGCGGGCAACAAAGAAAAGAATTTCATTGTTCAGGGAAACACGTTTCTAACTGCACATATGACAATAAACCTTTGAATCCTTGAATCCTTGAATTTTGCCCACAAAAAGCGGTATTACAAAAGAGGTGTTTGGGAGAAAAAAAAACAGATATGCATCACCTGTCACCAGCAGACAGCGTGCACCTCTTCTTTTTCAAGACAACACAGCAACAAACTTGGCTGGAGTTGGAGGTGATAGTGATGAACGTGTAGAAACAGGCCTGCCCACCCCCCACCTCACCCCACTTGAAAATGACTGTGGCAGCTCCTGACCTGATCACTGGCATTTACATATTAAAGGCTCTCCTAAGTAGGGGAGGGGAGGGGGGCATGGGGGAGCAGTTGCCAGGTCAATTTGCGACAACTTGGGCCAAGTTTTCACTTTTACCACCGCAAATGCAGGGGCTTAACGTGTGCGGACATGTAAGGGGCCACATACATCCACAAATCCCTCTTTTCACGCAGTGTTTGCCCCTCATCCATAGGGCCCCGTCCTCAGCATACAGGGCCCTATCTATCCTGAGGTCTACCTTGTCAAACACGTCATGAATCATAATATTAAATAAAATAGGGCTACACACACTCCCTTGCGGAGTGCCGTTGTCAATGTTAGACATTCCGGAGTGACTTGCTCCAACTCTCACTTCAATGGTCCTGTTGTTCAGGAAGTCCATAATCCAGTTATACATTTTCCCCAGTTTCAACAAGAGGCCCTCTTTCCACAACATATCGTAAGCCTTTTCTATATCAAAAAAGACTGCCAGGACCATGTCCTTATTCACCTGAGCCTTTCGGATTTCATTTTCTAACACAACAACTGGATCCATAGTGGTGCGCCCATTCCTAAAACCACTCTGATGCGGGGAGAAAAGACCCCTCCTCTCAATCTCATACACCAGTCAATTTGTTAACATCCTTTCCATTAGTTTACACAAGTTTGACGTCAGGGCTATTGGCCTATAGCTCCTGACTTCTGTTTTATCCTTCCCTGGCTTAGGTATAGGTACAATTACAGAATGCCTCCAGCAGGATGGTAGCCGCCCTTGTTCCCACACCTTATTGTACAGTTTAATTATGACATTGTTAGACACATCAGATAAATGCTCAATGAAAGCATAACATACTCCATCCTTGCCTGGAGAGGTGTTTTTAGCACCATCAAGAGCTCTTTTCAACTCAAACAGTGTAAAATCCTTATCTAGGGCACTGTCACTGACTTCCTTCCTGCCCAATAGCACTCCATTATCCTGTATCACCTTTTCCCTCCGTACTTGTTCTTCAGTAGACAGGTTGTGGGAGCTATGAACTCTCATAAACGCTTCAGCAAGCATTTCTGCTTTTTCAGTATTCGTCACTGCTTCAGAATCTCCATTTTTAAGAACTGGCAAAGAAAAATCCCTCCTTATTCCACCCATCTTCCTAATCATACCCCACATGTCCTCTATTTTGGTCTCTGATCCAATGGTTCCACAAAAGTTCCTCCAATATCTCTTTTTAGCATCTTTAATAACCCTTCTAGCCTTAGACTGTGCTTGTTTATATGCAATTAGTTTATCAAAAGAGTGATTACATTTAATCTTCTTAAATGCTTTGTTTCTGTCCTTAACAGCTGCCTTGCATTCATTTGTCCACCAGGGAACCATTTTCTTTTGCCTATGGCCAGCAGACTTACCTATGGTTTCCTCTGCAGTATCACATATTATATTTGTGATCACTGAGTTAAATTCCTCAACATAATCAACAGTCGGCAATATCCCCATAAATTTGGCATCCGCAGTCATGCTATATAGTCCCCAATTGGCCTCTCTCATATTCCATCTAGGATGCAAGTTGTGCTCCAAATAAACATTATGTTCTCTTATCTTGACCAAAATAGGGAAGTGATCACTTCCCAGAGAGTTTTTAAGAACATCCCACTGAGTGGTTCCTGCTACTTGTTCTGACACTATAGTAAGATCAATGGCCGACTCCACTCCACGCACCACATCAAGTCTCGTCCCCTTAAATCAAAGTATCAAAGTGAATTTAGGAGAGGGAGGAGTACAATGGATCCAGTAATATTGTCACGCCATGGACTCATGTCATGAGTTTTATGTTTTAGGTCATGTTTGGTTTTTAGTCATGTCTTAGTTTAGTTTTTAGGTTCAGGTCTTGTTTAGTTCATGTCATGCCATCAGCCTCACGTCCCTCACCTGTGTTTTCCCTTTCAGCTGCACTCAATCCCTAATCACCCTCCACAGTATTTAGTTTCCAGGTTTCCTTTCATTCTTTGTGAGATCCTTCCCTGTCACCATCCATGCCACAGTCAAGTCAAGTCAAGTCAAGTCAAGTCTTTGTTCCATGATATGCCAAGTGTTCTGTTTAGTTCAGGGTTTTGTATCTGGCTCAGCCGCGCTTTCTTTTGATACTTTGTTTTTGAGCATCCGCGTCCTCCCTTCCCCAAACCTCACTGACAAATATGTCTAGAGAATGAAATTAGGAAGGCTCAAGGGTCCGTGTACCTTCCGATCATTCAATTATTCCATTCATCTGGCAAACGAAAAAATGAGTCAAAATTTCGTTTTTCTGTTTAACCAAAAAAATTTATATTTGTGTTTGTTTTCCTATTTTCAGCTCAAAACAGAACAAATGATAAACGGGGAAACCAAAACGAAATTAAAACTGCGAGTAGTGATATCGGCCCTCGCAGTCAAGCACAGCTCCGGCCTTGCGACCGGCACCGCCGCTCCGACGTAGTCATCAACGCCGTCACGTGTCACTTGCGCCCGTCCACCGGGCGGAGCGCGCGACGAATCTCCCAAATCGCCTTCAGTCCACGTCAATACGACACCAGTGGCACGTGTTCAAAGTTGGAGCGATATCTCACCTTCCAGACAGGAGTTACCATCACTTCCTGTTTTGTGGGGGCGGGGCTTTTAGCGACGGCCGAAATGTACCACGCCAACGTGTCAAGCGCCGCTCCGTAATGATGCACAAAAAAATACGGTGCAGATCGGACGATGTCTCAGGGAGATATAGCTGTTTAAATGATCTAGGGGCGCACTGGAGTCACACTTCAATATAATCCTATTGGGCTCTTTAGAGGTTAACAAAGGTCATTCATATCTAGTTTGGTGCAAATCGGATGATGCATGTGAGATTTAGAGCCGAACGTATGCAAACGGCGAGGGATTGGAATGTGCCATTCTGCCACACCCACACTATTTTGTAGGTCCTGACAAAATGCACAGGTGTGCTGAGTTTCATGATTGTCGGTGAAAGCATGGCTTGGGGCTGATGTTTTTAGTTGTTCTAGGGGGCGCTGTGGAGGCATTGGCCACGCCCATCAAATATTGGACTGCACACCTGGGGCGGCTGTGGCTCAGTGGTTAGTCGTTTGGCGGTTTGATTCCCACTCTCGCCACTCGAAAAAAGATTGGAACTGATAGCTGGAGGGGTGTCAGTCCACCTCCTTGTCACGGCTGAGGTGCCCTTGAGCAAGGCACCGTACCCCCATGCTCCCCGGGCGCTTCATGGCTGCTTCATGGCTGCCCACCGCTCCAGGTTGGCATCTGTCTCTGAGTGTGTGACCCTGTGCATGTGTTTCAAACAGGTGCCAACCTGGATGGGTTAAAAGTGGAGGACAAATTTCGCATGTATGGATGACAATAAATCTGATAAAAAAATAAATAAAAACACCTGTTGGGGGGGTGGATTAGGATCGATCCCAGTGAGTTTGGTGCATCTCGGCTCAAAACTGTAGAATTGAGAGCCAAACGTATGGTAACGGCGCGTTGTCTGACTTCACCAAGCCGCCATAGCCACGCCTTCAACTGAAAACTGTTGGTGCTTTAAAGCAAGTGAGACCAACTTGTTATCTGTATTCTGACACAAGATCATGTTGATTAGGTGAAGTTGGCCAGAGATGGAGCTTTCCAAGTAAAAAAAAAAAGGAACTTCCTGTTCTGAGGGGGCGGGGCTTAGATGACGTCAGCATGTGACCACGTAGGATCGTCGGGCAACCAACATGGATGACTCATACCAAGTTTGGTACAGATTTAACTTTTCACGTGAAAGTTATAGCGCTTCGTTTAGACTGGCGAGTACGCCAAGTTCGCCGCTTGGCCAAGCCCCCTAAACATGCTCAAAAACTCAAGATTTCTGATAATTTTTGTTCCCCCATCCCTTAACTGCATACCGACCAAAGATGAAGTCCGTAGCTCGGCGGAGCGTGCGCCGAATCTCCCAAATCGCCTTCAGTCCACGTCAGTACGACACCAGTGGCACGTGTTCAAAGTTGGAGCGATATCTCACCTTCCAGACAGGAGTTACCGTCACTTCCTGTTTTGTGGGGGCGGGGTTTAGCGAAGTAAAAAATGTACAACGCCAACATGTCAAGCGCTGCTCCATAATGATACACAAAAATACGGTGCAGATCGGATGATGTCTCAGGGAGATATAGCTGTTTAAATGATCTAGGGGGCGCACTGGAGTCACACTCCAATATAATCCTATTGGGCTCTTTAGAAGTTAACAAAGGTCATTCTTATCTAGTTTGGTGCAAATCGGATGATGCATGTGAGATTTAGAGCCAAACGTATGCAAATGTTTTAAATATACAAATTTGGGTTGGAATTATTATAGTAATAAAAATATTTCAGTTTAACATTTTGTATGTTTCATCTATTGAAAAGTTCTTAAGTTTATGCATTGCTTCAGTCCTGTGCAGTGGGTTAAAATATAAGCTATGTGGTGTAAAATTCAATATGCCATATCATAGATAAAAAACAGTTTTGAGTATTTTTTTGTATCTGAATAAAATCATCTTTTATCAGATTTTATAAGTTTTGAAATTCATGACTTAACACTTGGCCACCTGGAAAAACAGAAGTCATAAAATGTGGCTGGGTTCTGAAACATGTGCCATATCCATTAGGCCACAGATTACTGCTAGATATTCAGAGTGACAAAGACATAGTCAGATGAGACCAATTGATATATGCAGAATTTGTGTTATTTCTATTTTAACTGGATATAGCAATAATCATGTAATTGAAAACGTGATTTTCAGTAATAAGTAAAAAGAGGTGAGGAGTTTAGATATCATTAATTTTTGGTTTTGTCAACAGAGGTGTGTTTGCTGATACATGTGACTTCTGCTTTCCTATGTTACAGATATTCAGATAAAGGTTGGGTAGGGGGGTTACATGCTGCCATTCCGACTTACCGACATTCAATTGTCGGAATGGCGACTTTTTTTAAGAAATGAAACGTCCTGTCATTCCGAATTTCATTTTTTTCTTTTGTCGGAATGGCGGTACAATTTCAGCACCACACGCGTGGACAGCTCGCCATGCAATAATAGTTACAATCTTCATCGCGCATTCAAGGCTGTGACAACTGTCGGAAGACACGCAACCTGCTGTTAAAAATATTGCCCGTCGACATCTCCACAAAGGAAGGTGAGCCCCGATCTTAGGGGATAGTTTGGGATATTTGACATGAATCTGTATGGCATCACCATAACCAGTGTCGTGCATTCAAACTGACTTACCCCCGACAGTGTCCTGTGAGCCGAGTTCTTGTCCAGTGTTGGTCAAGGCGAAAGTAGTCCGGCTTGTTTGCTGGGGTCAAGAAATTAGCGCGTTTTTCTTCCCAAAACAGTACGTGTGCTAAAGAGTGATTTATTTCATCACAAAAACCGAAGCCGGCAAAAGTCACTCCTCGTTATCACTTGGGCCCTATACTGTCTCTCGTTGTGTATCAGTGCGCACGTCATTCTGACCGCGAGCTGTGCGCACGAGTTCACTTTGTTTACTGCTCAGGAAGATGTCTGACTACGAGAGCGACGAGGAACATATTGACTTCCGTTCAGAGCCAAGGGGGTATCTTTATGAACCCGTTTATACTGAGGAGGAAGTTCGCCAAATGGACTTAGATCGGGCAGAAAGAGAGAGGGTGGACAGAGAAGTGATGGAAACAAGCTGGAGCCAGTGCTGGAGCTGGATACCCAGGGTGGCCGACAAATCCTGGTGCACTTGTTTGAAGTGCGAAGTAATGCAGACAGAGGTGGAATGTTACTGCTGCCACGAGTGGGATTTAGTTATGCCCCAGATACAAAACCTTTCCATAGATGAGGATGTCGGCGGGACAGCTGCTGCCTGCATCACAAATAACGGTGACTTCCCTGCACTCCTGAATGCAGGCGTCTGAGAACTTTTTTCCATGTTCCCAAGATCAACTGGAAGAGGCGTCCCAGACCAGCTGGACCCGATGGCCAGTTGTCTGCAGAGTAAGACAGTGTTGAGCACTGCCAAAGAACAGAAAGACTCGTGCGCACAGCTCGCGGTCAGAATGACATGCGCACTGATACACAATGAGAGACAGTATAGGGCCCAAGTGATAACGAGGAGTGACTTTTGCCGGCTTCGGTTTTTGTGATGAAATAAATCACTCTTTAGCACATGTACTGTTTTGGGAAGAAAAACGCGCTAATTTCTTGACCCCAGCAAACAAGCCGGACTACTTTCGCCTTGACCAACACTGGACAAAAACTCGGCTCACAGGACACTGTCGGGGGTAAGTTAGTTTGAATGCACGACACTGGTTATGGTGATGCCATACAGATTCATGTCAACTATCCCTTTAAGGGATAAACTCACACAGAACTTCCTCCCTGCTCGTAAAAAGAGCAACGGTTAAAGAAACCAGTGGGCACCTTAAAGTGCAATCCTCATACAATCACTATGCAAACAACACAACAACAAGATCCACATCAACAACAGCATTTTATTAACTTTTCATTCAGAATTAGGTGAATACAACTGAAATTAGCAACAAAAAAAACAACAATAATAATTAATTTCGCCTAAACTGTAGGCTTTCTTTTGTCCCTATATTAACATCTATAAAACATCAGGGACACAAAACCCAACGATTTTAAAACAAGGCCTACTATTCCAAATTTACGATGCAGCGCTGGGCAGCGCTCCAGTACTGCTCCAGCGTCCTGCCTCCCCGCCTGTACTGTCTGCGCAGCCGCTGAAGGCGCTCCTCCAGCTGCCTCCACTTGCGCCGCAGAAAAGGGGCTGTTTATGAACTAGACACTGTTACGAGGACACAAGGTTTTGTGTCTGATGGGGGTGACAAAAGCTTCCAAATGCTTCTCAATGGAGGACAGAGTTTAATTTTGGACCACAATGAATACTATGCGTCTTACAATGTTTCATTAATTGACCCAATTTAAGTCACATGTTAAA
Organism: Odontesthes bonariensis; assembly: GCF_027942865.1. NCBI lineage: Eukaryota > Metazoa > Chordata > Actinopteri > Atheriniformes > Atherinopsidae > Odontesthes > Odontesthes bonariensis. Next base: position 38,678,992 of record NC_134516.1, on the reverse strand, counting down.
GAAGCTACCCCCCTTTCACCATCAATTTGGTGTCAGCACTGCTGCTTCTCAAGTCACCTCCATCAGAGGAAAGTATTTCACACGTTTCCTTGGCCTTGTTATTGATAGCTTAAGTGTCTTTAGCTACATGCTTACGATGGAATGATTTACAAGAGGCGTTCATGGATGTGGTCCAGGTTGAGGATCGTTCCGAATCCGCCCATTAAGGCGCATCACTTACAAAATTCTACCACATCTTTTTACGATCATTTATGTCCTACTGGTTAGTTATTGAAATGGTATAGAAGTAATTTATAAGGACATCTAAATGAGCATCATATTAGTGTACTGGGTGAGTGACACCCTTCGCTTACCCTCCACACGGTTGTTGGTCCGCGTGTCCGACCTGCGTCGGAAAACATTCCATATGGGGGGTGGGAAGATAGCCTGGTCCCCCACATAGGTCCTTTCCAAGTAGGCCAAAAATTGGACAACCTGGGCATACAAGCCAATCACCTGCCGGGTCCTGACCAACAGGCGGTAATTTTGTTTCACCAGGGCAGTGGGAAGGTACCCCAAGGCCATCACCTTTCTCAGCCACTGTTTAAGCGCGTCGTCGCGCCGGTAGAGAACTGCAAAAAGTTAAGGGAATAAGCAAAACAAAAGTTCTGGCACTCCTTTAACAAAATATGTATTTTATGGTGTCATTTAGACTAGAAAGCAGTCCTTTCCCATGCACGGGGAGCAAAGGCCTCCATGTGCGCGCTTACGCCTCGCATCTGGACCCGAAAGCAACTTGGTAACTGAAGCCCACTGAGAGTATCACAGGTGGTTCAACCTGTAGCCTTTTGTTGTTTGCACCACTTACACACTTACCGGCAAGCCCCAGCTCCTGCACCTTCCGCCATAGGCTCTGGCACAGATGGAAGTAGCACCCGGCCGCCGCAACCGTTGGCAACTCTGCCCGCAGAGCCACCATCATGCCGAGCTCAAAGTCGGTCACGACCTGACCTGGACTCCATCTACAGACAGATATACACTTTATTTATCCCCAAGGGGAAATTCGTGTCCCATGTTGCTCTAGTCTGTATAGATAAAGAGAAATAAAAATGTTTGTCCATAGTGATTTCTCTACTTTGGGATAAATGCACTACGAACCATAGCTGGCACTTCCGCAACGTCATCACTGTCCTGTGAAAGTTCGTAAGTGGGGGAATCACTATGGACAAATTCTGAACAAATAATCAATTAAAACATACGGTCGCAGCTGATGTATGACAACCTCTGCATTCGTTTTCTATTGATAAAATGAACACAATATGACCTGTGAGTAGGCCTAATTGTTGGATGCACTGTAAGGATGATAAATGAGTGTTGATATGTCTCTGCCATTCACTTGAAGCTGTCTGTTTTCCCCTTCGAATGCTCCGCCCGCTCAGGCTTAAACTTTTTTTTTTATTTATCTTGGTTCCGGTTGCTGACCGACCCTGTCAATAAATGTGCGACCCAAACATTTATAACAGCGCAAAATGCTACTCTATAATATTCAATTCTTTTAACTTGGTTACGTGGATTATAAACCATTTAAACATGAAATGCATGGCAGCATAAAAAATCTAATGAAGCACGGCTGACACACACTTACTGTTCCCCCGTGACGCGCAGAATGCGCCTTTTTACGTGGCGCAGTACAGCCCTGTAATGCGCCTCTGTCTTGCCCACCATCAGGACTGATACAAAGTTGATCGTCCTCCCCATGTACAGGCCGCGAATCGTGACGAACTGTAGGTAGGGCCTTGGGCATGTTTTAAAGGTCCCATCCATGTATATCTAGACGGAAAAGTGACAATATTAGAACAACTGATTGGGATATTAAACTATTGGGAATGGATATTGGAAATGGATTCTAACCTCGCGACATTGGGCCAGGTGCCGCAAGTTTGCAGTGGTTGTGAAAACTATAAACCCATGGAGGTCATCTTGTTTCGACAAGAACTCCTCCCCATCCCACGTTTTGGCCCACGGCCCCTCCACAGCCACCTCCTCCAGGCTGTGTGGGATGGGCGGCATGAGGCTAGCTCTCCTCCTCTCCATCCTCGATCGGACTGCCTCGTATGTTGGCATCGCTGCCAAATAGTCAACCCGTGCTAGCACCTGGTTGAATAAAAGTATAGCTTGTTAGTATTGTTTATGGGATCTATTTAATTACCTGACTATAGGCTTACTAAGCTATATTATACATGATGATAGGCCTATGTATAATGTAATATAATGTAACGTGAATATTCATCACTATGCAGTATCAACATATAGTTCCGTTTGGATTTTTTTTTATACTGTATAACAAACCAAACCTTTCGAAAATCGATGGAAATTTGAGGGAGTTACGGTCATCTGAAGAGTATGTATCACTGAAAACTCATTGCAATCGGTTGAGGACGTTCGCTTTCATTGACGGGAACGCGGATGACGTATAGTCTAGACAGATCTGTGACGCAGACAACGTGGGTGGCATTGCATTATTAAGAACAGCTAGCCATCACAGCCACTGCTGTTAGTGAACAGAGACCTATGCAACCCATCAGATTTCTTAGAAAATCTTAAGACAATGACGATCACACCACTGATAATGAAAAACCCATTTTGTGTAATTCATATAATAAGCTGTGAACTCACCTCATCGTACACCCGTTTGCTGGGTCTTGACAGTTCCGCCGTCACCGCCCGATCAGCTCCTCCACCAGGGCATTGGTAGCCACGAGGGCTTCTTGGTCACCGTGCTGGTGTTCCCGAGGTCCAGATAAAATTTGGATGTTTGCCTCATTATCGACATTTAGATAATTTGTTTTTATGTATACAGAGCAGCCTCTCTCCGCACAACGCCAGTACATTACATCTCACCTTATTGCGAACATATCTATACTTGTCAAAAATTAGACATTTGCCACCTCTGCTGCTCGCCACCTGCAGGTATGCCATGATGCTAGTAATAGCCCAATGTGTCCCTTTGATGTGTATTTACAGTAGTCAGTAGGGTTGCCGAATCGACCTTCATGTTTGTAAACAACGGCGCCTTTCGCACATCTAACCCAAGATAAAAGCCGTCATTCTAAGCGACAATTGTATAGCTAAAATGTGACCCGCTCTATTTTGAGGTACGGGCAGATAACATGAAAAAACAATGGATTAAAAAAAAAAAAAAGATTTTTTTAGCTAATTTCGAAGAATAGACATTAAAAAAACAATCTCCCCAAGTTGTATAGTCCATATAATTGAGGAAAGGCACGTAAATGACAATTCAAGTTGACTTACAAGTTGTATTAAATGCGTTAAAATTTAACAGGTTGAACAAATTCATCGACTCCTCCCGTTCACGTATACCGTTCCTATACCTCTGAGGATTTCTATCTCTGCTCGCTTCATAAAACCAATCAAAATGCTTAAAAATGTACACACACAGTGACACAAAGGCCCACAATAGGCGGGAAGTCACGTTTCGAGTGACAGGTGCACGCGATTGGTCCAGCCATCACTCCTGTCAAACTAGCCATCTGTGTTGGTGTAGCCTAAACTAATCGTAGAAAGTCTCTCAATATTTGTCATTGTCAAAAAAGTCATCGTCTTGTATTACAATATTAGTATCGTGTAGTACTATAGTGTAGTGTGTTGATCTGTGTTTTTGTTTTAAAATGTCATTCGCTAAAGAAAGTAATGTCGCGAAAGCTATAAACTCCCGTGGTGTCCAATTTTAGCTCTGCTGCTGGACAGCAAGACTTGCTAGCGCTAGTTACTAATTTTTATTTTTGTTACTGAGGTGATATCTTCTGAAGAAGAAAATGACAGCGATGTCGAAGACTCGGATATGGAAAAGGAGCAAGAATTCACCACTCGTGGAAGATGACGATGAAGTCATTGAGCAACCTGTGACTGATATTAATGAGATGACGAGGGCTATGTCGAGCTGTGGAGCAGTGTGTGTGGGAACAAAAATAAATATTTTCTAATCATTTGGGCTTCAGTCTGGTTTAATACCATTTTATATGTGTACAAATAACTTTGGTAAAATTAAGCTTTAAGATAAAGAGGATTTTGAAAGAAACGGGCAAAAAAAAAAAAAAAAAAACTTTAAACACGATTTTCAATCTAAAAAAAAAGGGTGGAAGATCATAAATCGAATGGCCATATTTTGAAAACCATCCAACGTATGACTTTGACTATGGTATCATTTTAAAGCTTATTTCCATTCCCTTCTTTTGATGCCAAAATCTCAATTTTGACATTTGGGCCACTGTGACTCATTTTTCTGGATCAGGTCACAAATTAGTAAGAATGACAATTTCTAGTTATTTGCTTTATTTAATAGCAGACCTTTATTGTTTTGTTATATTTTCAACAGTTTTTAGTGGTGGACACCTGGGGGCACACACACTCTCCGCCTCCACCTTTCCATTTCTAATGAACCTCCACGGTGCGTGCCCCCACTACATCCCATGTTATGCTACGTCATCTTTGTAGAGCCAATAAGGCTGTGTATTATGGACATAGGCACGCTTCAATTAAACTGAAATACACATTTTGCGCATCATGTACAAAAATCCGGGACATTCAGTGTCCAGGATTTTTTTTATTTTATTTTCCTGGACAGACCATGAAAATCCTGGACAGGTGGCAACCCTAGTAGTCAGTATGGCTAACAGTGGCTAATAATGAAGTGATGGATTATGGGTTCTGTGGTGAAAAACACAAAAATAATCATGCAATTGGAACGAATGGATTGAAATTGACATTACCCGTCATTCCTAAAACAGTAGCCTAGTCTGGGCTAGGGAAATGAGGTGGAACAAGATAAACAGACACCAGCTGTGAAACAGTAATGTGAAGGTTGCTTTTATTCACAAGTTGTTTTTGATCAGGTCATTTAAAAATGCAGGCTACCTTGGTGTATAAGCTGGTAACGTCCATCGTTATGAGGAATGTTTCACTTTCACCTAGGTCAATTTGTGTGAGTGTTTCAATGAAGGCACCAGTGTCCTTGAGGACAGATGTTTGCTCCAAACCCGGGTAAACGCATTGATGTGTGGAGTTGGAGAATGTGAGAAAAGGCGACACGGTGATCTCTCCTTCCTGCTATATCTTTCACGCCAGCTACACACCATGTCTCTCTGTTATAACCACGGTGGAAATGATATTTTATGACCTCTTGGACTTTTATAGGCTATTCGGTCAGTCGGAAGCTGCCGGTTTACTTGAATCCGGACATAAAAAACGGCTGAAAATGTCATTTTTACTACAGTGGCATTTTTAAATGCCTTAAAAAAATACCTTAAATACGTTTTTTTTTTTAAATGGTATTTTCAAAGTGTCGGAATGTCGCAGTGGCGTCATGTCTGAGTGACGGGATGTCGGAATGCCGGTTGCATACCGGGTAGGGGATCTTTTTCTGGAACATTTTTTCACATATTGCTTGAAATACTCTTCACACCCCCATTGCAACCAATTAATTAAAAGTTTTGACACATGAAAAGTTTTAGTGGCCTCTAGAACGTACAATCGAGGAAAAACACTATCCAATCATACTGAACGGACTGTTCACAATGTTCACAAGAGTGAAGAAAAGGGTTGGGACTTTTTACCTGTGTATGTTCAAAATGCAGCTTCGCTGGACTCAAAATCCAGGATCTCCTACCCTACCTTTAAATCAATATGTAAATGCATCCAACAGTGCTGGGGGTTACATTTTCAACGATAATTAATGGTATAGAAGCAAAGAATAGGGTGGAGTGCAGACGCTTTATGATATAACACAGTAAGGTGTATTTATAGAGATTTATTGTTTCAAAATGAATTTGTAGTGCAAAGTAAATTAACAGCTGTTGCTTTTGCGATTTAAATGAAAATACTGTGGTAAAATAATGCATGTTATGAGTAGTCCAGTAATGTTTTAACATCTACCGTCCATTGATTATCTGTAGAATAACTTTATAAGTGGTTGTAACATTTAATAATACGAGCTTCCGCTACAGTCGATTTTATTTTGAAGTGCTTGGAATCAACTTCCGGTTTTCACAGTACGTGTCTGCAACGAAACGCCCTGATGCGCTCTTTGCCAGAAGGATTCAATCATAAAGGTACACATCCAGTCTTGTGTTTTTTTGTATTGTATGGAGTAAGTTTTATTGTCATTAATTGTTATAATAATCTTGCATTGTTTACATATATACATTTATATATATAAATAAATGTGTGTTTTTGTGTTTTGTAGAAATGGCTGTTTCTTCACCATCAAAGTTCCCTGAATTCGTAGATATGGAGATACAGTTAGCCAAAAATGATAAATTTGTAGAAGTATTTAAGAGTAATTAATATATTAGAGCTAGGGTACATTTTTGTTTTGCTATTATTACGAAAGATTTAGCTCCAGTTCGCCCCCGGGGTAGAGACGACATTTTGTTAATGGGACCGCTGCAGTGCGTATTAATAAACTTTTTTGGAACAGACGGTGTAAAAGTCGACTTCATTTGTTTATTATTAACGTTTTTGGTCATTTTAAAGGGTGTTCAAAGAGTTTGTGATATTTGTTGTTGTTTTTGATTAGTCATAAAATGAAGTTTAGTGAATACATTTATAAATTAGTATAAGTAATTATGAGTAATTCATATTTCAGAGTTAATGTACATTTATGTTTTGCATCTAGAACGGCTTTTGCTACTTTTAAAAGTAAGTTGGTATGCGGGTTGTGTCGCCATGCTTTGGCTATTTGCACGAGGTGAAAATACGCCATTTTGTCAATGGAAAATTTGTTACTTGCATTGAGAATGAGGTGTCATGTGTCTCTGGTCGGCCATGTTGGCAGGAGACAGTATTGGTTGCCAGGGGCAACGCCATCAGAACTTAACGGAGACGTACCTATATATTCCAGATATCTTCCAGCATTTGTAATTTTGGCAGGACAGAGACGAATACAAAAAAATGCAGAAAGATAAGGCGAAAGAAAAGGGACCTCACAGGGACAAGCTTATTACAAGTGCAAAGCAGCAGTATTTGGAGAAGCTCTCGAGCATCCAAAATATTGATCCTTACGAGCTCCTTGCAGCAGAATGGCACAGAGACCTGGACCAGTTACCTCCGTGCACATATATCGACATAGTAAATGATCTTGTCTTTGGTGTAAGTAAGTACTTACAAGTTAAGACTTGTTTCGTAAACAGTAGATTAACGAGATGTTCAATGTACACAAACGTTTCCAATGTTTTGATGTATGCTAAAGCTTATGTTTAGGTATTTAGTTGTCATTTGATTTTAGCCCAACGACACATTTAATTCTCAACGTCTGGACTTCTTGGGAGCTGAAAAAGCAGCTAATTGAATTACTCATTATATGTACCACAAACAGTGCTTTTTGTCTGCTCATTAAATGAAAAAATAATTGAATTAGCTTAAATATGTTTTTTGTTTTTTTTTAAAATCCTTCCTCACGCGGAGTTCAAAGTTAAGTTTACGCCAAATAAAATCTGGTGTTTAGTACAACGTGGCGTCTCCTCGTCAGGTCAGACATCTGCTCACCCTGATGCTGCTTCCATTTAGGAAACCTAAAAAAAATGTATTTTGTTGTTCCCATGTTTCCCAAACGTATTATGTGAGGTACTGGAACAGTTCTTCACACAGCAGTGATTTCCAGGCATGTTTTTGCAATTCTGTGCTGTTTAAACTTACTGATTTAAAAACACATGCGTACACTGTAAACAAACGGAGAGAATGCCGTTTTAACGCTAGCATCCTGCCAACATGGCGGATAGGGGCGGGGCTCTGTACTACGACGACAATTCCTCAATCTCAATAGCCTAAGAATGAACACACGGTGTAAAACTCGATTTAATCTTTTAAGTTTTTTCCTTATTTTTTATGGTATCCAAAGAGTTTGTGCCTTTGGCATGTTGTAATTGTTTGTTTAGTTTACAGCGAGTTCTCATAAAGTTCAGCGACATGTTAAATGTTCGTATGGTCATTAGAAAATATCACAATAAAAAGTAAACAGAGAATTAGTGACTAGTTATTGTGTTGTAGTGTTTGGAAAAAGTTTTGGGGTGTGTATTGGAGTGTTATAACGAGAGGTGATACACGTTGATAAAGCCGCTGATGAGGGGTTTGGTGCGTTTGTTTTAATTGGATGGGACATTTCATACGAGTTGTGTAGAGTGATATTTAAGGTGAGCTAAGATGAATTTAAAAAAAATGTATCATCTACAGTTAATGAACAGTGGAGGAATAAATGCACAATGGAACCATGTTTTGATAATTAATTATATCAAATCAAAACTCAATGATAATAGAGAGAACAATAACTTCTTTGTTCATAGGGGGTGTTGAAGATGAAAGATTGTTTTAGAAAATTTGATAAACAGCTAATGAAGTTTCAGAGCGAGTAGGGTTAGATAAAGAAGGCAACATGACAAGGAAAAGAAGTAGAATTTGCATGGATGGGTTATGTTTCAGGGGCATTTTTCTGCATAAATAGTATTAGGATGGAACATTAAATGTGTAATTGTATCACGTTCCCTGTAGTTTTGGACATTAATTACTAGTATGTCAATTTTCGTTTTTATTAAAGGGAGTGTATTATTCAAAATGCACATTTTTTATGTTTGACTTTCATTTTGGTCTACATTTGTCTTAATTTCAGTCAAAGTGTTATTTCTCCTGCATTATACTAGATGTAGTGATCAATATGTTCAGTTCAAAAGTAAAAATGAAGGATTATATGGTCAGTATGAAAAACTGGCATGTACTTTATGTTATAATATTAGGAGTTTTTGTCTCATTTAACACTTAATGTTTGTTTTTCATTTACAGTACCTTTGTTCTGATCCTTCTGTATCGAGAGAGGATGTATTTTATAAAATGACGGAAAGTTTCAAAAGGTGCCTCGATTTATTGGCCAAAAAGGAGAGGCAGAAGAACAGCCAGGAACAGAGGGGTGACGTCCTGGCTGAACAGATAAAAGTCATACAGCAGAAGTTAGTTTCATGCCAGGAGGAGCTGGATGCTCTTAAAAGCACAATCGCTTTTTGCATTGATGGTATGTATATGTGTAATGTTGGTTGTTATTGGTGGGTTTTATTAATGTTTTTGTTGTTTTTATGGTCATTTATATTTTTGAACAACAAAATAACTGGATTTCTATTTTGTAGTTGAAGACATTTTGTTTCTTATGTAAGTAGGTTTTTCAAGTCAAAAAGCTGATTGTTATAAGTTTGTTATTTTATGTTTGAGGAACTTGGAGACTGGATTTAGGTGCTGTTTACACATACCCGGGTATTTTGATGAACGAAGACCTTTCCCTTCGTTTGTGCCTTTCGTTTATACACTAATAGAGTTTTTTCCTCCGAAAACGAGGCATAAAAAAACTTTGTTTAGCGTTTGTGTATAAACTGGTTGAAAGAGACAAAAACGGAGTTTTGGGCAATATCTGCGGTAAAAGACTGACATCCATTGTTTATCTGGCAAGCATGGAGGTACTAGCAGCATTTCTGTTTTTAAGAGCTATACTCGCTTGTGTGCTTTTGAAAATTAAAGTCATACAGTGTATTGACCAACAAAGACGCATTAGGGCTCGGAGGGCAGCAATTGTGGAGCTTCCTCTGGCAGACAGCCCGGCCATACCACGGCCAGCGACGGGGATTCTGGGTTAGACCCGGACGGACTGCGTATTTATGCTGATCAATGTAGACGTGTTTTTTGTTTTTTTTTTAAAAACGGGGCTGTGTGCACCTAGTTATTTTTGCAAACGAAGGTTAGAAAATATGCGTTTATCAAAATACCCGGGTATGTGTAAACAGCACCTTAGATGCTAGAGGATAATAGAGGTTTGTCAGGGTCATTATTAGCTGGGCATTACTGATGGGCCATTTGCTGTTTAATAGTTTGAGTGAACTGTGCTAAGACATGATTTCAGTTATTTTGGTCAAATCTGAAGGGAACGATGTAGGTGTTTTAACATTGTTTTTATGAGGCTGGATTGTTGAAACTGAGGATATTTGACATGTTTATAGAATTTCACAATATTACCTTCTGATATATGGTGTAGAATATCTGTGTAAGTTTCATACTATCTGTTCTATAATCTTGTTTTTCACATTATATTTTTTTAGAAAAGGAGGACAAGGCGTGCCAAACGGAGGTGGAGGGAGACTGTCTCCAATTAGTTGCAAAATGTGTTTGTTAATTTAGTTTTTTATGTATATTTTTTATATATACTTATTTTACTTTGACTATTTTTCTGTAAATGTTTTTGTTTTAGTGTGGTGTGTGTAAATGAATATTAATATTTTCAGTTTGTGTCAGTGTGTTTGTTTTAAATATACAAATTTGGGTTGGAATTATTATGGAAAATAGTAATGTAATAAATATATAAGTCTAATATTTTGTATGTTTCCTCTATTGAAAAGTTCTTAAGTTTATGCATTGCTTCAGTCCTGTGCAGTGGGTTAAAATATAAGCTATGTGGTGTAATATTCAATATGCCACATCATAGATAAATAACAGTTTTGAGTATTTTTTTGTATCTGAATAAAATCATCTTTTATCAGATTTTAGAAGTTGTGGAACTCATGACTTAACACTTGGACACCTGGAAAAACAGAAATTATTTTAAACACACATTAGGGGACGTCGTAAGTCGGGTTCGAATCCATGACAAGAAATCTGTCATGGTAACGATGCACGTGTCATATCCACTAGGCCAGGGATCCTGCAGGATAACCAGAATGAAGTCGCTTCTCGGCACTGCAGTGAATTTGCGGGTTACCGTTGCATTGTGGGAATTATAGTCTTGGTGCGTGCATGTCTGTAACTGGTTTGTAGTCAGATTAATATTATAAATTATTTGCATCGTATGAGTAAGTTTTTTTTTTTTTTTAATTGTTATTACTTGTTATTGTAGCAAGGATAGGATTTAAGTAATAAATAACAGTTTGGAGTATTTTTTGTAATTAATAGTCTCACGTGACGTCTACGGTATTTCCGTTGCCTTTCTTTCTGGTGCTGGCCGCGCCTAGCTTAAATATTCGCTCTCGTTAAACCTACTCTCAGTTCTTAACTGGACTCCTCTTCGAGTGATCATTTTTGTGAGCTCCAAGTTTTTCAAACAGTTGAAAGAGAGAAGCATACTGCTGAACACTTTTTCTTCCTTTTTGTGCAAATTGTCGATTGTTGGACTTTATTTTTCCGAGGTATCCATCCATCCATCCATCCATCCATCATCTTCTCCGGGGATCGGGTCGCGGGGGCAGCAGCTTGAGCAAAGAGACCCAGACGTCCCTGTCCCCGGCCACTTCCTCCAGCTCTTCTGGGGGGACCCCGAGGCGTTCCCAGGCCAGCCGAGAGACATAGTCTCTCCAACGTGTCCTGGGTCTTCCCCGGGGCCTCCTCCCAGTGGGACGGGCCCGGAACACCTCACCGGGGAGGCGTCCAGGAGGCATCCTAACCAGATGCCCGAGCCACCTCATCTGACTCCTCTGGATGCGGAGGAGCAGCGGTTCTACTCCGAGCCCCTCCCGGATGACCGAGCTTCTCACCCTATCTCTAAGGGAGAGCCCAGACACCCTGCGGAGGAAACTCATTTCGGCCGCTTGTATTGGCGATCTCGTTCTTTCGGTCACTACCCACAGCTCGTGACCATAGGTGAGGGTAGGAACATAGATTGACCGGTAAATCGAGAGCTTGGCCTTCTGGCTCAGCTCCTTCTTCACCACGACGGGCCGGTGCAGAGCCCGCATCACTGCAGACGCCGCACCGATCCGTCTGTCAATCTCCTGTTCCATTCGTCCCTCACTCGTGAACAAGACCCCGAGATACTTGAACTCCTCCACTTGGGGAAGGATCTCATTCCCGACCCGGAGAAAGCATTTTCCGAGGTAAGTTTTGTTAAGTTTTTTTTTTTTATTAATCAGTTAAGGGTTAGCCGTGATTCTGTTTTGATAGTTAATCTAAAATTACTGTTTGAAAATATCAATCTTTTTGTAAAGAGAAAATACGAAATGCATGAATGTAATATTAACTGTATAAGGTAAGGGCGTTAATAGTGTGTTTTTTGGGACGCTGTCGGTGGCTTGCGTGCCTCGTGCTGCGTTTAAAAACATGGCTGCTAACACGAGGCTGCACTGTAAACAAACGGGGAGAATGGCGTTTTTTACGCTAGCATCCTGCCAACATGGCGGACAGGGACGAGGCTCTGTACTATGACTACAACTCCTCATTCTCAATACAGTCTGTTCACTTTTCTTTGGTTGAAATTAAAAAGGATTTTGTTTTATTGATAATTGTGTAGCATCAAAGCAAATGTAAACGGTATTTAAATTACATGCGTTTTAAGAGGTCGCATAGGTGAGTTTTTTTGTGCTGCTGTTTTAAAAATAATATAGTGACTGCTTTTGAGCTGGTTGTTGTTGGTTTTTTATTGGGATTTTGGGTATATATATATTTTTAAGCTATTTAAACTAAGGGCTGATTTATACCTGTTAAAGCTGCCGTCGGCAGGTTTTCAAAATTCCGAGTCTTTTGTCGGAAAATTCGAACTGATACAACTCTCAGGTCCATCCCCCTCTGTGTACGAGTTTGTGCACGTGAGTTCACACCAGTGAGCGCGCACACACTAGGGGGTTTGCAAGGGCTTGCGTTGCGTTTGTTTTTGTTTCATGTTTGGAATGATAAATAGACAGCAGAGGAGCTTGGTTTATCTGTTATACTATTATATATATATAAAAAAACTTTTATACTTGTTAAAAGTATCATGATATCATACTGTCTTTTACATGTTTATCCATGAGGATTGAATGTTCCTTTTCAATGGTTTTATGTATTTACTGGCTTTCTCTGTGCAGAAAACTTTCAAATCATTTGCATAGTCAACTTAACATGACTGCTTACTTTCATAATTAGGATAAATGGTAGTATTTGTTCTTGTAAATATGTATTTTTAACAGATTTTAGTAGTTGTGTTTTTGTATATTGTCTTCTCATCATTGATGTGCTGTAATCCCTTATGTTTTTGTCATATTTCTCTAATGTCAATTTGCAGATGCCACGAATTAGTCGTAGATCTCAGGCTGCTCGTCGCCGTGCTGAGGCTTCTCCTGTTCAGCGCATTGGCGTACCAACGCCATCCAGTGACTTTGTTGGGCGTGAGTATCAATTTTTGTTTATATATTATTAAAGAATGGAGAGTATTTGTATATTCTGTGTGTTAATATATATTGTTTTTAGTGATTTTTATTTATATATACATATATATCTTTTTCTTTATAGGCCATGGAACTGGACGCAGTCACAAGCTGGTCATTCCAGATGGGAGTCTTGATAAAGTATGAAAATTTTCATGATATTCAAATATACAATGTAGAAATGGATTGCTTATTGTCATCTTGCTATAATTTCTCTCTTTTTTTTCATAGCTGGTTCTTGTTATCGGGGCGTCCTTGGCAGATGGCATAGTTAAAATGCAAGGAGGCTGCATATCTTTTGGATTCATGTCGACTCCAGGGGCTGATGCAGATCAGCTGCGCAAGGAGGTTGACGAGGTTGTACTTCCTCGTGATCCTGATGCTATTTGCGTTTTTTTGCTCCTTCCAACAACCTCACGTGCAGCAGCAACCACGAAGAGGCAGGACGGGCCTTTAGGTTGTACCTGAAGGCAGTTCGTGAGCGCTGCACTAAGGTGTGTATTATTGTTTTTTCAGCATCAGTAGTTGATGTATTTGTAAATGAAATAATTTAGTAATGCAATTCTTTCTCTAGGTTTTCTGTATCGGTATGATTCCACGCTTGATAGAATCCATGGAGAAACAGGAGCTATTCCAGCAGGAGTATCATCGCGTTTCGGCAAATCTAAGTATGGAGTAAAATAATTCTGAGTTCATTTCCAGTGTTTAGATGGCAGTTGTCTTTGGTGAAAATGATGTTTGTATAATTATACATATTTTTATATTTGTTTTCAGAGATCCCGTTTTATTCCATTGCCGAGGACTTCCCCCTAAGTCGCGTTGGTCTGTGGTGTTATGATGGGGTAAGTACAATCTGAATATAAGAAAGTGGTGAGATTTTATATTCAATTCTTATTTTACTTGTCTGTTGTTTTGATGATTTATATACATTTTTTTGGTTTAGATTCACCTTGACGACAACAAGGGGATGCGCATCCTCAGTGATCGTATTTGGGTGTCTGCGCATCAGTTCCTGCACGTGTCTGCACCCAAGCCACTGGCCACGAGTCAGGCAGCTGCTCCGTACCAGCCGAGGTTTGTGCCCCGTCCGGCTGTGAAGGGAGTGGAACGCGTTCCACCTCCACCCCCTCCAGAGTGGACAACCGGGAGATACGGCAGGAAGGTAAGGAAGTTTGTTGTTCCCAATGTACTTTCATGCAAGGATAGGATTTAATTTAGTTAAGTTGGTGTGTAATGTTCTGAAATGGCTTTTGTGTGTTCTTTTTATAGAGGAGCCATTCGGGGGAATCTGACTCACCCTCTGACTCACCCGAGGAAAGGGTGGTTCCTGATGAGCTGAGTGTTTCACAACCACTCTTAGTGAAGCATTTTTAATGTGATTAGTATATTCATTATTTCAATTTTTGTGTAACAGATTGCTACTCCAGTCAGTGGCGGACTTAGCAATTTGAGGGCTCAAGGCGAATTTGTCTAGGGGGCCCATCAACATTAATATGCGAGAAATAAGTTTACTGTATATGGAATTGTCGTCTAGCGCAGATCTGTAGACTAATACAGAGTTGCGACACGCTTTGAAGTTGCCGCTAGGGCTGTCACGTGGTTCATGTGAGCCTCCGGAGTTCCAAACTTCACAGCGCTGTCAGTCAGTTTGAACGGGTTTTAGCGGGACGGAGCACAAAAACGATAACTTTAACATTTACGACGCAATTTTCGGTAAATATTGACCCATAATGTGCATTGATCACTTCACCGACGATGTATTTTATCAACGTTTTTCTTTTTTGGAGCGCAGACACACATTTATCACCATTTTAAATCGTAGAGGGTACCCCTGCATGCTAGCAGGGGGCAGCTACCTCGTCCTCCTTTATACTGAATCATGCCAGTGGTCCAGCTTACCTTCAGATCTACATCCTTCAACAGAGCCTGATGTTACTGTCTGTTCCCAGGATCTACTCCTGTTGTCCCAAACACTCCATCTGTAGAAGATGTCATTCAGTCTGTCTGTTCTCTCTGGTGTCAGATGGACAATGAGCCCCCCCACCCCTGCGACCCGATCGACGGATTCAGCGGGTATAATGGATGGATGGATGGATTAAAATATGAATTTAACTTTTTTTTCTGGTTAAAACCATATTAATGACAAAATAAATGTGTCAGTTGTGAAAAAAAATAAACAAAACAGATTTAAAACAAACATTTTATTATAAAATGTCATCATGGAAAATGTAAAACAAGCCTTATTAAAGAAGTTATTTTACTGCTATTTATACTGTTGGGTAGATTAATCTGCAACAATGAGCTGTATTTGATCAAATTCAAGGGTTTGGACATTGTAGAAAAGTTCTGAAGTCCTAATGAGGGTTGATCCATGACAGCAGCGAGCACCATCTGCTGACCTCCCTGACAACAACAACAAAGAAATTAATAAATTCATTATCACAGCTGCAAAGTCATGCTGAAAAAAAACTTACTTAATTAAATTAGTCAGCTAATGCCTCACTATACCTAAAATGTTGTAATTTAATCAATTTACCGTAGAAAATACGTCAGAAATACCAAAAATGTATTAAATGTATTATTACTATAGGCCTATATAGTATTTTGGTAATGTTTTAAAACCTAACAATCAAAACAACTTTACACAATGTCACCTGACAAAAAGTTAACAGACTTTAGTGAAATGAGCACGTTAATTACCTCACGTTAGCCTCCGTTACCAAGCTTTAAGCTAGGTCCCTAAATCCATTCCATTTTTAACGTCGACATTTTGCTAACCAAATGTAAAAATAACTATATCTAAGAGTATACTTCTGATAGATAATGCTCAAAAATGGAAAAAACGTTTAAAATGCTGTTATTTTATTAACTTACCAGTAATTTTTCTTCACGAGTAATTGAGGTTATCGGAGCTGCGTCTCTTGTTTGGAACTCTTTTTACACCACTCTGGTCTAGCGCATATGGCATGAATGGAATATTCCATTTTAACGCGAATAAGAGGGCGTGTGCACGTAATCTGTATTTCTTTGTAATTTATTGTGTTGTTTTTGTTTCCAATTTAAACATACAAAAATCACCATTTATGAACGCACCATCTGTGAATTACTGTCCAAAGGGCCCCAATTACCAGCTGTAGGCCAATGGGAAGTTTGCAGCTAGACAGGGGGCCCCTACAGTGGAGGGGTCCAAGGCGGTTGCCTAGCTATGCCTCTATGCAAAGACCGCTTCTGACTCCAGTTTTGAAGGAGTGTTACATCCGCCTGAATCCTGTTGGTTTTTCACCTGATTTGTTGGTTGCCATGGAAAAAGTTTCTCCATTGGCAGTGGCAGATGTTCACACAGGCAACGAGTTAAGTTGCAGCAAAGTATTTAAAAACATAGTCTCAGTATTGTCTTTTAGAAAAGACACAGATCTGACATGTTGTTTGTGTTATAGATGAAGCCTGTGGAACGTGGAAAGAAACCAGCTGTCTTAAGGACCAGGCGTGTGAGACAGCAGGTTTGTAAAACCTTAAGCGAGTTAACTTTTCAGAACTTCAATGAGGATAATTGTTCATAATTAATTTATTTGTCTTTGTCTTTCAGGTTTCAGCCACACCGAGCGTAACTCCTGCCGCTGTTGGTGTGGGGCTTGTGTCTGAAGAAGAATGTAAGTGTGGTCCATATTTAGCTTTTTATTATGTTAAATGTGTAAGTAATATGAAACCTTAAAGTGTTTTACTGAAAACACTGGGTCTAAATTATTTGGTATCTTGGTTTAAAATCAGATGAATTAATGTAATGATTTTGTTTTATAGGTTGAGGCAACATCCAAACAGGTGGATGTCTGCGATGTGGTGCCTTCTCCCCATCCTCGGGAGGCGTCTGACTGTCCTGGGTTGGTTTCTGACCGGGAGGTTTGAATAACAACATTTTTGGTAGTAAATATAAAGAAATGAATACAAATGAAAGAAATGATGTTTTGTAATGTCATTGTAGATGCTTGAGGTGTCGGTGGATTTCGAGTGCAGCCAAACGCCCCCCAGAGGTCAGTGTGTTAACTCCAATTCTTGCAGGTGTTCAGAGCGGTTCCCCCTTCTCTTATTCCAGGAACAGTCAGTCATAGTAATCAGTCTGTTAGCAATACTTTAATGTCCAGTAGTGTTGTAGCTGCTATAAAACACCAAATTTCTCCAATTTGCACTTGGAAATCATCGGACGTTGATTGAGTTGATGCGGAAGGTCAGAAGTTGGCAGAATATATTGATACAGAAAGACCTCAGAGAGCAACAAAGCCAGAGTTTTGTAAGTTGGTGGAGCGACAGATTATTTTTGGTAAAAACTGGAAAGTACTAATTGGTGGTACTACTTATGGTAAATTTAATCTGAATCTGGAGGAGGAATTTAGGGAGAAGTTACAGATGGATTTGTTGAGAAATGGAATGTGCATTGTTAATCTTGAGGGTTCATGTAGCCTGGTTATCCATCATGAATCTTACTTTGTCATTGTGGACAGTGGAACAAGACATTTACAGGGGTTGGCAGCAGAAACGGGTACATCTGTAGTGGTATTTAACACTTGCTTCAATGATTTAATGATTCACATTATGAATCTTCGGGAATCATTAAATGCGACGGAGTATGGCATGTCTGCGATTTCTGTACAACAGAGTAGCTTTGGTTTAGAAGCATGTACCACAGTCATTGCTGACAGGCAGGTCACAGACGAACGTCATGGTGCCAGTTCAAGTAGTCAGCCATCAGTTAGAGGATCATTCCATCAGGGCGAGGATCGGTTTCAGTACGGGGGACTGCAGTGTGCAGCTGGGAGTCTTGTTGCTTTAGCAAAGCATAAGATGGATTGTGTTTTTTCATGGCATTCTGACACATTGGATAATGTTGTTGTCAGAGGTGACGGCTTGTACACTTATTTGCGGGACAACAATCTGATTAGTGGTGGAAAGGAAGTGCTCTCAGTTTCAGACTTGCCAAAGCAGGTTGATATTGACGGGTGTACTTTAGATGTGATGTATGGAGATTTTGTTGCTGGAGATGTAGATGTTCTCCAGGGTGAGTTTATAGATTCTGGTGCGCACACTACTCTCCATGAAGGATTGCAAAAGATGAGCGCCACATATGAAACTTGTGTTCTGACTATAAATGCAAGTACCTGCGCTCTTATCAGTCAGAATGGAAAGTATGCCGTTGTAGATTCCCATGCACGTGATTGTAATGGAATGGCAAGTGTCTCAGGGAAAAGCAACGTTTTGTACAAGCTCCACTGGTATAAATGAAGGAATATATCTGAAATGTGACGGTTGTCATTTTGAGGTTATTGCTTGTGTCTTGCAAGGTGACCAAGAGTTTTGCTATGGTTTTTGTAAAATTAATGATGCATCAGACACACCATACAATTCAAATTCAAAATTACTTTATTTATCCCAGAGGGAAATTAAATGTTGATGTAGCTCAATTAAATCAGGGAGTTATTATAGATGCTGATGGCTGTGGGCAGGAAAGATTTCCTGTAGCGGTCCGTTTTGCATCCAAACTGAAGAAGCCTTTCACTGAAGAGACTCTGTTTTCCGATAACAGTCTCATGGAGAGGATGTTCAGGGTTGTCCATAATTCTCTTGATTTTATGCAAAATCCTTCTTTGCATTATTGTCTCCAGAGGTTCCACAGTCGTCCCCAGAACAGAACCAGCCTTCCTTATCAGGTTGTTGAGTCTTTTTAGGTCCCTGGTTCTGATGCTGCTGCCCCAACAGATGATGCAAGAGGAAATGACGCTCTCAGACTTGTAGAAGATCTCAATTATAATTATTAGATTATTATATAAATATAATACAAGTGGAGAAGAAAATAAAAATTAAAAAAAAAATTATAGTAAAGAAACAATTAGTTCAAAATTTTGTTCTCGACATTTAAAGAAGAAAATTACATTTAAAAAAGTGATGGATTACCAACATTATTTGGAATATAAAGACAAGATTAAATTGAAAAGTAAAGCAATGTATTGTACAAAAATGTCTTATAAAGAGAAAAAGATTGCAGACTTAAAAAGAAATGGTTGCATAGAGAAAAAGCAAAGGCATTGTTTAGGATGAAATATCAATTTGATACATTATATCAACAGAACAAAAAGGCGCTAAGTAAAGAGAAATTTCAAAATGATTTACTGTATCAAGAGAAGCGTAAGATTTTGTATAAAGAAAAATATAAATATAATTTACTGTATCAAGAGCAACTTAAGACTTCAAGTACAGAAAAATATAAATTGAATGTAGTGCATAAAGAAAATGTGAAGGCAATGAGTAAGAAGAAATTTAAGCTTAATTTGCAGCACAGACAGAAATGAAAAGAGATTTGTCGTAGAAAGTATCATGGTAACATGGAACATAAGAAAAAGGTTTCAGTGCGTGTGACATTA
The DNA here is from genome assembly GCF_027942865.1 of Odontesthes bonariensis. Lineage (NCBI taxonomy): Eukaryota > Metazoa > Chordata > Actinopteri > Atheriniformes > Atherinopsidae > Odontesthes > Odontesthes bonariensis. The sequence continues at coordinate 38,659,386 of NC_134516.1, read as the reverse complement.
AATCAACAGCAACGTATGGAAATGTTAAAAGAAATTGACTTTGTTATCAAACAGTTTTTGGATAAGGTTAAAGATGGGCCAGATTTTGTCTGCTGTGTCTGTCATAGTAAGTAAGTAAGTCCTTTATTATCCCACAGTGGGGAAATTCATGCGTCGCAGCAGCAACATACACACATACATACAGCTTGTGCAAAAGTAGACATACATACAGACACAGGAAGTTAAAACTATATAAGGGAGATAATAAAATAGGGATGTTCCTGTCTAAATAAATGCATTAGTAAAAGGGCTTAAAAACCCAGAGGTAGTGCAGTGTTAGCAGCATCATACAAATAAGAAAGACTAAAATAGTAATAAATAAATTAAATTAAGAAGAGGGGGTCACAGTAACAGCTTAGCATTATCATCATCACCATCATGGCTACCGCAGGGACTTGTTGTTGTACAGTCTAACTGCAGAGGGAAGAAAGGACCTGCGGTACCTCTCTGTCTTACAGTTAGGGTGGAGGAGTCTGCTGCTCAGTGGGCTCAGCAGGGCTGCCACTGTTCCATGCAGGGGGTGGTTGATGGTACCCAGGATTAATGACAGTTTTGTCATAATCCTCCTGTCTCCCACCACCTCCACAGGGTCAAGGCTGCAGCCCAGAACAGAGCCAGCTTTCTTCACCAGTTTGAGTTTCTTTCCCTCAGCTGCTGTTATGCTGCTGCCCCAGCACACCACACCATACATCACAACAGAGGAGACCACAGAGTCGTAGAAGGTCTTCAGTAGGGTTTGTTGGACCCCAAAAGACCTCAGTCTCCATAGCAGATGGAGTCTACTTTGACCCTTTTTGTAGAGAGCCTGTGTGTTATCAGTCCAGTTTTTTGTTGAGGTGAAATCCTAGATACTTATACGTGTCCACAATGTCAATGTCAGTCCTCTGGATGTTCACTGGTAAGAGAGGGGGGTGGACTTTGCGCCGGCGGAAGTCCACAACAAGTTCTTTGGTTTTTCCAGCATTAATCTGGAGGTGGTTCTGGTGACACCATGTCAAAGTTCTTGTTCAGTTCTCTGTATTCCCTCTCATCCCCGTTGTTGTTAAAGTGTTAGTTCGCCATTTTGCACATTGAAGGATAAGATCGGTTTTTTGACATTGGGCCCTTGATTTCACATTATAACATGATGTTCTACTCACCCCTGCTTGTTGTTGAACATTTGGAGCTGTTCCGAAGATATTCGCGAGGCGTCTGGCTGCTCTCTTGAGATATTCGGCCATGAAACGGTTTCCTATGGGCAAGCTTATACAGGCACAAACTATGCTGTTTATAATTTATTAATTACTCTACACTAGCACTGATAACGTGGAGGTGCGTCGCTTACTTAAAAAAATCCGGGTTATTGTAATTTTGATTTTTTCGTCGTAAAGTGGGTGTAACTGACGTCCTCGTCGTGCTACTGCCACAGACAGCCCACAGACCTGCTGCCTATTTATTCATTCGGCTAAAATTCAAAATTAGTAACCCGGATTTTTTTAAGTAAGCGACGCACCTCCACGTTATCAGTGTTAGTGTACAGTAATTAATAAATTATAAACAGCATTGTTTGTGCCTGTATAAGCTTGCCCATAGGAAACCGTTTCATGGCCGAATATCTCAAGAGAGCAGCCAGACGCCTCTCGAATATCTTCGGAACAGCTCCAAATGACAAACAACAAGCAGGGGTGAGTAGAACATCATGCTATAATGTGAAATCAAGGGCCCAATGTCAAAAAACCGGTCTTATCCTTTAAGCCCTGTTTGGGGGTATTCTGGGATGAGTTAGAGATGTTCTGATCACAATTTGGACATTGGTGCTCAACGGAGCATTTAGGTATCCACTGCTGCAGCCCCCCCACCTTTGCATTGAGTCAATGACCACTCAAGCAAACAATCATAAAACGGCACTAAACTTTCGTTTGCAGAGACATGAAACTCACCGTGTGGTCTGTGGTGGACAGCGATACGTTGGCTCGAAAAATCACCGCGAAATACGCTTCCAGAGAAGTTATATTACCATTATTGTCCGTCTTCATTGATTTGTATTGGTTGACTAGTATTACTCTGCGCGCTGCATGTCCCTGGATGTCTTGCTGCTGCTATTCAACGGTGTCCGGAAAAATAGGTCCACAATGCTAAAACAACTGTTAGAAGGCACATTTCGCTGCAATTTTCGGGTCAATTTATCGCTGTCCACCACAGACCACACGGTGAGTTTCATGTCTCTGCAAACGAAAGTTTAATGCCGTTTTATGATTGTTTGCTTGAGTGGTCATTGACTCAATGCAAAGTTGGGGGGCTGCAGCAGTGGATACCTAAATGCTCTGTTAAGCACCAAATGTCCAAATTGTGATCAGAACATCTATAATTCACCCCAGACTACCTAAAAACAGGGCTTAATGTGCAAAATGGCGAACTAACACTTTAATGAGACCCACAATGGCTGAGTCATCTGAGAATTTTTTTAAGTGACAGTGTGTAGTGTGTGAAATCAGCAGTGTAAATGGGGAAGAGAAGAGGACTGCTGTTTAGACACCAAGTTTTAGTTTGTAAGAAGGATTTCTATTCTATATATAGGGGCAGCTGTAGCTCAGGAGGAAGAGCAGTCGCCCACCAATCGGAAGGTCAGTGGTTCGACTCTGGCTTCCCCGGGCTACATGTCGAAGTGTCCTTGGGCAAGACACTGAACCCCACGTTGCCTACCGATAAATCCATCGTTGTATGAATGTGTGTGTGAATGATTAGAAAGCACGTAGTGTGTGTATAGACATAGACGTGCTGTATGAGTGTGTGTGAATGTGGCATGTAGTTAGAAGCGCTTTCAGTGGTCAGCTAGACTAGAAAAGCGCTATACAAGTATAGTCCATTTACCATTTATTCCAAAAGTAAATCTAATGCTATAATTGCAGCAAAATGTATTCTTGAAGATTATGTGCACAAATGTGACAATAGTTGTGCTGTGCAATGTAAATTGACAGAGTCATCCAGAGGTAAACTGATGATTTGTTATACCTGTCATTACAAGATGAGCAAAGGTGTAATGCCACCAGAAAGTGTGACCAACAATTTAAAATGTGGATATTATCCCTCCACAATTGGCTTGTCTAAATAGTTTAGAACAGCATTTAATAGCTTTACATATGCCATTTATGAAAATGTTGGCTTTACCCAAAGGGGGACAAAATGGTGTACATGGGCCAGTGACTTGTGTTCCAGCAAATATTGTTGAAACATGTAATGTATTGCCTCGTTGTAATATGGAAGGATCTTTGCTTGCTGTAAAATTAAAGCGTAAATTAACTTACAAAGGTCATTATAAGTACTTTGCATGTACGGGAAGCACTTAAGTATTTAAACAGTTTAACAAATATTATAAAGATATAGATTTTAATGAGAATTGGATCAATGAGTTTTGTAGAGATGAAGATGATGTATTGGAAAAAGATGTCATTTCTGAAAAAGATTTGGAGGATACTGAGGAGCTGCTGCACGATCGACAGCAGCATTGCATGTTTCAAGATACATGTTTTTGAATACGTTTAGGCCCCCCCATTTGCGATTCAGGGCGGAAAAGAAAAAGAACAGTGAAATCCTGCAGATACAATAGGCCTTCGCAGCGCTTAGCTGCTCGGGCCTAAATATCAATTCAGGGGAGAAAAATTGCTTTTTAAAATCATCTCTTAAAGAAAATCACGACATGTACATGAATTGCTTTTTTTTTTTTTTTTTTTTTTTTTTAAACGCCCACCCCTACCAGGTAACGAACCTAAGAACTCGCTGCTTTGGCACCCGGACCACACTGACCACCACTCTGTCCTCAAAGCTTAAAGAAATCCAGAACGTGAAGGAGCCGGAGATTCTACAGCAGCTGGTGACACCTGAAGACGTGGAAGTCGTCGCTATTCAGGTAAGAGCAAAGCATCGATGCTGTCGGTGCCATACAACGCAGGACGACTTCCCCTCAAAGAATATCATTTACCGCTGTACAGGTTGCAAAATGATGCAGAAGGTGTCAGCGTACCCGGTCACCTATAGCGGTACATTAGAAATGCGTACCAAGAAGGGTGAAGACTGCACCTTTCTGCTCTCAAACGCATCCATCAATGGACTTGTTGTGGCATGATTTGGGTCTATGACAGGCCTTGAAATGGATGATGTAGAGGAGGCACTCGTGTGCCGAAGAGGTCCGGGCCAATCAAAATGGCATGGCACCTTCACTGTCCCTTGCAAAAACGGATCCAGAAGTTAGCGGTGACACTGAGCCATCTGAGGGCACATCACTACCAGAAATGGAAATGTTTGAGAGAGGGTCATTCATAATGAATGATGATGAGTAATTTTTGTGTAAGTATTTTATTTGAAGAAGCAGTCGTATTTCACGCTATTTTTTATATATATTTTTTTAAATGCTATTCTGTGTTGACTAATTGACAGCGTGAACACTTTAAGTTTGTAAATTTTTTCAATGACAACTATCATCTTGTATGCGATTCTTGTTAATGGGTTTTCATGGGGGGGGGACTGGAGATCTGGATGATGTTTTGATAAAGGGAACTCTGCTGTACAAGTCTATGAGTGCACGTGATCACATAAGAGACCATGTTGAAGGAAGGGGTTACATTGCTGTGTCAGAACTGCCTAGACAACACAGTGTGTGGAATTGGGATTTTGCATTAAGCTTTGGGGATTCTTACACTGGGTTTGTTTGTGGTGACAATTACGATCCTGCTTTATGTGATGTGGCTTTGCCTTTTGATGAAGCAGTGTGGAATAATTTTGATTTGACGCCAAACAAGGTAAACCTTTTTCTCCTTTGAGCACTGTTTACTGTTCTCTGATACATATGATAGTCAGTGAAGAGCCTTACAGTTGCTTTATTCATATATCTTGTTATTACGAGATCCTGATAGATACCCTATGTCACTGTCATTTTTTCTTTAACAAGTGAATGCAGTGGGCCACCTTAGTTTTTACTCTGTTCTGGTAAGTGGTTTGAATCGTTTTCAGATAAATTACATTTTTATTGTCATTGTAGGTGAAGCTCTGTTCTACAGAGCTATCTCACATCAATAAGAGCACTTCAATGCTGAGGCAGTATAGAGCTCGGCATGGTGGCGATGAAGAATCCCGGGAGAATACCCCACCTGTTCTCCTTATTAATATTACAGCCCTGGTGGTCTAGTGGGTAAGAGTCACCGGTGACCTCGGGGTGTGAGCATCTCTAACATGGAATCACTCAGTGTGATGACACTGGCGACACTTTTGGACCCTAGGCTCAAAACAATTGGATTCGTCAGCTCACTGAAGGCAACTGAAGCTGGAGTGTGCTGACCAAATGAAGAGCCTGACCCAGCAGAAGGGCCTAGCTCTTCACATGGATCACAACCCAGTTCAGGTAGGAAAACACTTTTCTTTCTGTTTATTTGTATATTTCTGTGGCACTTTGTCATGTGATCATATACTTATGATCATTTTATCTTTTTTAGGGCACAATCTCAGGGGGAAACATTCGACATGGAGGTTGAGGAGAACAAGAGGTCCAACGCTACCTGGCAGAAAGCAACATACCAAGAAAACAAGACCCATTACAATATTGGAAGAACAAGAGAAAACTTATCCACACCTTCATGAACTTGCACTTAAATGTCTCTGCTCACCATGCTCATCTGTGCCATGTGAGAGTATTTTCTAAGGCGGGGGAACTGGTGTCAAAGAGGAGAAATCGCCTTGGAGCAAAGACACTTCAAAAACTGTTGCTCCTCAATAAAAATGCATAAACAAATCACTTCTTTTCTCAAGTATTTTATTCATATGATTGAACAGTTAAGTTAACAGAATTGTGTACATAAGTCACAAATTGTAACTCAAATTTGCTATATTTTATAAACCAACTCAGTTTAGCATTTACACAAACAAGGAATTTCTTTACCTGCAATGATTTTCTAACAACTACAGGGGGCACTATTGGGTGACCGGCACAGTATCAATACAGTGCCGACACAGTTTGTGTGGTGTGTCAATACACTCCTTGAGGTATCATCCCATCACTACTGTTTACCACCAATTTGCCTAAATGTAGTGACGTGACCTCCAACACCGAAGCACGCTTCAAACTCGAAAGGGTATTTATAATGAAGCAGTGGGCCGGAGCTTGCTATATGTGACGTCACTGATGACGTTTGAACCACTTTACTGCTTCATTCAGACAGTCAGCTGACTGCTTCGAGTTGATGGGCGGAGCTTTGAACCTTTGGCGCAATTCAGAGTATTTAAAATGGCTGAAGCCCCGGTTCATGTCCCCGTTCTACACGTATGGTACGCTACGAACAGGTCTCGTTTGTCGATATTTGGAGCTTGTCTCATGGAGCAACCTTCAAGGAAGCGTTCCCAAGTGTGGGAATATTTCGAATTGGTGCCACCTAATAAGGTAATGTACATTTAAAGTGTTCATTAGAAAGCCTATACTATGCAGTAGTGTGATTGTCATGGTATCATGTTATACAAGAGGTGCAGTTCTTACTGACGCCAAATACATAATGGGTAAGAAGAATAACGTGTTAACATGTTGTTACTTTGGTTTTACAGGTGTAGTGTTTGCTTTGCCCCCAGCTCCTGACGTATAATAATAATACATAATCAATGTTGAGGCATTATAGAGCCAAACACGAGAACACTCAGCCTCGTGCCACCACTCAAGGTAAGCACAACATAGATATACATGGAGAATCAGAAAGAATGTCAATTAAATGTGGAGAAGAGGTATGTGGAGGAAAAGGAGAAGGCGAAGGCTGAGTTGCTGACTACCGACAGTGTCAGCCTCACAGCAGATATGTGGACATCCATTAACATGGATGCATATCTGGCTGTAAGCTGCCATTTTGTTGGTGCTGAAGAGCAGCTGTCCACAACTCTGCTGGGAGTCCATCCTTTCCCCAGTAGCCACACAGCTGAAAACATTGCAGCTGTTGTGCAGGAACTGATGGAGGAGTGGGGAATCGGTGGAAAAGTGAGATGTTTGGTGACGGATGCAGCACACAATATGATAGCCACTGCCAGGATCTTGAATGTTAGGCATGCTGTCTGCATAGCCCATGCCCTCAACCTGATTGAGGGAAAAAAAAACAAAAAAACAAAAACAAAAAAAAACAAAAAACAATTGATGCAACTCCTGGTTTTGATGACATCAGGTCAAGGGTCCGGAGGATTGTAGCATATTTTAAAAGCAGCACCACGGCCAAGCAGGTGCAAGTGCAAATGGGCCGCCCTGTGATGAAACTGATGCAGGAAGTGAAAACTCGGTGGAACAGCACTTTTGTAATGCTTCAGCGGATTTATGAACAGAGAGAAGCAGTGGCAGCAGCTCTGACTACTCTTTCTACAGATTTGGCTCCTTTAACAGCCAATGAGTATGAGGCGACAGCTCAGTGCATTAAAATGTTGTCACCATTTCAGGCAGCGACTGTGGAGCTCTCACAAGAGCGAAGAGTATCAGGCTCCAAAGTTGCTCCACTAATACGAATGTTAAAGCACACACTGAATCAGTTGCTAAGTGGAGCTACAATAGATATGGCCAAACAGCTGGGACATAATTTAAACAGAATAATGACTGAAAAGCTCTCTGGTGTAGAGATGACAAGTCTCAACTCCATGGCTACATTGCTGGATCCCAGGTTTAAGACACTTGGATTTCACAGTCCCAACAACTGTGACACGGCGGTAAAATGCCTCAAAGGGGAATGTGCGGCATTGATGAAGGCAACAACACCAGAACCGTCTACATCAGCAGCACCACAGCCAGCACCTGCTGAAGCTTCCACAGGTAAGACACAATCTCATGCCTCATTGATGTAATTGAAAATATATTCTGTAATCTGTAATGTGCCCCCCCACAGGTATTAACCTGTGGAAGCTTCTGGACAATGATGCAGAGGATGCGCGAAGATGGAAAAATGCAACAGCAGATTCTATAGTGGAAGTGCAGCAATACTTATCTGCTCCTCCTCTGGACCGATCAGAGAATCCACTGAAGTATTGGGCACAGCACAAAACAATATATCCAAATCTGTACCACCTAGCGAAACAGTTCCTGGTCACACCAGCCTCCTCTGTTCCCTGTGAAAGGGTATTTTCCAAAGCTAGAGAAATTGTTTCCAAAAAAAAGAAACCGTTTGAGCCCTTCCACGGTCCAAAAACTACTTTTTTTGAATACAAACATGTGAAGTACCACAAGCACCCTCTTTATTACACCAAGCACAATGTCCAAAAACACTCAGGCTAGGCGTCCACTATTCCGGCACGTCAACGTAACTCGCCGGATTGGATGCCTAGTTGTCGCCGTGTTGCTACTACAGTGGGTGTGTGGGGCGTGTAGAATGGCTCCGGGGGAAAGTAAATAACTTGTGATTTTAACCAACCGAAGTTTCTCCCTCTAAAAATTTGAGTTTTGGAGGGAAATTAATGTGTATAAATCGTCAGCAATGGAACATTATTTCGTATTTCACCATGGCTGTGGATCTGCGAGCGAGGAGAGCTGCTGTGCTGCTGCTGCTGCTGCGACACGGGAGAACACATGATCTACTGTCATTGGATAACGCACTCCGTGTGCCATGGCAAATTTGCATAAAGTTTGGCCGAGCCCAACTTTTTGACGTGCCGCAGGTCCGCCGCTCGCCGTGCCGGAATCCCAGCATGCTTTGCGAGCACGGCGACAACGATCGGCCGGATTTCATTGAAAATGAATAGAATGCGTTGGATACGGCTTGACGTGCCGGAATAGTGGACGCCTACCGTCAGTACACCAAGCACACTGTCCAAAAACACTCAGTACACCAAGCACACTGTCCAAAAACACTCAGTACACCAAGCACAATGTCCAAAAACACTCAGTACACCAAGCACACTCCCAAAGACAATATGAATGACAAACCAAAAATGTTCACATTGTTTCATGGGTAAATCTTTAATGAGGTACTGAAAACACATATATACAAGACACATAAGTGTTATTATAGTTTTATTATATACACAAGAGATGCATCACATTTGCAGGGCTTTATTTGGTGCAACAATTGCTGCTGCCAGTAGATGTCACCCAAGGGAATTGAATGAAGCTTCGGGTAGTGAACCACTTGGTGACACAATGGTTCAAAATGATTCAAAGCTTCACAAAGCCTCATTTTGCCATCACTACCTAAATGTCAGGTAGGGCGGGTGCGGGGAAGCATGCGGATGCAGAATTCTTTCAAAAATTAAACTTGGTTTATTATCAAAAAAGGTTTCAACAAAAAGCATGGCTGAGCCAGATATCAAAAACCAAACTGTGACAAAAACCAAACATAACTAAAGTTAAAGAAAACATTGCTATGAACACAAGAAGGGTACTTCAATGACGAGTGACCAGTGAGGATCTGGCAGTGAACATGAATAAACCGGGAGACTAAATACTGAGGAGGGTGATTGGTGAGTGAGTGCAGCTGACGGGGGAAACACAGGTGAGGGAAGTGAAGCTGATGGCAGGGCAGGAGAAGGACTGAGGAAAAAGGTGGCATGGCATGGCAAAACTAAATACGAAACCTGAACTAAAGCTTAACAAAACTAAGAAATAATAAAAACTAAACAGAAACTAAAAACGTGGCAAAACTCCACAGACACGACACTAAACATGCATATCACTTCAATTATCGCAAGATTAAATCAAATTTATATAGCACATTTCATGTACAAAACAGTTCAAAGTGCTTTACCTAAACCGTTCTGGGATTTGTAAACCATCAGCAGGCTTTTAAAATCTATTCTGTGACTGACTGGAAGCCAGAGTAAAGATTTTAAAGCTGCTGTGATGTGTTCAGATCTCTTAGTCCGGGTTAAAACTCCAGCAGCAGCGTTCTGGATGAGCTGCAGATGTTTAATGCTCTTTTTGGGAAGTCCAGTTAAAAGAGCGTTACAGTGATGGAGTCTACTGGAGATGAATGCATGGATGAGTTTCTCCTGGTCTGTTTGGGAGAGGAAACCTTTAATTCTGTTGATGTTTCTGAGGTGGTAAAAAGCTGCCTTGGTGACAGCTTTGATGCGGCTGCTGAAAGTCAGATCTGAGTCTATCAACACTCCGAGGTTACCAACTTGGTCAGTGATTGTAAGGTCCCGAGTCTCAAGATATTTACCAACGCTGACCCTCTTCTCTTTGCTACCAAACAGAATGATCTCAGTTTTGTCTTCATTTAATTGTAGAAAATTCTCTTCATCCAGGTGTTTACTTCCTCCAGACACTGACACAGTACGTCTGCTGGGCTGCAGTCGTCCGCTGACAGAGACACATAAAGTTGTGTATCGTCTGCATAACTGTGATAATTGATGTTAAAATTCTGCAATATCTGACCCAAAGGGAGCATATACAAGTTAAACAGAAGAGGTCCAAGAGTTGACCCCTGGGGGACTCCACAAGTCATGGCCACTCGCTCAGATTCATAGCTGCCAATTGTAACAAAATAACTCCGGCCTTCTAAGTAGGACCTGAACCAGTTAAGGACCGCTCCAGAAGGTCCAACCCAGTTTTCCAGCCTGTGCAACAGGATTCTGTGATCTACAATATCAAACGCAGCGCTGAGGTCCAACAGAACCAGGACTGAAACATTACCAGAATCAGTATTCAACCCGATGTGGTTTAACACTTTGACCAGAGCTGTTTCAGTGCTGTGATGACGTCTGAAGTAGGGGTTTCATCAACTAGTCGACTATCACAACCACTAGTCGGCGCTGTCGGCCCTAATCAACTAGTCGGAAACAAAATGGCGTCGGGTGTTAAGGTAGGAAAAAAAACGTTCAATGTGTGGAAGTACTTCACCGAAAATGAAGACACGTCCACCGTTACGTGTAAGTTATGCAAAGCAGTGCTAAAATGCAATAGCAATACGTCTGCAATGGATAATCATCTTAAGAAGAAACATCCAGCATCCAACCGTTAGTGGCAATGAAGCTAGCCATGCTAGCACTGCGTCATCGTCACGCAGGCAGACAAGCATCGCTGATTTTTCACAGCGCCCAGTGACTGAGAACAGAAGGCGAAAAATCACAGATTTGCTGGTCAACTTCGTTGTTAAGGCTACACAATCCCTTGTCGCCGGACAGTTTGGAACAATGTCACGCACCAATACAACACTGTCAGAGCCAAGATTATGGAGGAGATGAAAGACCTCAGTGTTTCCCTCACTACCGATCTGTGGACATTATGTACCATGGATCCCTACATAACCGTTACAGCTCACTAAATCACTGAAAGCTGGGAGCTAAAGTCAAGAGTGTTGCGAACCACCGTGATGCGCGAGAGACACACCGCTGTGAATATTGCCCAACGTCTGAGAGAGACGATCGAGGAATGGGACCTCAAAGTTTTTTGCACTATCCATGACAATGCTAGCAGCATGAACCTAGCGATGGAACTCTGCGAGCTATTTCCCCACCACCTAGGATGCACCGGACACACACTGCAACTTGCCATTAAAAAAGGTCTCAACTTACCCGAGATCACGAAGACCATTGATGCTGCGGGACGTGTAGTCAGTCATTTTCGGAACTCCTCAGTAGCACATGGTGCTTTGCAGAACTACCAGAAACAACTGTGAGTACAAGTGAACAGTCTGCAAAATGATTGTGCCACCCGGTGGAATTCTACGTTCGCTATGCTAGAGCGTTTGTATGAGCAGAGAATCCCAGTGCAGGCCGTACTCGCGGATGAGAGCATAACGAAAGTGGTCGTCCGAAAATCCTTGGCCATGAGAGAGCATCAGTGGGAATTGATGGAGTTACACGTCGGTGTGTCGGTCGGTCTGATGGGTAAGTCAAGTTCCATGTTATTGTGTGAGGCTAGCATGAGGCAATGTTTACATCCTGCAACGTAGCAGTTCGCTGATGCGCGGTGTATGCCGTTTTAAACGAATGCTAGGTCTACTGTTTTTGTATTAACAATTGTTGGTGGAAAGAACAACTGATGATAATTGTTTTATTATCTTCTTTCTGAATTTCAAGAATACATTTTCAATGATTCACCAGAACTCCTTCCTCTGTGTCTTCCTTTACAATGCTCAATGCGTTAGGCTTACTGCGTTTACTAAATACATCATTTAACGACTAGTCGACTTTCACCTACTGTTAGGCAAAACTAGTCGACTAGCAAAAATCAGTAGTTGTGATACCCCTAATATATATGTGTATATATATATATATATATATATATATATATACACATATATACATACATATCTACATACATATACATATATGTGTATGTATTGTCATGTGATCCACACTCCATTCCAGTTGGTGGCGGTAATGCTTCCCTAAGTTGTTTGCCAACCGCCAATAAAAAAAAAACGAAATAGAGAGAGATTTCCTTTATAATTTAAGCTAAAGCTAAGAAGGGACATGACAACGCCAACAAAAAAGCCAAAGATCGAAATCCAGGAAGAAATCATTGGGTACATCCATGATGTTTCTTCAATCGAAATCTCAAAAAGAATACCCGGTATTTCACTGCCAGAGTGCAATCTGGGCAGGTGTACCACCACTTTGTCAGCCTCAGATTGGATAAACGGGAGGACTTCAGTCGAGCGTCGTTGGCTAAGACGTGTTTGAGGTTTACGTCTGTGTGTAAAAGCATAAGTAAGTGTTTTGGCAAGTTTTTATTTTTATTTTTTTAACAACATGAAGGTAAATCTAATTGTTTCTCTACATATGCCAATCTGACCCCAATGGCTTCGACATAATTTATTCTAAGAGCAGCGGTCACACGGTGGTGGAATCTGCATTTCCAAGGTAAAAGCAAGGTGTCCACACTTACTGAGGTGTTGGCTTGCGGGAAATACCAAAAAGTCACGCAAAAGCAACACTTACTGGCTCAGACCAAGAGGTTAAGGCCAAAGTTGTGCTTGTTTGGTTTGCTTTGTTTTTTCACAGGTGGATGTTGTAGAGGTCAAAGTTCTTCCGGACGTTGGCACGTCCAAAAACATCAAAATAAAAGGTGTGGAGCGGGAGCTGCGGGAGCTGCGGGAGCTGCTGGAGGTGTGCGACCCAACGGGCCAAACCACACTGACGACTAACTGAGTTGGTACATTTGGGTAAGAGTTACCAGGTGATGAACCTGGCGACTCGCTGCTTCAGCAGCCGGGTCACACTGACCACCCCTCTGTCCTTCATCATAAAGGAAATCCAGAACGTGAAGGAGCCGCAGAATCTGCAGCAGCAGGTGACACCCAGCGACGTGAACTTCAAAGGGGAAGTCGTCGCTGTTCCAGGGTCCCCCCCAGTATTGTTAAACCTAAATTTAATACTTTTAAGACCTTTTTTAATGCCTTTTCAAGTAAAATTTAAGACTTCTATCGCACCCATTATTTAAATAATATTGAACGACATTCAATAAAGAAAACACTTAAGTTTTATCACATTTAACCCATTTTACCTCTTAAGAGATTCCGTCTCTGTTTGGCAAAAGAATGTACATTTATGGAAAATACAATTAAAAACACATTTAAAGTTGCATTATAAAATCGCCGATCCAGTACCTTACATGCAAGTCCAACTGTTTGGACTTGGTGGTCTTGTTAAGGCTTTCGTCGAACACGATGAAGGCATCTGTGCCATTGACTTCTTTCGTCATTTCTTGAGAAATAAACGGTGCAAGACCAAATTTTGTAATACAGTGGAAACCGCTTATAGTGATCACGTTGGTCCAGAGCCAATTTGAACACTATAAGCGGTTGATTACTAAAACCGAAGTTGTATTACAGTACAGGTATTTCACTTATTTTTTTATGGAGAATATCATCTAAATGCCATTTGTATCGTTTTTCAATGAGAAAAATGAAATGAAACGGATAGCTTCAGCATTTACTGAATTTTATTATCATGCAAGTTTAATTACAGTACTGCGCAGACATACTGTAGGCTAACTCAAATACAGTACGTAACTTATTATATTGCTTTTTTTTTTTTTTACAAGTCTGAAAATAAAGTTTGAATTCAATCCGCCTTTCAGCACCCCTGCTCGGATCTATGCTCCTCCGTGCCGGTGTTCTGTCGATTTGTGCTACTTGGCGTGAAAACGAAACTTAGAAAATCGGCTCGGCGCATGCGCAAAACCACAAAGTAGCAATTCTCGACAAGTAGGAGAAATCGAATGAACACCGGCCTCCCATCTTACAAGAACCAGCCTGGAGCTTCCAGCGGTCACACGCGCATTCAATCCGCTCTCCAGCACCCATCCTCGGACACATGCTCCTCCATGACTTCCTTTTTCCAGCCATGATTCGCGCGCTTGCTGCCCGGTGTCAACTCGTTACGTTAGCTAGCGAGGCAGAAGCTTTCCCATGCTACACTCCTTGTTCTAAATGACGGCGCTGCGGCACTCTAGGTTTATGCGTCTATGGGTATTGACGTTCTGTGCGTCATCTTCATTATAACAAAAAAAAAAACTTCGTAATTTAGGTTGCACACGGATGTTTTTTGAAAATTTAAGACCGCAGTGAAAAAAATTCCAGACTTTCAACAGCTAATTTAATACTTTTAAGACATTTAATGCTGGACAACTAAATTCAATGCCTTTTTAATACTTTTAATAACCTGCGGGTACCCTGTGTTCAGATCCGAGAAAAGCACCGATGCCGTCGGTGCCATGCAACACAGGACGACTTCCCCTCAAGGAATGTGACCTACAGGTGTAAATGTTGCAAAATGATGCAGAAGGTCTCGGCACACCCTGTCATCTTTAGTGGAACACTTGAAATGCACACAAAGCAGGGCAAAGAGTGCACCTTCTTGCTTCCAAATGCAGGCGTTGGTGGGGTTGTTGCTGCACGCTTTGGGTCTGTGACGGGCCTGCAAACTGAGGACGTAGAAGAGGTCCACGTCCAGGCCAATTCTAATGCCATGGCACCTTCACTGTCCCTGGCCAAAAGGGATGGGGCGCATCCGGAGGTTACCTCTGACACCGAGCCATCTGAGGGCACATCACTTATGCACTCAGAAATGTTAGCAGTGTTGGTTTGGAAGAATTTAGTTACGGTGAGTAAAAGTTTTGTTTAAGTGTTTGCTTTTAACAGCAGTTGTATTTCATGCTATTTAAAAAAAAAAACTAAAGGTGTTAGTAGTTTTTTTTTAAATACTATTTTGTGTTGACTGTTTGAAGACAGCGTGTACATTGCAAGTTTGTGTAAATAAATTCTTTCAACTAAAAACAGTGATTCTTGTTCTACTTTCTGCTGCAATTGAAGTCTATGGCAGCCCCATGAACACTATGGTAAAAAGTTGTGACATTTGGCACACGTAATCAGCCAAGAGCCAAAGTCAAGAATTTTCATGCCCCAAGAGCTTACTCTCTAGCGCCACCAACATGTCAAAGTTCAAAGTGCATTAAGCTTAAAAACTTTGGACTACTTTGTCCAAATTTCACAAATGAGGCATCGTTGGAATCCTTGGATCATAATGAGTCCTATGACGTCAATTTGCGTATACTTAGATTTTCCGCCATTTTGAATTTAATCAAAAAGCTTAAAAAAGCATTTCAGGTCACAGACCTTGTCCAATTTTCACGAGACTTGGCACATAGACTCTTAAGACCAAGCCGCACAAAAGTTATCGTGTGGAATTTTTAATAAGGCTTCTGTTTTTCCATAAAAGGCAATCAAACTCGAGGTTGACGCCGCCAAACTGGAAGTGAGAACATATCTTGGCAACCATTTGTTATGACGTCAAACTTCTAACACAGACTCATTACCACTACGGTAAGAGGCACAAGACGTTTGGCCTATAGGTGGCGCTATATGTAGCAAAAATGCATTTTTGCTCATCTTTAGACCCCTTGGCAAAAATAAGTTGCCATATACCTGAACGTCTCAGACTGGGCTCTTTCTGAATTTCCAGTGCAGGTCTCTCGTCTCACTCACAGCGACAGAGTGCGTGTATCTCTAGCAGCCTTATTTTAAAAGTTCACAGGGAAAAAGACCATATCAACTAAAGAATCAATCATCCGAGCTACGCCTGGTTTGTATTCAGCGAGATATAAAAGCATGCAATTCATAGTGATTTGTTTCTTATGGAAAGAAATACCATAAGCTTGACGGTTTTATCATGTATTCAATATATTTTCAAAATTTGCTTTTCAGCATGGGAAACAACTGATCAAGAAAAGAGGGGAGGTAAGTTATTTATGTTTAATATTAGCAAAGCATACCCCACATTTATTCCAAATTTATTGTGGGAATATGGACTATAGTTTCTTAACTTGCTGTGGCAACAGAGGCTTTGAAAATGTTGTCCCTATGTTACAGAATGAGTTTGGGAGCCACAGGAATGCACAAAGAAGAAAGACAGGGAGGACGAGCAGCAAAGGCCAGCAGGCCACACTGGAACCCACATCACCAAGGGAAAAAGAGAGCCTCACGGCATAATCACAGGCCTGTGAGCCACTGGTGCACCCCATTTAACCCACAGCAAGGTAAAAGTGTATGGAATGGCATCATCGAAGGGAGGACTTCTTAAACACTATCGACTGAAACATGGACGTTTTCTGCCTCATATTCATTTGAACTGTCTTGCGTACACACTTGTATAGAGCTCACAAATCAAAGAGATGGGATAGCTTTTAAATGGAAAATTTGTGACTCGTACTTTCCAAATCCAAAAGATTATTTAACACATTAACATAGTTTCCATATAATTGACCCATCCCACTAAATCTTTCTTCTCGCAGATCTATCGGTGGAAACGCACACGGGAATTGGACACTACTGAGATTATTACCATTTATAATTGGTGCGAAGGTGCCATTCAGTGATCCCGCATGGCAAGCTCTCATGACATGAAAAGATATTACTGAACTCGTGGTATCACCTATTCATACCGAGGACGGTACAAGTTGTATCTGAACATCGCCATAGACTTAGACTGTTGGAAGTTTTTCCTGACTTTAAGTTAACCTTTCTTGGAACATTATCCCGACATGATAAAATGCTTTGGACCTCTGCTTTGTGTCTGCACTATGCGCTTTGAGGCAAAGCATCATTTTTTCAAGCGTATTGTTAGACACACAAACAGTTTCAGAAACATTCTACTCAGTCTCGCCACAAATGCACCAAATGATGATGTCATATCATTTACATGCTGATGCTTTGAAAGCTGCATTGTGTGTGACTAAAGTAACTAGTATTCCATTGGCATTGCTGCATGAGGAAATACAGGAATCTTTTAAAAACCTACATCCTATTTACAATATGCAAAGTAGGTCAATGGTGCATTTGTTTCAGTTAAGGTAACTTGACAATATTTGCACAGTTTACTCCAAAACTCCATTCTTGTACCAAAGGCACGAGAGAAAGTCAAGGCAGGTGAACTGGAAATACCTCTTTTAAAAAAAAAAATAAAACGTCTCAATAAAATGGTGAAGAAAACGTCCATTTTCCAAAGCTGTTACCGTTAAATGAGTCGCTTGCTCGCATAGACTCTGTTTTATCATGTCATGCATTCCATTGTGTTATGTTTCAACCCGTTTTTGTGAAAGCGCTCGAGTCAAATCATGAATTCAAGGGATTTTTGAAATCTGAGAAAAGGTATTAAAACATTCATTAAAATGCAAAAAAAACCTATATCCAACACAAACCACAGTGGAGCTGACAAATGCACTGTCATATCATGGAACCAGATATGCAGTTGGGATGAATTGGCCTCATGGATCTACCGGTGGTCTGCCCGATTTTGTGGAAATTTCACAAATTGTGATTGTAGGCAGTGATCTAAATTTCATTGTTAAGTTGCTTAACAGTTGGTATTATGAGCATTTTAGGGGGGTTGTTTTGGAGCACTCTGGGAAGGTGACTCTGCTGCACATACAGCAACTTAGTGATCCTTCCCCCCTGGCAGCGTACTGTGTGGGAGGGAAACGCACGGTCAGTCTTGACACAAGACAAAGACATTTTCCTGGGCTAGCTTAAGCAGGTTCCCAATTATGCTGAAAAGAATTGTCCATTAAGACGAACATTTCTTTATCTCATGGTCATAACGGGCATCGAATTAAATGTTCTTCGACAGTTAACCGCTTTGAAGAAAATGGCCGCCCATTATAGTTGTGAATGCTCTTGTTGAAACTAATTACTTACTGTAAATTACTAGAGGTGTTCGACGGCGCTGTGTTTATGTATGTAAACATGTGTATTTGAAATGGTACTGAGTAATGGTAATGGTACGCCTTTGCTTTGGAAAATGAAAGTAATGGATTTTGAATAAGGCTGCACGGTGGTGCGGTCGTGTATGTGTGGGTTCTCTCCGGGTACTCCGGCTTCCTCCCACTGTTCAAAAATCTGCACGTTAGGTTCATTAGTGTCTCTAAAATTGTCCGGATTAAACGGGTGGAGAAAATAGATGGATGGATGGAGTTGACATAAATTGCCAGTTCAGTATCATTTTTGGCCAGCTAACTTCAGGCACTATGAAAATGAGTGCACATGAAATGAACCATAGACATAATGAACTGCTCAGTTAAGCAATGTATGATGGGAAATAGAGGCGGGACCTTCCATAAACCACGACCATGCAATTTTAAGGAGGTATTCAGGTGCTCATGGGAAATAATAGAGCTGTATATGCTATTATAGTAATATAGTAAATATATCAAATGTATACAGGTAAGTGAGTAATGGTTCATTGTCCTGGTGATGAACACAATTGTAACATGTGACTAACATAATGGTAAAGCTAGGTACAAGGAAATTCCAAGGGAATGTTTGTATTTGTCATTTTTTAAACAGAAAATTGTATATATATATACATATGTGTATGTGTGTTTATATATCTGTAAATATTGAACTCATCCCTTTGTCTGAGTTCCTCTTGTCTTTGCAGAATGGCACTAAAAGAGCTGCTGACCAAAAAGGCGCTAGGGCCACATTTCAAGCCCCCGACATTAAAAGTGCAGGTTATATGCAGCCGAGTACACGCGAGGGTGGTTGCTTGGGACTTCACCGAGGTCTCAGTAACCCCCCGCTGTACAAAGACAAACAAGTCTGTGGGCATCTGATGGCCACAGTGTTTCTACTCTGACACTTTTGGAGGAATTTTCCTCCAAAGTGGATGATGGGAAGGGGTACCTTGTGAGAGGGTACACCCTGAAAGGGGTTTCTCCGCCCCGCAGCATTTGGGTGGGTAGGGAGACCCAGTTTTTTAGGAGCTCCCCAATCCACATATCAGATGAGCTTCAGAGCCAGGCCCAGGCTCTCCTTCAGCCAGAGTCAAAGCACACAGCTGTTGGAGAAATCCGACAGGCAAAGGGCTTTATGAGCGTTGTGGGGCAGGTCACGGAAGTAAGTTAGTTCTATGTAAAGATGAAACATCATATCATAATGCACAGAGATAAATCAACATAACAGTTAAAAGCACCTGCTGTCAGCCAACTTTGCTAATCCTCTTGCAATTTAAGGAAGAAGAGTATTTGATAAGATAACAGTGAAAATCTGTCATTTTACCATAACCAGCAACTTTTTAGAACACTTCTGTAATCATTCATCAGGCCTGGATTAAATGATCTAATTGACTGACTGCTGTAAGTATGTATGGTGTTATTAACACTGTCATCCATTTTGTTCTTTAGTTATCTGCAATAAAGAAGCTCGTGATGGGAGAGAGCAGGTCCTGATGAGGAACCTGCAGCTTCAGGAGGTAAGACGAGACATTGTGAAGAGGACAAGGATTGGGTGGGAGAAACAGACTTCTGAACAATTGTTAAGAAACATATCAGCATGAGTTGCTTTGACACAAGCCAACTGATGTTGTCAGATCTGCTTTTTAAAGAACTCAAGTTTAATATTTTGCTACAGTTGGCCTGGAATTGTGGTATGTGCTAAAGTTCTTTTAATAAATATAAAAATAAAACACCTATGTTTACTTAAGCCACTTGTATTACAATTACAGAGCAGTACTCTATGAGGACTATAACCATAACAATCTATTTTATGTACAGGGGGCAGACAAGGTTGAATCATATATTTTCTAATAGATAAATGATGATAAATGAATAATGACGCATCAAAGGTGTTTCGTTAACACTTTTGTCAATACCAAATACACATTACTTATTCTTTGGTGAAAATGCCATCTTTAAATGCACTACAGCCACTAAAACACTTCATAATTCACCCAAAACTGACTTGTGCTGCCATAATTATGATTAAAAAAAAATAAAGTAACCCAGCAAAACTATCCATCCATCCATTTTCTACACCCGTTTAATCCAACTCATGGTCATGGGGGGATTGGCGCCTAATCTCAGTCATCATTGGGTGAGAGGCAGGGTACACCGTGGACAGGTCGCCAGTCCATCACAGAGACACACAGAGACACACCAGACGAACAACCACACACACTCACCCCCAGGGACGATTTTAGAGACACCAGTTAACCTGACATGCATGTTTCTGGATGATGGGAGGAAGTCAGAGTACCCGGAGAGAACCCACACATACATACAACCATACAGAAAGAAACTGAACATGTAACCCTCTTGCTGTGAGGTGACAGTGCTAACCACCACACCACCGTGCCACCCCAGAAAAACTAGTGGAGAACTAAATGATTAAAAAGCTAAAGACCACTAACGTGTATGCATCAGATGTAAACAGGGCTTGTGTCCCCCATTTTGTTGCTACGACATGACATATTATCATGTTGATGAGACTAATTTGTTGTTTCCCTCACAGATGCTCAGTGCCAGTCCAACCCCGGCCTTGGCCATAGAGGTCCCCAGGGTTCTAGAGGGGGAGACGGAGGGCGTGGTGGACCTCATCCTGGGAGACGACTCCCAGGTGAACATCAGAGCTGAACTCTGGGAGCCCATGGAGGAGCTGCTGGCCAAGGGGAGGCTCTATGTGGACCTCCAAATGAGGGGGAAGAATGTGGAGGAAATAAAAGTGGTGGAGGCTCCAGTTATTTAAATCTCTTTTAGTTTTCAATAAGTTCTTTTTTTTTGTGCAAATTTGGAACATTTAAATGTAAAAAAAAAAAAAAAAAAAAAAATCAAGTTTTTTTTGTTTATTTGTTTGTATTTTGTTTGTTTTTCATAATTAAATGTTTATTCAGTATTGGATTCAGCTATTCTATTACTCACATTGTCACATACTTCTCCTAAAAGGTTCAAATGAACCAGTAAAGCATCATAGAAAGAGCAAAGAGACGTTCCACAGTGCATGGGGACATGGTAATACACATCAGTCACATGATTTAATTGAATGAAATATCAAATTGATGTATTTATTAAAAACAATTGTACATGATACTTAAAGCTAATGAAACATCTTCAGTTTAAAGATTTTTACAAACATTTGCGCCACAGTCATCACTTCTTGGAACTTTCCGAATGCCCTTTGAACGCATCTGATTTTTATTCACGTTCTCCCTGAAGGTAAGACGCTCCCCACCCCGGTCTGTTGTGAATTTGATAAACTATGAAAGGTTAGCTGTTTACATAAATTACATAAGTTGTATTTAACTGCAACTGAATGAAAATAAAATGCAGTGTTAGTGTAAAAACATTCAATCCACAGAATGTTAGAATAGAGTACAACAGGTACAATTACTTCAGGTTGGATATGTAACAATGTTTAAACTGATATGAGTGGTCAGAATATAATTCTTTCTAAATTATTTTTGATGGTGAACATTAAAATATAAATAACTGTAACATGATTTCATCAAAAGAAACATCTAAATTTTGTATTTGGAATACTCGTCATGCCCCTGAACGTCTCTGAACATTAAACAACTCATTGATGGATAGCTCATTAGCCCACTCTTCTTTGTTTGCTAAGGTAAGTCTGACGCTGTCTTTCCCAAATGAGGAATTTATGAACTCTCAAAAACTTTTGCTGTTTAAATCAATGACATAAGAGGTTTTTAAACAGCAACTGAATGAAAATAAAGCAAAAAACAGCAAAATATCTTGTTCTGTGAGCCACATAACATTTCTGCTCACTACGGTTAGCGCCATTAGCATTAGCATCAACGTTCAACGGTCGCTTTGTAAAGCGGCTCGGATTAGTCTGAGTGGTCTTAACAAGCAATACGATTTGAAACCATCTATAATGGTCTCTTCTTAGTTTTAATCAACAGTTTCAGGCAATGTTCCGTTTACTAAAGGAATAATGAATAATGTTAGAGCTAATGGCCGTTTCAGAGTGTTGACCGTGTGTCAGTTCGAGCTGAGCCTGTCAGCTGGAGGTATGTTCACGGCTAATGTCTGTTTCTGAACCGTGTGTTAGTGAAATTTCCGAACAGAACACTTCCGGGCTAAAAACAATAAATAGATTTCTTGTCTCATGACCAACTCTACGCACTAATTTGTTTCCTAAATTGTTTTTGTTTTCTAAATTGTCTTTCCATGTGTCTCGGTACCTGACTTATCGCACTTACTCGAGCACTAGTTATGCTCTTAGCTGTTTGGTTTTGGAAGGAAATGCACTTATGATTTCTTGTGACCTGAAGCTCTTTTGCCTACCGATGTGGAACGCACTTATTGTAAGTCGCTTTGGATAAAAGCGTCTGCAAAATGACCGTAATGTAATGTAACTGAAACAAAACCAATGGTAATTGTGCTACTAGATTACATAAATCAGGCACACCCATTTTTATTCCATTATAAGTCTGGATTTTTCTTCAATAGCTTCCAGCTCATGTGACCCATTGACACAAAATCAGTGTGAAATTGTTCTATTGTTCTACTTCTTACAGTTAAATGCTTCGGTGAGGTCACACACCATAACATAGACCATTTAGGCCAGCAAAATACCTGAGAAGACGTAAGATTGGCAAAGCTTTGGCAGATGGTGTCAGCCATTACTATTACTCAATGTTAAAGCAAACAGCCACTGAACAAATTATGGCCGGGAACATAACAAAACACCTAACCAAAAATGTACTGAAACAAATATCATCCGAGTTGAATGAGAGTTCAAGGCTCCATGATGACATTATACTTGAACTTATGTTCAAAAAGTGATTAAAGAAACAAGTTCTCAAGCATCGAAGGGTTATTTTCAGCACCTTGAAATAGATCCATTTGCAGTACACCTACACACAGACACTGGATTAAGGATGTTGGTACAACATCTAAGGCAGTCATCACCTGTTATCCTTCACCTTTGTTGTCCAGAAAATCCCTCATCAAGACAAGCAACTTTTAGATCATGCTTTAGTTTTGCCAGGCATGGGCAAGGATAAACCTCCTTTGCCCGTCACAGCACTGATCACTAACAGCCAGAGCATTCCTTCCATTTCTCATTGGCTAATGGAATTCAAAAGGACACTGTCCCACACAACAAAAGTACAAATTGCACAGGTTGAGACAGACTACAGTTGGGCTCTGATTAATAGCGTGCTTATATCTTTCGACAAGGAAGATAATTCTGTGCATCGTGCATGGACGCAGTGCTGCTATGACAAACTTCACTGTGTTGCATTTGTGCTCTGCCCATGGACTTAAGGCTGTGACACAAGCATTTGGCAGAACAACATCAGAGCGAGGCATACAGGAGTATGCAACATTCTGCTTTGCATATCTACTCAACTGCCAAAGTTTGCAGCTTGCCATTGAGATGTTTTAGAACATGTGTGCTCTTTGCTGCAAAAGAATGGACCCATTTGGTTAAAACAAAACAAAACAAAAAAAAGCCAAAGGTACTCATCAGCAGCATTTTGGCAAACAAGAAAAACAAGGATGAAGAAAGTGAAGATGTATCAGAAGCTGAGGAAACGAGCACTGATAAAAGCAACAGCATTGTTGGAAAGTCACCTTTAACAAACCTGTACATGATCATGAAGAGAAATGGAAGAAGAGGGAAAGTTCTGCTGGTCCTCCGAATAAAATACCAAATCCTAAACCTTCACAACGCACTAAAGCTAAGATCAAAGGAGCAGATGCCCATCAACATAATAAAGAATCAGGTAAATAGGATTTCACCTTTGAGGCATTAACATTATACTTTTTAAAAAACATCTTTAGTTTGCACCATCAGCTTCAACATCAAACTGAACTGTGGACAAAATGCAGGACTGAGTTACACCGCTCATTTTATCCTGTCCATCTGTGGAACTGTGAACGTTCATTAGGGGTGTGCAAAATAATCGTCATGACGATGCATCGCGATTCTAATTTTCGCGATCTACTGCATCGATTCTGGACGCCAAGTATCGATTATTTAAAAAAAAAAAAAAGTAATTGTTTTTTTTTTAATATAGTTTTATAAATCCTATGCACTTTTTGTGATGTGTGTCCAGTAATAGTAATATTTGTGTCCAGTAATATTTGTTTTAATGGCAATACCTCCAAAAGTTGTTTCAATAAATACAGTTATGAATTGATTTGCTTTGACTTATGTATCAATTGAAGACACTATCCAGATCATACACAGCCAGTCAGCCACTGGTAATGGCTGTATTTTTTTTTTTTTTAAGTATGTTCAGTGAAAATATCGCAATGCATCGTGATAGAATCGCATTGTGGCATGTGAATGGTGATTCGAATCGTTACTTCTTTGCCAATACCCACCCCTAACGTTCATTTCATGTTTCAGAACAATGCATCAGTGTTTTTCTCCATCATGTCTGTCACTGTTCAGCAGAAACTGACTACTTCAGATGTCATGTGCAAATGTGCTCATGAGCACCAGAGAACTGATTTATTCGTACACTGTAAAAACGAAAACTTAAGTGTTGGTCTCATTATGATTTCTGTGTAAGATGAACATAAAACATTAAGCTTTCTCTACTGTAAGACCGTGTTTCCTGCTGTTGGAGATCAAAAGGCTGCCGACCAGAGCGTGATATGTACAGTCACAGCAGGGGACATTTTCATTCCTTTCACCGCTGAAGCTGGACAACCTCGTCAGGTAAGTTTTTAAAATGCTTACCTACACACGAACACACACACATACATACACATACATATAAGTTTGTATGTATTCAAACATTTTTCCACAGGGTTTCCCATTTCTCTTTGAGAACAAAGGAAATTATCCGGGCTAGCTTCTATAACTCGCGGTTACACTAGCTAACTTTGGACTTCAGCTAAAATGACACAATGAAAACTATCCTATTACATTACTTTATAATAGTTGATAATAATGGTAAATTAACTGCTTTAGAGGTATAGGGTGAATTTTCACTTCTGAACACCGGGGGGCTAAATTACCGTCATGACAGTAAAATGGCGACTACGCCTTAGCCTTTGTAACGGTCTGGAAATTTTAACCAGCCAACGAGGTATAACAGAGGAAGAAAAACTCAAAGTGAACAGTGTTAGGGCGAATATATGTCGGTATTGCCACTTTAGGGATGCCTTTAGCCATTTGGTATCATTTCTTGTCAGCCAATTTCGATTGGATTTGGAATAAAATGCTCAGTGCAGCAATGTATGATGGGAAATGAAGGCGGGAATTTCCGTCCAAATTCAGGAAACCACAACGTGGCATTTCAGAAGAACGTATTACCAGGTGCTCATGGGAAATGCACAATTCATTAAAAAAAAAGTTTTATTCATTTGTAGACATTTTCTAAATATTATAGAAGGTTAGATTCCTGTTTTTCACAGCATATATTAGTTTAATAAATAAAATCAATGTCAAGTAGTAGGTAAATGCACCATTCTTTATCTTTGATACACTGAAATTGTTGTATTTGTGCCTTGTCATTTTAGAATGTCACTGAGAGCTGTGATGGAATCCGGGAAAGCTGGGCCATACGCCAAGCACCCCAGTCTGCACATAAATGTACTCAAAATGGTGGACCAGGCACGTGTCCTCTCCTGGGACTTCCAGGGAGACACGGCTGTGCCGAAAGTCACAAAACAGAATAAGGTTGTTGCCATAACAGATGGAGACATGGTCTCCAAAATGACGTTATTTGAGGAGTTCGCAGCCAAAGTACAGGGAGGGAAAAATTATATAATTAAAAATTATTGTCTACAGGGACAGTCACCCCCTTTTTATTTGTTGGTGACAAAGTACACCAACTTTTTCTGGAGCTCACCTGTTGTGTGTAGGGACGAAAGCCCTCCTCTGTCCCTACACACAGCGATAAAGAATGTGAAGGGGACAAAGGGCCTCCTCACACTGGAGGGCAAAGTTGTTCAGGTATGTTGATTTGTCTTCATCAGAAGAACACACTAATACACTCAGATAAATTACTGTGCTTAATTGTAATTCAGAGATACAAACATTTTAGGTAGACAAAGTAATGCAGTAAAAATCTGTGATTTTCTTGTAAACACAGACTTTCTGTAGCTTTATTGTCTAATGACCAGTATTTGAAATGTTTTATTACAGAAAAGCTGTTGCAATGACATGTTTACGTCTAATTAGATCACTACATGATTCACCTTGTTCTTGTTTAGCTCTCAGCTGTGAAGAAGTTTGACTGTTCTGAGCTGTGTGACTGGCTTTGCTAGCATGCTACATGTTAGCCCGCAGCCTGGCGTCGCTGCTCTCAAGTCTTCATTTTGCTGTAGTCAGAATGTAAATTTATTGTGATTTTAACAGAGAATCTGGCTGTTATATCTGATAACTTAGAAAGTGAACTGACTTTAATTCTGAAGCTGCTTGAAAAAGAGTTAGTTATGAGTTACACACTCTTCCTGACTGACTTGTATAACTTTTATCTTCACATTATCCATGTTCCCTCTGCTGATCAACATCTTTTTCTTCTCTTTATAGACTGATTTCAGTGAGACTGAGCTTGTCAGATCAATACTAAGTTGGTAACTGTTAATGCTTTTTGGAGTTTTTGTATTTCCATGAATATTTCTAGGTAATTGACAAGTATACAGATTCATAGGTTTATGGATTATTACAATTTGAACAGTTACATATTCACTTTATTCAAGTTTTCAGGACAGATAACTATAGTCTGTTATTAATCACATTACGTTTTCTCTTTTTTTTAGCTCCTCAACCTTTGGATTGCCGATTCTTCAGTGGAAAGCCTTCCTACTTACACACCTATTTACATACCTGCTAGCTACATACTCATCTACATTCAACCTACCTACATACCAATTTATGGATCCATACATCTCTACCCACAGAACACACAAGCACAGTATTACAGAGAATACCCTCAGACTACACCCACACCCATCTTTTACATCCTTCATTTTTTGGTATTACCTTACCAAATCCTAAATTTTCAGTACATTTTAAACAACATATTTTGAGCTTTTTGTCATTCTTTTATAGTTCTTGTTGTTGGATTTGTGCTCTTCCCTCCTCTCGTCTTTTTTTTTCTGCTCCATTTTCTCTGCAGGATGCCGAGAAAGGGACGCAGATCTCAGGCCCAGAAGGACGGCTGGACGAGGTTCGTCGTGCCAGACTCTGCTTTCCCGGAGGTATATTTTTCTCACACTGCATTAGACTTGATGAAAATAAATTCCCATCTTTCTGTTTGTGCTGGTCGGTCATCCAGTATATTTGTGAAAACTTTTACAGTTTCATTTGTCAATCTGTGCTGGATGATTGAAGTTATTCTTTGACCTTCAGGGCAGAGCGGTGCCAGGGACCGAGCTGGTTGGCCATCGGCAGCCTTCTGGGGCTACTGCACGTATGTCATCCGTCTTTTTATTTCCATGTTCAGCTTCATCCTTTTTGTATGACTGAAGTGAACGTTTCTTCTGACAAATCTTTGGTCTTGTCCCAGTTTTTGTTCTTCCTATAGGAGATTCTCACCTGCGATCCGTCGCAGATGGGATGGTGTCAATGCCAGAGGGCGTGTGCCAACCAGCTGAGGAAAGAGGTGATGTCTGCTGCTTTCTTTAGTCTCTGGAGGAGCAGGAAAAGGCAGAACAGCAGTTCACCGCAGCATAGCCAGACTTTGGGAGTCTGTTGGACAGTGCTGTGAACCAACAGCCTCGCCCCTTCCAGGAAGCTGGGATGGAGCCGAGACACCAAGACCAGAGAGGGAGACTTCTTCTGTTAGCGAGTTAAAAATGTACTTTCTGCTGTAGCTTCTAAACGTGTTCGTTTAACAGACTGGATCTACTTATGGTCGCTAAAGGATGGCAGGCTTCAAAGTTCTTCTCTCTGCTTGAAGTGCAGAGCGGATCCTTTTTCCGTCAGTGTTCACAAGGTTACTGGCTTTTCTGAAGTTATGAATGTCAGACAGCTGGCATTCCAAGAATAAATGCTTAGTTCTTGCCACCAAACCCTGGTTTTAAAATAATGTGAGTGATGCTGTTTTGGATAATGAGGATTGATGTTTGTTTTATGTTATAATATTGTTCTCACCTCACGGGGCTTTTTTTTTTTTTTCTTAAATGTGAGAAAACGTTGATGTGTTTGTGACTTTTCTATAAAACACCACACTGTTATGTGTGTATGTGTGTTTGCCAATGACTTTCATTTAGTGGATCCAAAAGTGGGAAACCAAAAACCCGAAAACGTAAATTAGATTTATTATTTCGTTTTGGTTTCCCCGTTTATTATGTGTTCTGTTTTGAGCTGAAAATAGGAAAAAACACCAATCTTCCATTTTTTTGGTTAAACTGAAAAACGAAACATTTCGTTTTTCTGTTTGCCAGACTGAATGGAATAATTGAATGAACAAATGATACACGGACCCCTGACCCTTCAGAACAAACATTGTACCTCATGGTTGAAGCAAATATTTATGAAGCAAACTGCACCTTCTGCAAGAAAAGTTTGGAACTTGGCCCATCGGGCATCAAGGCGTTGGAGTCCCATGCCAAATAAAAAAAAAGCATAAAGCGGTCTTAAAATGCCAGCAGCAAACGCTGCTGATGGAAACATCAGCCAGTATTATTCCACGTCAAGATCTAGAGCATGGAGGTCCAGCGTGACCTAGTCTGCTACAACTCCAGCTGACCTCCGGACAGCGTTTGGGTCTACGCCCACGATAAAAGCGGAGGTGCTCTGGACTCTTCACACGGTAGCTAAGCACCAGTCATCTACTGGCAATGAGAACATTGATGAGCTATTCCAGACCATGTTCCCGGATTCTGAGACAGAGAAAACATTTAAGTGTGGAAAAGACAAGACGGCACACATCGCTCGATTTGGATTAGCCGATTTACCAATAAATTCGTATATTATGCAGGTAATTCCGAGCTTCCTTTTTGCCAGCATGGGTGTGAAATGGGTCTTAAATTGTATTAATTATGGTCTTAAAAAAGTCTTAAATTTGACTTTTGTAAAATATATGGAATTAGTCCAAATTTAGGACACCAGAACCCTTCATTTTTTATCCAACTTAAAAGCGTAATTTATCCTTGTGAGTTTTCATTTATACTGAATGTATGTTGCAAATAGTTACTCTTAAAACTAATAAACTCAGTTACCTTGTCAAACATTTTGTCCAATGTTTGGACCAACATAACACTTCTATGGAATATTTATACCTGGAGGGTGATGATGAGCAGGTGGTCTTATTTAAAAAGAAAAAAGTTGGAAGGTACTCCTGTGATTTAGAGGCTTCTAGTATAATATAAAGTCACATTGTGAGTTAGGACACATTTTCCTACGTTTTAACGGTAAATTTACGCCTGTGGGTTAAAGATTGGGGGAACAGAATATTTGGACACAGTGACAGGTTTAAAACTTTCCTTTCTGTCCTCTGCCACTGGCATTTGGAGCCTTCACTCAACTCACGAACTTTTCGTCTCATAACAGAACAGAATATTTCAGCCAGCCTGACTTTCTCATTCCGACACATTCTGTTCCCCCAAGTAACTTTGATTGGGAAAAAGAAAAAAAAAAAAGAAAAAAAAGTCTTCAAATTCACAGGAATAGTTGAGTATTGTGACTGGAATAAATGACCCAAAACTTGAGATGATTGGTGACTGTGTCAGAGATATAGGGGGAACAGAATAATTCAGAGTGAGAAAGTCAGCCTGAAATATTCTGTTACACCTTTAATGGTTTTAAACACATTTACTTTTTCTTTTTTTTCTTTTAGAGAAAGACCAATCATGTCCAAATATGTCACAGGGTGTGTGAGGAGTAAGTTGTTATTTCAACACTACATCTGCGAGAGCAGATGATTTTCAGATACAAAGCACATTAACTGATATTAATGATTAAAAGTCATGGCAGCTACTAGAAATCTCTTACATTTATCCAGTAAAGGGTTACATTTTACATTAGAAATGTGGTTTACAGGAATAACATTGAAAACTTCCAGTAAGTTTTATTTTTCATGTCCAGCAGACCAAGCTTCCAGCCTTTTATATCAGCAATAAATACGAATAAACACGATGTGTTGGAATTCATAGTGTTTGGGTGAGTGACTATCGTTCAAGTGAACACGACTCAAGTTGGAAAAGACTGTTTCTCTCAGCGTTAAAAAAAAAAAAAAAAAAAAACACAACACGAAACTGTGTCAAAAACAGGTTCAAAGATGAAACAACAACCACGGCTTGGTCAGAAATGACGGACTGTAGAATGTGCCTCTCCGACTGTTGTGCGCGCTCCCGACACCAGGGGAACAGATTAGTTCAGGGGAACAGAATTTCACACAAGACCTAACCTTAATATTTAATTTGTCGGATTTATGCTACTCGATTGATTGTCAATATAAGAACAAAAGATACACGGATTGAAAGGACTCTGTGGTTTTGATCATGGAGGGGCATGGTGACAAGAGCGTAAGGCATTCACAACTGAACGGGGAATCCTGGAAACTAAATACTGAACTGGGTGATACCTAAATGAGTGCAGCTGATGACAATGGAGAATCAGTTCATGTATGAAACTAATGACCTGAACATGGGGACTGAGGAAAGAACAATGGCAAAGCTAAAACATGGCAACACTCAGTGGCGGCTCCTGACATTTTTTTTAGGTAGTGCAATTTCCAGTCTGTGAAAGCTGCATCAGTGTGCTGTGCGAAGCTGAACTGATTGCACTGATGCAAACCTGTTATGCTCCCACACAGGAGATAAAATGTCCAATCGTCCAGAAACTTCTTGTCTTCCTTAAATTAACACAACGCAGAGTCGAGGGGTTATTTGGTCTTCCAAATAACCAAAGTGAATGCAATTTCCCCCGTTATGTCCATAAGTACCATAAAAGTCCATAGGACTGAGGTATATTTGTCTAGGTAGCATAATTTATTGTAATAATTTTAAATAATTTTTTGTTAATTTTTGCATAATTTGCCAATCAGTTAATATTACACCTTAACCATTACTTATTTATTTTCCTAATATTGTTCCAGGATTCTATGAAATAAGTAAACACATAAGCTCTTAATGATAAGATTCATTCAATTTTCATTGTAAAGAATGTCATTAAAATAAAAACATATAAATCCAAGTCAAGTGTTTATTGAAGTTTTGGAAAATATAACTTAGACAAGTATAATCAGTTGTCAAACATGGTTAAGTGCAGCTTATGTGAGATTTCTCTCTTTTTTTAAATATAATACTGCACCATTAACAATGGATGTGTCATTATACATTCTGCTATCATTGTCAACATTATATAAAAGATTTAAATCATTACAAGTCAATGATTGAGCACAAAAGGTTAAGTTATTTGGCTACATCAAATACTACCTGGAAAAATAGCAGGGTTGGTGGAGCCCTGGGTTTCATCTTTGCCTCGCAAGGCGAGCCCGAAAATCCTGCAAAATTCTTCCAAACTTCCTTCTCCGCATTAGTACGACGACTAAAGGGTACTTCTGTCAGAAACACTACCGTATTGTTGCACTCGACACTCGCCATCTTCTTCATAGAATGTTTTTTTTTTTTCTTTATTGAAAAACACAATGTTACAACAACAAATAGAATGTTCATGGTCCCGCGCAACACATATGACGAAAGGACGTTGTGCGTTGTTTGTGCGAGCACATAGACCCTCATAGAAAATGCATTGGGAGCAGGATTTTTGAAAAAAAACCCAGTTCCCTTTCATGTCAATGGGAGCTTCCTGGTGCAAATTCGACCCTGACAGAAATCGCACAAAATGGGCGTAGCAACACCAGGCGCGACCTTAATCTGATTGGACAATGATATATACAACCGGTTTGCCTACAGCAGATCAGTCCCACCTTAGCAACCAGATTAAAAAAACTCCGTGTTTGGTAGTGCGTTGCACAAATCGCCCCTATGGAGAAGCCGCCACTGGCAACACTGAAGAACTAAACATGAACATAAAAACGAAGACGTGACATAAACACACACGATAAAACTAAAAACATGGGGAAAACCCCATGGACGTGACTAAAAAAATCAATTCACTGAGATTTTAGAATTCACCTCATAACATTAAAGAAGTAACTCAATCTGAGTAGTCTAACTAATGTAGTTTCCATACAGGACCTAGTTTATGGTGATCAGAATGTCAAACAAGGAGTAAAATGTTCCTGTTCTGCATTTTCACAAAACAGAAAAAGATTTAAAAATCCCAGACAAGGTTTTAATGAATCTACAGCCTCTTTAGAATAATTCCATCCAGATCTGATCAGTCTAACTAATGTAGTTTCCATACAGGACCAAGTTTATGTTGATCAGAATGTCAAAAAAGCAGTAAAATGGCCCTGTTCTGCATTTTCACAAACCAGAAAAAGGTTTTAAAAATCCCAGACAAGGTTTAAATGAATCTACAGTCTCTTTAGAATAATTCCATCCAGATCTGAGCAGTCTAACTAATGTAGTTTCCATACAGGACCTAGTTTAGGGCGATCAAATTGTCAAAAAAGAAGTAAAATGGCCCTGTTCTGCATTTTCACAAATCAGAAAAAGGTTTAAAAATCCCAGACAAGGTTTAAATGAATCTACAGCCTCTTTAGAATAATTCCATCCAGATCTGAGTAGTCTAACTAATGTAGTTTCCATACAGGACCAAGTTTATGTTGATCAGAATGTCAAAAAAGCAGTAAAATGGCCCTGTTCTGCATTTTCACAAACCAGAAAAAGGTTTTAAAAATCCCAGACAAGGTTTTAATGAATCTACAGCCTCTTTAGAATAATTCCATCCAGATCTGAGCAGTCTAACTAATGTAGTTTCCATACAGGACCTAGTTTATGGTGATCAGAATGTCAAAAAAGAAGTAAAATGGCCCTGTTCTGCATTTTCACAAATAAGAAATAGGTTTGAAAATCCCAAACCATGTTTAAATGAATCTACAGCCTCTTTAGAATAATTCCATCCAGATCTGAACAGTCTAACTAATGTAGTTTCCATACAGGACCTAGTTTAGGGCGATCAAATTGTCAAAAAAGAAGTAAAATGGCCCTGTTCTGCATTTTCACAAATAAGAAATAGGTTTGAAAATCCCAAACCATGTTTAAATGAATCTACAGCCTCTTTAGAATAATTCCATCCAGATCTGAGCAGTCTAACTAATGTAGTTTCCATACAGGACCAAGTTTATGTTGATCAGAATGTCAAAAAAGCAGTAAAATGTTCCTGTTCTGCATTTTCACAAATCAGAAAAAGTTTTAAAAATCCCAGACAAGGTTTTAATGAATCTACAGCCTCTTTAGAATAATTCCATCCAGATCTGAACAGTCTAACTAATGTAGTTTCCATACAAGACCTAGTTTATGTTGATCAGAATGTCAAAAAAGCAGTAAAATGGCCCTGTTCTGCATTTTCACAAACCAGAAAAAGGTTTTAAAAATCCCAGACAATGTTTTAATGAATCTACAGCCTCTTTAGAATAATTCCATCCAGATCTGAGCAGTCTAACTACTGTAGTTTCCATACAGGACCTAGTTTATAGTGATCAGAATGTCAAAAAAGAAGTAAAATGGCCCTGTTCTGCATTTTCACAAATCAGAAAAAGGATTAAAAATCCCAAACCAAGTTTAAATGAATCTACAGCCTCTTTAGAATAATTCCATCCAGATCTGAGCAGTCTAAATAATTTAGGTTCCATACAGGACCTAGGTCTTTTTTCAGTTGCAGTTTTATTTAGATTTATCTACAGGTCACTACTTTCCCTTTTTTTAAACTCAAGTTGCTGTTATTGAGATCTGTTCTACACTTGCAGGTTGCGGGCTCTTGCAAGATAGAGTATGGCAACCCGACCGAAGCCCGACAGGCCGGGCCGAACTCGGACAAAAAATTAGAATGTCTTGTCGGACTCGGGTCGGGCTCGAAAGCAAGCAGACATCGTGAAAATGATAAACAGCCAGAGGACAGGTTTCAGTTCATTGCAAACGTCAGTTTTTGTGATAAACATAAATAATTGAATATGCATAAATGAAAATGTTGGTAGGCTATTCGTGCCTCATGCCGTGCAGCATGTATCTGTGTGCATCTGTGGTCTGTGCATGCTCGGTGCGCGCACACGCACGCATATCGAACATTCGAACAACTTTACATGAAACACGTGCGATCAGTGCAGCCGAGCTCAGTTGGCTGGAAGCGCTATGGAGGACATTAAAAGAAAAATAGCTTCTTGAAAACTGATGGATAATGGTGCGCTGTCACCAATGTGTATTTACTGATTAGGGTGCGCCGTCTTGCGTTGGTCACTGGTCTCGGGCTTCCGGCGGGCTCGGACACAAATATTTTAATTAATCTCGGGCTCGGGTCGGATTTGAGAACTTTTCTGTCGGTTGAGGGCCGGGCTCGGACAGAAAATTCCGGCCCGAGCCAGGCTCTATTGCAAGATCACGGCACCGATGAGCTCCAGCAGTTAAAAATGTAGAGACAGTCTTACCATGAATGGGTCAGAAAAAATGTACGAAACCAGTTGTTTTTGACAACCATCTTACATTTAGATTTAGTCTTAGTCTTTTGGACTGAAATGCTTATTAGTTTTAGTCACATTTTAGTCACTTCTATATGTGATAGTTTTAGTCAACGAAAAGTTTAAAAAAAAAATTTTAGTCTAGTTTTAGTCAAAAAAAAAAAAGAAGTATAGTCTCTTAAAGACCAACTTCCATCGTCATTTCATTAATACTGTTGTGTTCACCATTGTTATTGAATGCATTAGGCGTCGATTCTGTTTAAAAAAACATTATGGTTGCTTTGTTTCAAGCTGTTAGGCAGGAAGAATGGCTTGACATGAAACGACAGGGTTTTCCGGTATTTCTCCTGCATATCCGTGACGCGATAATGAGACGTCTCTGATTGGCTCCCCTTCCCGCTCTGTGTGTGTATTCCGAGAGCCTTTACAGCGCAGCACTGAAAATTGCGCGATTGTTCGTGGCTGGAATATACAACCAAAATGAAAAGGCACAAACCTATTTTTGAATATTTAAAAGCAAAACAAGTAAAAAGCACAGCATCATCTGATGGGACAGCTTTTTGCCGAGTTTGATGTGACAGCAATTGACGCGGGTTGGAGTGACGTGACGTGAGGACAGAATGGACAGCTGATTCAGAACAACAGCGACAGGGGAGGACAAGTTTCACTCTGTTTAACATCAAGTTACACGGGTCACCTCACACGCCAAGCTTTCACATTGCTCGACGCGGGTCGAAGTGGCAATTTGGACCCGCGATGGTAGCGGCTCTCAGTGTGAAAGGGGCTAGTGACGAATGCTTCAACCGTACGCTAACCGAACCAAAGCTCGTTGAGGCTAGCCATGGGCACTGTTCAAGTGAGTCCTGCACGGATCTTACAACGCCTCATCAACCAAGCAATCCCGATGTGCTAAAAAGAACCAGGAGGGTGCAAGGGACACGTTCTTCACAACGATAAGCGCTTCGACCAGCGTGATTTCGGAGTAGTGGTGGACATTGAGAGGCAGGCAAGCCTTTGGGAAGTTTTAAGGGTAAGTCAATGTTTTTCTTGGCACCGCTGTGTGCCAGCCATTATCTGCCGCTTTTCCTGGGATCGGGTCGCGGGACAGCAGCTTGAGCATAGAAACCCAAACGTCCCTGT
This sequence comes from Odontesthes bonariensis, assembly GCF_027942865.1. NCBI lineage: Eukaryota > Metazoa > Chordata > Actinopteri > Atheriniformes > Atherinopsidae > Odontesthes > Odontesthes bonariensis. The sequence continues at coordinate 38,623,494 of NC_134516.1, read as the reverse complement.
GTGTCCCTCTTCTTTTTATTCTGCATTGTACAAGCGAGTTTGAGTTGAGTTGAACATCTTACAGGACGTGCACTTCTCTGGGTTCAGTGTTTCTCAGGGTGCTTTAGTACTGTTACAAGCAGCTTCAGTTGCGTTACCACCGACCACCGAGGTACCTTTCTGTGCATTTTATTCTGCGCTGTTCCGTGCTGGCTGACTGATGGCATTACGTGCGTGTCTGTGTATACTGTGCAGAGCCTCGGCTATGCATCATGTCCGACCTAAAATTTTGGTGACCCCCTCTTGCGATTGTGGCCCCCCCTTTTTCAAACACGTTCCCCGGTCTATGTAATTTGCCATGGTGGCTGTGAAGTCTCGTGTGCAGCGTTAGCATTTTAGTATTAGGTTAGCCAAGGAAAAGTTAAACTAGTTATTTGCTTTTTTTTTTTTTAGCAACTCCTGAAAATAACATTCTGTATATGCTCAGTGTCAAATGTAGTTTATGGAAAGGTGGTAGTGAGAGGCTCGATGGGGAGGAATGAGGAGCCCCACAGACTACAGGTTTCTGCTTACTTATAGGGCCCGTCCGAGGGGGGGCGGGCATAATCCCAAGTGGGCAACGCCCCTGTGGAAATAAGGTGCTCATTAAAGTCTCCACAGATGATGACGGGTTGGAGGTTCATCATGTCCAAAGAATCCAATAAATGTTCCATTTGGGGTAAAAATTGGTCCAAGCTGTAATTTGGTGGCCTTTAAAGGCATGGTTGGTAATCCTGTTCAGAAACACATTTTGTAATACTGGGTGAAATGGTCCGTCTGTCCTGAGAGAAATCTATACAAGATGTATTTAGAAAAAGGGACGAAAATAATCAGACCTCTGTGGCAGCTGCAGGACTGAGAAAAAGCTGACCAATCCGAGATCAGCGTCCCGCTGATCTCGGATTGGAGCGCCTACAAAAACCAATCAGATGCCTCTGCTTTCTGCCTACGCCCCCCTCTGCCGGCTCCCTGCTCCGTGTGCGCATGCGGTTCTACCGGCTTTGGATGACGCACTGACGGAATGGGGAGGGGGGGGTGGAGCTTAGAGGAGGGGACACTTTCGAATCTTGCTGGCTCTCTTGCTAGCTCTCTAGGATTACCTACCATAGCTTTAAATTGTCGCGATAAGGGCTCTCACCGGGTCCTCTACTTTGATCACGATGAATTCCAGATCCGTCACATTTTGAATATACCGCCGTGGTTCCACTTTAACGTTGGACCTACAATAGACTGCAACGCCGCCTCCATCTTTTTTTGGCCATGTCGGGATGGGTTGTGTACGAGACGTGCCTGTTTCGAGTGAACATGGTGTATCCTTCCAATTGGAAATGTGGTGAAATGTGAGATCCAGATAGGTGGGTTTCTGTCAGGCACAAACTATCAGCCAATTGTAATTCGTGGTGGCATTTTAGGTCCTGAATGTGAGACAGCAGTCCCTGGGTGTTGTGGTGGATGACAGTCAAAGACTGCAGGGTTTGGTCGATTGTTTGTCCTAATTGTAATAATGGCCTAGTGTTGTGAAATGAAGTGTGTGTCATCTCCTGCAGTGCAGCTGTGATTTGTGGATCAGCATAAATTTTTCTTCATTAAATTCTGTGATGTAAAGTCCCTGAAGTGACGTCTTCCTGCTGAGGGCGACGTACGCCATTCCGGACTCAAAAATGCGTTTCAAACAAACCACAGCTGACTGCATGGTCATGCCTTGTACTTTGTGGGCTGTACAGGCAAAGGCTAACTTCATAGGAAACTGCCGTCTCATGACACCCTTAAAGCTGAGGTTCTCCTCTGATTTTTCGATGTAAACCAAGTCGTCCGACGGTCCCTGAATCTTTTGGCGAAATCTCTGACCCTCTGTCGGATTGTCAAGCTTGAGTCCAATAAGCCTGACTGTGGTTGGTCCCTGTTGTGTGTTTACGACTATGTGTTGAATTGTTCCAAATGTTCCTATTCTTACTGTCCTGTAACGTCTTCTCCATTGGTTCTTTTTCTGCATTGTTTGTCAGAATCTGTTGCTCCAAAGTCCTATTCTTATTTCCCATGTCCTGTAACGTCTTCATTATTTGTTCGTTCTGTAACTTGTAGGTATTGTTTCGGCTTTTTAGGAAGTTGGTATCTTTGACCAGTGACTCATTCTCTATGGTAAACTGTTCATTTTGTATCTGGAGGTCCCTTTTCTTTTTGTTTTTGTTTTTGCTTTGTAAACGCTCTATTTCTTTGCGAAGGCTTTCAATCAATCTCATGTATTCCAAGTCTTTTAAGTCTCTCCAAGTCCCTTGGAACTAAGGACTTTCTTGGACCTACCTCCTCTGTTTTATTGTTTCTCCTCCATCCTGAATTTTTTCCTGGAGCTCACAAACTTCCTGTTTCAGGGCCTGATTCTCCTGACGGACAGAAACATTTTCCTGGGTCATGTCTCGACAGGTCTGCGCTGTTATTTCAAGCTCTTGGGTGATTTCCTTCATCTGATCCTTGAGTTTCTGCAGAGCTATGTCTTTCAGTTCCATGCTCTCTTTTTCCACTTGTAAACTTCTCTCCATTGCTTCTTTTTCTGCATTTTGTCAGAATCTGTTGCTCCAAAGTCCTATTTAACTTCTCCATTGGTTCTTTTTCTGCATTGTTTGTCAGAATCTGTTGCTCCAAAGTCCTATTTAACTTCTCCATTGGTTCTTTTTCTGCATTGTTTGTCAGAATCTGTTGCCCCAAAGTCCTATTTAACTTCTCCATTTGTTCTTTTTCTGCATTTTGTCAGAATCTGTTGCTCCAAAGTCCTATTTAACTTCTCCATTGGTTCTTTTTCTGCATTTTGTCAGAATCTGTTGCTCCAAAGTCCTATTTAACTTCTCCATTGGTTCTTTTTCTGCATTTTGTCAGAATCTGTTGCTCCAAGGTCTAAGGTCCAAACAGTTTTCCAACCGTTCTTTTCTGAATGAACCCTTTGGTGTCCATCAGAGGAATGGCATTTTTACCCTGAGTTTCCAGACCATAGAGAACCCCGTACTCTGATACAAATTCAGCCAAACACATACCTGTAAACTCAGCTGTTTGGGGTCTGGAGGTGTACTTCTCCGGGAGTCCAGACATCCACACTTCTTCTCTGTCATCTGCCATGTCCTTTAACCTGCTCATGGGGAGACTCATCCTTACCGCTTCATCATCCGTCTGAATAAAGAGGACACTACGGGAGCACTTTCTGAGGGGCAGGCTGCATGTTCGTGCCACAGACTCCTGAGCACTTACCTCTCTGTGTTTCACATACGCCTGCATTATCTGCTTCATCTCCTCTTTTTCGTTCACATTGGTTTTTCTTACCTCGCGTATGACCCCATCGAGGAACTCGGTCATCTCGTGTTCTGGCTTGGACACATAGGACATCATGTAGGCCAAACAGCTGTAGTCATCGATCACAAATTGGATGTCCATGTTGGCGTTCCAGGCTCTCGGTAGATCTGTGTTGTACGCATTGACCCAACATTCTTTTGGATGGCGCTACAGGAGAATGACGTTGCCGTTGGTCAAATTGAAGACATTTCCTAAATATTCTTCATAAGCCATGTTGCATTTCTGAAGCAGCTCTGATAAATCATTAAAAACAACATTTGGGTCGCAGAGCAGATCTCTGACTGGCTTCAGTTTCTCCTTGGCCTCTCGTTGTTGCTTTCCGAAATCTCTCTTTTTAGACTTTTTCCCTTTTTTGGTCTTTTCCCCACTTGTGGTGGGCTGCCCATCACCCAGCATCTCTTCCAGTTCTCCGAGGCTGGGGAAGGTGATCATGGTGCTATCCACGGGGAGTTTTGGGAACCCAAATCTGCAGACAACATTACCTCTCTTGCAGGATTTGGAGTGGTTTCTGCTGTGGACTCGGACCTCAGACACAATCTTGTGGAGCTCAGGCTCAGTGTCTGGGTCAGGCATCCGGCACGTGATGTAACGGTCGATGAATTTGTAGACATGGGATTCAAGAACTCCGAATTTGGGGGGGGGTCTTTCATCCAGGCCAACATTGCATGTGCACTGGTGATTTCTGGAGAAGCGATGGTACCTCATATCACCCTGGGAATGAGTTGCTCTCACAGACTCACAGAAGCTCCGAGCAGTCAGGTCAGGAACACGTTGAGCTGCAGTTGAGTCGCTCTGCATTTCCCGGGCCAGAAGCTCAGCAGGTGTCTCACGCTGGTGAAAGAGAGATGCGTCAGGTTACTATAACCATCAATACATGTAAAAGTACTTTTGCTCATTTCTGCAATGAACATCAGTTTTCAGAAAAATGACAGAACTTAAATGATGAGTTTTAGATGTTTGTAGTTGATTATAGTCCAAATATAGTATCATATCGTAGTGATGGCTGCTACAATAAAGACATGTCTTCTGTTTGTGAGATGGTGGTTATTGAAGTGAACAGAGCTGAATCTGGTTCAAATTATGACAAAGTCGGGGGGGGGCTTATGAGCAAGACATGGAGTAGGAAGCATTTTTCAGAACTCCTGCAGAATCAACAATATTTTTTTTATAAAAACAGCTAACGGTCTGACAGCACGCAGAGCAACGATTTGAATGGCGGAAAAGCTCCAAAAATACAAGTACGGCGGCCAAGCTAATGCTAATAGCTCACGACCTACCACGAGGCAAACGCCAGGTGTACCGGACCAGCCCACGCCCATTCAGCCAAAAAACTCAGACATGACCGCTGAAGCTATCAAAGACAAGGTCTTATCCTCCCTGAGAGGAGAGTTTTCTAAAATCATAAGGAATGAACTCAAAAGTGCGCTGGCGGATGACTTTAACGCACTTAAATCGGAACTGCAAGGAATGCGGTCAGAAGTCGCCAATACCACAAAAACAATGCGGTCAGAAGTCGCCAATACTACAAAAACAATGCGGTCAGAAGTCGCCAATACTACAAAAACAATGCGGTCGGAAATCTCCAATACTACAAAAACAATGCGGTCAGAAGTCGCCAATACTACAAAAACAATGCGGTCAGAAGTCGCCAATACTACAAAAACAATGCGGTCAGAAGTCGCCAATACTACAAAAACAATGCGGGCAGAAGTCGCCAATACTACAAAAACAATGCGGGCAGAAGTCGCCAATACTACAAAAACAATGCGGGCAGAAGTCGCCAATACTACAAAAACAATGCAGTCAGAAGTCGCCAATACTACAAAAACAATGCAGTCAGAAGTCGCCAATACTACAAAAATAATGCGGTCAGAAGTCGCCAATACTACAAAAATAATGCGGTCAGAAGTCGCCAATACTACAAAAACAATGCGGTCAGAAGTCGCCAATACTACAAAAACAATGCGGTCAGAAGTCGCCAATACTACAAAAACAATGCGGTCAGAAGTCACCAATACTACAAAAACAATGCGGGCAGAAGTCGCCAATACTACAAAAACAATGCGGGCAGAAATCGACCAGATCAGAACAGACATTACGGATATGGGGGACGGAATGTCCACATGGTCCGACGAAGTAACCTCGCTACGAGCCACAGTATCCAGGCTTAAAAGCCAGGTGACAACTCTCAAAGACCGATGTGAGGACATGGAGGGGAGAATGAGACGGGGCAACATCAGGATAGTAGGCATAGACGAGCAACCGAACTCCAGCTCCCACAAGCGGTCGCTAAAATGATCAGAAAAGTCCTGGAAAAGGTGGACCGCTCACACCGCGCACTGGCCCCCAGGAATAATGGAGACCGAGAGAAGCCACGGGTGATCATTGCGAAATTGCACTATGATGGAGACGCCGTGGAGATCCTGCGGAAAGCCCGGGACAAAGCTCCGCTGTCTTACAACGGACACCGCATCGCAATATTTCCCGACTACACCGCCAGTGTTGCCAAGGCCAGAGCTGCGTTCACGGACGTCCGGGAGGCACTACGAGGTCGGAAAGAGATCCGCTATGGTTTACTCTATCCAGCCAGACTTCAGATCACACACCAGGACGAGGACAAGGAGTTTGTGGACCCCCAGAAGGCCATGGACTACGTGAAGAATACCCGCCGAGCAACAGAGACAGAAGGCTGAGTATATCCTTACATGTATGATTAGAAAAAAAAGATGAGAACTGACTATAATGACGAGTGACTTTAATTTTACGAGCCAGTTTTTTTTATTTTTTTTCCCCTTTCACAGGCTCACTCGTAACATTTCACGCGGGGACATTAACAATGCCAACTACGTCATTTAACTAAATGTATGCCCCATGAGCGATATAAGGAGCTCTCACTCTCATTGGTTTAGTTACTATTATCATTTAAGTTACATAAACAATTACCATGTCAGAGCTTGATTCTAACCCACAAGTAATTACTGTTTATAGCTGTAAAGAGCTGTTTGACTTGATTCATTTATGTTCTGCAGGAGCCTGAATAAATGAATGATTATCCCTTTTTTTTCTTCTTTTTTACCTTTTACTTTCTTCTTTCTGTGTCTTAGCGCACCCAAAGCACAGTCAAATCCAATCTACTGTGCACATTTTCTGCTTGCTTAGCAGTTAGGGACAAGGTCCCAAGTACTATCATATCTGTTAACTATAGTTATAACTGGTTCTATGTTCTTGTTCTGGTACCTTTGTTCTTCAGGGATCCTGAGTTAAATATAATAACAAAGTCATTCCCTTTCTTCACCTACATCACCATCTTGCTTATCAAGGTCAAGAAAGCTATAAGCTATAATGTGAAGGGTCTTCATAGTCCAATTAAAAAAAAGAAAATATTAAACCAGCTAAAATTAATTAACTGCCAGATAGCATTTCTACAAGAGACGCACTTGTCTGATATAGAACACGAGAAGTTAAAGTCATGGGCAGACAAAGTATATTATTCCTCTCACCGCTCAGGGAGAAAGAAAGGAGTTGCCATCCTTATACACAGACAAATTAATTTTACAAAACCTCAATACATAAAGACACAGAGGGGAGATAAATTTCAGAAGCAGGTCTGGTTGATATATGGAGAAGTAAGTTTCCAAGAAGCAGGGACTTCACCTTCTATTCAACTATTCTCGGATAGATTATTTCTTCACCCCAAAAGCAGAATTTCATAGGATAACAGATATTGAGATATTGCCTATCACTATTTCTGACCATGCACCTGTTTTATTGAACTGGGATATAGGACATAGACCAACAACTAAACAATGGAGGCTTAATACATCTCTTCTTAATGATAAAAAATGTATTTCCTTCATCACAGAAGAATTCAAAACGTATCTAGATACCAATACCTCACCAGAAACGAACCGCCTAATATTATTGGATTGCGCTAAAGCATATATCAGAGGCCGTATTATCTCGTTCTCGTCTGCAAGAAAAAGAGAGAGGGAGGCAAGACAACGAGAATTGGAAGATAAAATAAAAATGTTGGAGCAGAAACATAAACAATCTGCAACAACTAGTGTCACCAACGACCTAAATGCAAATCGTAGAGAACTTAAAGGGGAACTCCGGGGCATTTGAAGCGTGTTTCCATTGCTAGAGGTTGTCAAATACTGATAGTAGGACACAGAGAGGTGCGTATCTGCGCTCCCTGTGTGGAGATCGCTCTGTTCGCACAGCCTGTCATGCGAGGCTAATACGTGGTGGCTAAGGGGCAAGTGCTAACCCTTCCACGTAAAACAACAACTTGCACACTGCAGAAACGTCACACCACTTTATAACCCATCCGACAATAAAGTCACAAGCCTTACCATCAAAACCATATGCATGGTTCTCACATTACTGGCATGGGGACGTTACAAAACAACTTTATAAACAGCATGTAACTCACCGGCTGGTTGTAGGCTCGCGCATGTGAAAGCCCAGAAGAGTCGATGGAGAATAATCCCATATACAAAACAATTATATTCTCTAGAAAAACTGCGTTCAAGTATTTAAAACATTACAACAATACATGCCCAGTAATATTCTTGTAATGTTTTAAATACTTGACGTATTATATAAGAATACGGATACATGCGATGATGACACAAAACTATCGGAGTACCTGAAACATATATGTGGAGGGGGTGTGGTGCATCAGGTTCAGAGGAAAGGTGGGAAGGGCTCAGAGGACAGTAGGAGAGGAGATGAAAAGATCGAGAACCAGAGCCAGAGAACGGAAGAAGGAACAGACGAGCAGAACGGAGAAACGGGTGATCGTCCTCTGTCGTTCGGGCTTAGAACTTCGATCGTTATTGTGAAAATAAAAGTATTATAATTCAGACACGGTCTCTGCGTGTATGTTGGGTGAACCCACGGTGGTGAAGTACATGTCACAATATAAAAGTAACTGAATTAACAAATTCATCAGCTGAAGAATTAGACAAGCCAATACAGGAATCAGAAATAAAACGGGTGATTTCATCACTCAGGAATAGCAAAAGTCCAGGCCCAGATGGATTTGTCAACGAATTTTATAAAACCTTTAAAGACCTGTTGGCACCTCTGTTACTAAAAGCATACAGATATGCCCTAGAATCCAAAATTATTCAGCAATCTTAGCTAGACGTGTCAACAAGATAATTACCCAAATCATACACCCTGATCAAACGGGGTTCATCACCGGAAGATATTATGGTGATAACATTAGACGTCTACTGAACATAATATCCCATCAGAAAGACAAGAAATTGGAGTCAGTAATCATATCTTTAGACGCACAAAAGGCATTTGATTGCGTGTCCTGGCGATACCTGCTCCAAACGTTGAAACGGTTCAAATTCGGTCCAAACTTCATAGACTGGATACAAACGCTTTACTCATCCCCACAAGCAGCTGTGAGGGTTAATGGATACAGATCAGAGAGGTTCACACTAGAACGAGGTTGCAGACAAGGCTGCTCTTTATCACCCTTACTATTTGCTATAAGCATAGAGCCATTAGCTCAGCTTATTAGAGATGATAATAACATAAAAGGTACTATAATAAATGGAGAAGAACACAAATATCATTACCGTATTTTCCGCACTATAGAGCGCACTGGGTTATAAGGCGCACTGTCAATGAATGGTCTATTTTCTATCTTTTTTCATATATAAAGCGCACCGGCCTATAAGGCGCATTAAGCGAAACAAAACAGTCAGATAAGTCAGTCAGTCAAACTTTATTAAACTTATTCACAATAACTCCCAACTAGGGGTGTAACGGTGTGAAAATTTAACCTCACGGTTTTAGTGACCAAACTTCACGGTTTTCGGTATTATCGCGGTATTTTTAAAAGTGTGTTCAATCTGTTCAGAAAGCACTGATAGGCCTACACAAGCTGAAAAAGGTGCAACAGTGTTTATTATATTGCAAAATCTTATCAAAAACATCAACAATTAACATTAAAGGAACAAGAGTGCAGCATGTAAACAGCTTATATTCATTATATTATGATCATTATTATTAGCATCACGGAAAGTTTTAAGGAGAGACTTTCGCACCAAGTCCGCAATTTCCCATGTGATCACACTCTTCCAATGCATAGCGATAAGCATGCATGTCAGACCAGCTGGCGTCGGATCGCGGGGTTATGGGAATTGATGCAGAAATACGTTTGTTGACCTGAGCACGCAATACCGGCTTTTGAACTATTTCCGAATCTGATATTACTGTGGTCTATCATGCGTTTTGCCACGGCAAGTCTGCACAGTTTCAGACTGCGAATGTTGTTGCGTTTATTTTAAAACGAAATACAGTGTTACAGAGCAAAATACAGGCTAACGGGGTGAAATACAATCTTACAGGGCAAAACACAGGTGAATTTGTGCGATTTTGAATTATTTTTCCGTCTGTAGCCTACAACTGTATGATAAACGCAACTCAAATGTGCACCCGTCTAGCTCTGAGGCTAACGTTGTGTCCCGATTAGCTCCACACTAACACCGCTGAACGAACATGTGCACGTGCCGTAGGCATCTGTTTAGATTATTGACACGTTATTAAAAAGTTAGACAGACGGATCATTGCATTCTGCTTCAACCCGATGTCCCCACACCATTTATTTATGCATTTGAGCTGAAACGTTAACTTACGTTTCATTGCCGGCTATACAGTTGTGGGTGATGATCACGGAGATGAGCAAGGAGATTTGACGTATTGCCACCTTTAGCGGAAACTTTTTTCCTGCATGTTCTGCAGACAGGATAACCATCTTCTATCAACTGTCCCCCGGCATTCTTATAAAAACCAAAATATGCCCATACTTCGGATTTAGTCCTGTTAGAGGGCGGATAAATGTCCTGACTCTGAGTGCTGTCATCTACACCTTCGGCCATGACTCCAACTTCAAGAAATGCACGTTGTAGGCTGCGCAGTGAGCATGCGCGACAAATTAAGAACTCGGATGAGGCTGGGAAGGATTCAACTCATGGTTTTCATGCCGTGTTATTAACCGGGATATTAATGATATTTGAAATGAACGCGGTAATGGTTATGGTCAACTCTTTTTATTGTGGTTTACCTTCAACCGGTAACCGTTACATCCCTACTCCCAACCTTGCTCAAGTCTGATAGCTACCGCTAAATCAAACCGTAACGTATTCACAATAATTCACAAAATTGTTCAGTTATAACACGTATAATTGAACACAATACACACACTTTTTCAGTTCATTCCTCGTCCACAAATCCCTAAAATTCATCATCTTCAGTGTCCGAGTTAAACAGTTGGGTGATTACGGCATCCAGCATGCCCGGATCCCTCTCGTCATTATCCGAGTCAGTGTCGTTGCTGTTACCTGGCAGTTCAGTGATGATTCCGGCCTTCGTGAAAGCTCGGACCACAGTTGAGACTGATACCTTAGCCCAGGCATCCACGATCCATTGGCAGATAGTAGCGTAAGTCGCCCGGCGCTGTCTCCCTCCCTTGGTGAATGTGTGTTCACCTTCTGTCATCCACTGCTCCCACGCAGCTCGCAGTTTAACTTTGTACGCGCTGTTGACACCAATATCAAGCGGCTGGAGTTCTTTAGTTAATCCACCTGGAATGATGGCAAGCTCCGAATTGGTTTGCTTCACTCTGTTTTTTGATAGCATCGGTGAGATGTGCGCGCGCACAATATATATTACTCCGCTATGCTCATGACTACTGTAGCCGTAAAGCTGCGGTGCGGCTTTGTAGTTTACCAAAGTCTTACTAAAACATTTTGACAGAGCGCCGTGTACAACACAAAATCACTTCGAGGTCAGTAAGCACAACAAGAATTAATCCATATATGAAGCACTCCGGGTTATAAGGCGCACTTTCGTTTTTTGAGAAAATTATAGGCTTTTATGTGCGCCTTATAGTGCGGAAAATACGGTATATGCAGACGATGTCTTGCTGTACTTAAGAGAACCCGTATCCACCATACCACATCTTAAGGAGCTCATTACCAAATATGGGTTCTACTCTGGATATAAAGTTAATGTGGTCAAAACAGAGGCAATGGATGTAAACAGTCCCTAGCCACCTAGCGACAGCTGCACCTGTTACGGTGTTTGCTGCTCGGTCTGCTCTTCGGTCTGCACAGTTTACATTGGACGCATTGATATCAAGGGAGGCAAAAATAGCGCCAAGCGATGTGAGGTCTGACTTTTTCCTGGACAACATTTTATGATGCAAATGTATCACCCTTTTGAACGCATATTTTTTTGAGAAGCAAAACGCTTTATTTTTGTGTCCCCAGCCAACTAGCCGGACTACCTTCGTGGAACGCAAAACTCAGCTGGAACTCGGCTCACAGGACGCAGCAGGGGGTAAGTTAATGTTCATAAATGATATTGCTAATATGGGATGTCATACAGCTTCATGTCAAAAGAGGCGAACTATCCCTTTAAAACAACATGACCAAAGACCGTTAGAATGTATATTTTGCATTTCTGTTGGTTTCATAGTATTTGATATGACATTTCTACCATTTTTAAGCAAATACAGAGCTAATGGCCCATTATTTTGTCAAATGGTGTAACCAAAAAAATATCCATATTTATTTGATATTTCACCCTCTAAGATTTTATGTAAGTGTAGCCATGAAAACAAGTAATTGATTTTCAAATATCACAAGAAAAATATTTTGTTATATCTATTTTTAAATTTAGATTACATGGATTTTTTATCGAGCCGAGCAAGACAGTATGTTGTAAACATTTAAGTTTTCTGCATATTCCTTGACCAGTTGGGTAAAAATGGTTTTAAAACACATTACTACAGTGTACTTGAATACTTAAATCTCATCCATAGTAACTTTTTTGTATAATATGAGATTTTTGGAAAACACATCGGTTACACCAACTGACCATAAAACATAAAACATCTACAGCAAAAGGACAAGAAATTGACACAGAAAATAGTCATCAAGGTAAACTGAATTGGATATTTTAATACTCCATGTCAAAAATGATTTCATAACAACAATGGATTGCAACAACAGGATTAATTTGTGATCTATTCTGGATTAATTTGTGTTCTATTTCAGTTCAGATTTCATACAATTTCAGTCTATACCCATTGTTTTCAAAAAGAGTAAGAGAAAGTGTGTGTGAAAGAGAATAAGAGTGAGTGAAAGAGTGAGTAAGATCATATCTTAACAACCAAGAAGAAACAGGATTAACTTGTGATCTATTCTCATACAATTTCAGTTTGTAAAATAACAGCCTTTGCTTTCAAAGAGAGTGTGTGTGAGAGAACAAGAGAGAGAAAGAAAGAAAGAAAGAGAGAGTATCATCATTCATTGTGAGAGAGTATCAACATTCATTTCTTTCATCACTAAACTGTTCTGATTACACTTTTAAAAACCCGAGAACCATCAGTGTAAGTTCATGCCATCTGTTGAGATCTGAACAAATTATTTAACATTAACATAACAATATAAGTGAAACAGCGTCTCAGAAACGTAAGAGTTTAAATATTTCTGCCCAGAAAAGTTGAGTCTGTAGAAGAAAGACATTAACCTTTCAAGTTGTGTGCTTGGAACTGTTTCCAGGCATCTTCTGTTAGTTTGGAATGGCGTGAGTTCACAGGTTCTGGCTCAGAAATAATGTGGAGAACATCAGACTCGTAATAAAACAAGATGTCAGGTGGATGAGGCCAGGTGAAGACATTCTTCTCAGCTAGCTGTTGCATGCAGCTTACCTCAACTTCATCCCCAACCACCTGAATGATTTGCCCCACAAATGGTTTGCCCTCGTATCGAGCTAGAGCAAACTTTCCTTGCCTACTTTCCTGATCCTCCACGCTGTCAGGTGTTGAAGTGGTGGCTGGTGGATCCCGGAAATCGACTGCAGTTGGCCCATGACACTTGCAGACATTGGATCTTCTGCAAAAGCAAGAAATGTCCCGGTACTGAATGACAGCTGGCTCTTCACAGGTCACTTGATGTATCTTGAGTGTGCCTTTTACAGCTGGAACGAAGGCCGGGACTTTTTCATCATATAGATTGATTTCTTCTTCTGATATCCAGTAGCAACGGACACTGGACTCATCCTTCAGGAAGTTGAAGACATCCTCTGGAGTCTGCAAATCCTTCCCCCTCAGGACTGCTGCATCCGCAAGCCGCTTTACGGCCCCACCAACACCATCAGGGGCGCCCTTTCCGCAGAAGGTGGTGATTTGCACTTCATGATGGCATCCTTCAGCGCAGGCTCCAGGTGTGCCCACACAGCACGCTCATCGTGGCAGAGCGAGGCAGAGACAGTGGCATATGAGTAAGATGTTTGTGCTGTGTATACCACACAGGTATGGATGGTGGCCTGCTTGCGGCTGCCACCAAAATGGAAAGCCTGAATCTCAGTATTCAATTTGCAGCTGTAGTTTTCTGAGAAATCTACATGGATGCAGATTTCATCATCTGGTAGTGTTTCTTTCTTTTCTCTGAGAGCTTTGACTTGGTGGATCCAGTTGAACTGGTGTTTGGCCAGAGAGTCAAGCTTCATGTTGAGAAGAGCAAGAAGGTCAGCAGTCTTCCCAGTCTGCGTCACCTTGGCAAAGTTGGTGTATGTTTTTCCCTCCTCTTTTTTGGTGATCCTCGACCACTGCTGCCAGGTTAGAGTGTCTTCTTCCAGAGGGCCCTCAAATTCCACCTCATTGTAGCAGCATTTTACACACACACGATACATACACTGTTCGCTGGATGTATCACTTGCAATACCAGCAAGCAGATCTGAAATGCTGTGTGTCTGAACAATGCCTCTCTGGTACAATTTTTCCACAATGAGCTTGAAATTTTCATGATCAATGCATGCACATGAATTCCTGTCCGAATCTTCGGCTGGAGTTATGTAAAATGGACAGTATCTGACGAACTGTCTGTATGACAGTCTGTAGTGTTTCAAGACCGTTCCGTTGTAGCTGGCATGGATGTCTTTAAGGGAGGGAAGTAGTCCTCTGCTTTGTTGTTCGAGTTTGTTTTTTGACACAGTGTCCTTTCTGCCAGACAACATGCGGCTATTCTCCTCTCTGTGAAGAAAGCTGACCACTTGCTCCCTTTTCTCCTCTGAACTTTTCTTTCTGTCCCTCTGTTTTTTCCTCTCTGACTTCCTGATCTTTTGCTTTCTTTTGCTTGTCCAGTTTCCTTCGTAGCCTTTGTGTCTTTGAATTTGCTGTCTTAAGTTGTCTCTTAATTCGGCGGAGTTCAGACCTGAGCTTTTCACTATTCTTAAGCGCCTCACTTTCTTGTCTGCTTCTTTTCTGTACTGCCTTTAAAGGGGTTGAGGAGGCCTGTGGTATCTCCACGTTTGGCTGCACATAGTCATGATCTGGAAGGTTAACTGTGGGTTCCAGAGGGCCAACATGCTGGTCATCTCCTGATGTGTTCATCGATGGGGGAGTGAGGTGTAGAACATCAATAAGTACCCTTTTGTTCTCCCTATACTGTCTCTGGTACTGCTTCCACCTTTTCCTCATCTTCTCCTGATTCTGTTTGGAGAGCTGTGCTACTGGGGTGTTCACAATCTTTCCCTCTCCCTTCCTCCTTTGGTAGCTATAAATACAATGTAAAAATAAAACAATTAGCCTTTTATATCTAGAATAATAAATCATCCTCTCATTTCCACAGCCTATCTACATCACTGACTTTATTCTTCACATGAAAAATGTGTGTGTGTGTGTGTGTGTGTGTGTGTGTGTGTGCGTGTGTGTGTGTGTGTGTGTGTGTGTGCTTGCATGCCTGTGTCCGAATGTGTGTGTGTGCATGCTGTTGCGTGTGCACTACCTTGCCCGTCTTTTTGCCAGGTAAATTGCTTTAGCAGCAGGATCTGCGTTCACTTGCGCTCTGTGGCGAGCCACTTTTTCCTTGCTTGTAAGTGGCATCTATTGGGGGACAAGAAGTACACTTTATTTATAATAAATGTATTATTTTTTGTATTATTTAAACATGTTTACATACAACATAATAAAACAATCAAAATATATTGTGGAAGTTAAAATTTTAAATAAAAATATTGACATTTCAAAAATCACTTAAAATACAATCTAAATGAAACCCTATTAAAGCTACTGTTCATGCTACAGTTAGTCACTATTTAAATGAGAAAAATAATATAATTGCCACCTTAAATTACATACTCTTTGGCCTGAATCTGATCAAATTGGCCTCAAACAGAAAGGAGTCAAATGGTGTAACCGGTTACACCATTTGACATTTCTATTTAAAATCAAAATTTGTAGGCATTATTATGGACAACTATGTACACACTTGACCTTTATGTGAATATTCAACCACAGTTTTTACATCAAATTCAATATTTTATGATTATAATGGTTTATCA
This sequence comes from Odontesthes bonariensis, assembly GCF_027942865.1. Classification (NCBI taxonomy): domain Eukaryota; kingdom Metazoa; phylum Chordata; class Actinopteri; order Atheriniformes; family Atherinopsidae; genus Odontesthes; species Odontesthes bonariensis. The sequence continues at coordinate 38,607,762 of NC_134516.1, read as the reverse complement.
ACATTTTAAGGAGGTCATACCATTTGACATGTAAACTAAGCTTGCCTGACCATGGCCTAAAAACACTTAATTATTAACAATTTTAAAGAGAGTTACTAACCTTGACTCATAGCAGTTGGGGTCTTCAGGGGTCCTTCTCTGTGACATCATTTCCTGTCACATGATCTTCTGACTAAATACTTACAAAATGGCTCCTTAAATGGCGGTTACACCACTTGACATTTCAAGTGGTTGATGTGACAGACATGATTCCCCATATTCATTAAAATATTCAGAACAATGGGATTTCATTACTTTTAATTCATATTGTAAAGTTCTCATGCAAGATCATGCCAGATTATTTTATAAGGGATTTCAGAGAGAATTTCACATTTTTTTCAGCAAGTGTAATTATTTGGTTCATGTTTTTGTGGTTACACCGTATTGACATTTTTACCCAAATTCTCTTAATACTCTCTAAAAATTGAATAAATCCCAAACGTTAAGATTAGGGTTTGATGAGAATGGTGTTGGAAAATAATTTGTCAATTTATTTTCAAATTTTAACAATTTTAAATGTATCTAACCCATATGTACACAAAAAAATGAGCGTCACATCATTGACCCATAAACGCACCTACTGAAATCAGGCGGAGGTCTTAAACTTCCAAACTTAAGATACTATTTTTGGGCTGCACAGATGAAGCCACTTATAGTTTGGATCCAGAACGATACCTTAACACGATGGCTTAATATCGAGAAAAGTATGTGCCCAGAGCCTTTGGAAAATCTGGCTTTTGTAGACACTTCTATAAAAGAAATGGCGGACTGGACAAAAATCACTTTGAAAATCTGGAAAAAAATACGGTCAGCCTTTGGGTTGCCAAAGGTACTCTCATCATTAACAAATATTGGACTTATGGGACCCTCACTCCTAACACTTTAGATTCTGGTATTAAGAAATGGTCAGACCATGGTTTAAAACAAGGATGATAATTTGAAAACATTTGCACAGTTGAAAAACGAATTTGACCTCCCAAGGATAGATTTCTTCAGATATCTACAGCTGAGATCTTTTCTGACGACACACAAAGACTGGGGAAAACGTATCAGACCTACCCCCATAGAAAAGTTTCTCATAACACAAATAACTCATGGAGATAAGAAAATAATTAGTAAAATATATAATGTTTTTTTATTAACAAATGTACGTAACTCTGAACACATAAGACAGCGAGACTAACAAAAACATATCATTAGACACATGGGAGGAGATATGTACTGAAGCTCACTTGGCTACAAACTCGTAACACATGGAGGGAATTTAAGTGGAAAGTAGTTACCAGGTTCTTCAGAACACCAACAATAACAGCCATACCCATATATTCTGGCTGTGTCCTAAATTAAGCCGTTTCTGGAAAGATGTTTTTGATGCTCTCAGAGAGGTTTTCAAACGTGATACAGTGGAAACCGCTTATAGTGATCACGTTGGTCCAGAGCCAATTTGAACACTATAAGCGGTTGATTACTACAACCGAATTTGTATTACAGTACAGGTATTTCACTTATTTTTTTATGCAGAATATCATCTAAATGCCATTTGTATCTTTTTTCAAAGAGAAAAATGAAACGGATAGCTTCAGCATTTACTGAATTTTATTATCATGCAAGTTTAATTACAGTACTGCGCAGACGTACTGTAGGCTAACTCAAATACAGTACGTAACTTATTATATTGCTTTTTTTTTTTTTACAAGTCTGAAAATAAAGTTTGAATTCAATCCGCCTTTCAGCACCCCTGCTCGGATCTATGCTCCTCCGTGCCGGTGTTCTGTTGATTTGTGCTACTTGGTGTGAAAACGAAACTTAGAAAATCGGCTCGGCGCATGCGCAAAACCACAAAGTAGCATTTCTCGACAAGTAGGAGAAATCGAATGAACACCGGCCTCCCATCTTACAAGAACCAGCCTGGAGCTTCCAGCGGTCACACGCGCATTCAATCCGCTCTCCAGCACCCATCCTCGGACACATGCTCCTCCATGACTTCCTTTTTCCAGCCATGATTCGCGCGCTTGCTGCCCGGTGTCAACTCGTTACGTTAGCTAGCGAGGCAGAAGCAGACGTCCAGAAAGGAATCAAGAGAGTAAAAAATAAAATAGCTACACGTAGTTTTAAAATTATTTTTGCACATGTTTACATTCATAAAATGGCCAAAAATAAACATTATAAGCGGATTTCTTGATTACTGTAAACGAATTATTTAAACAGCATTTGTATAGAAATGATTCCGTCCCAAGCCATTTGATCTATATAAGCGGTTGATTACTATATCCGTGACCACTATAAGTGGTTTCCACTGTATTCCACAAAGCCCTATTGTAACATTATTAGGAGAAATCCCTGAGGGTATAGAAGGAAGGGATGTGAAATATCTCTTAAACCTTCTGCTAACAGCAGCGCTAAAATGCATAACCATCAGATGGCTAAAGCCAGATCCTCCTACTTATAATGTATGGATTCAAAAACTATGGGACATCTACCAGATGGAATAAAAATGTAAACTAACCCTTAAAGCAGGAAACTGGAGGTCAAAGGAGGCATCATCCATTTGTGCGAAGCAGCTCGATGGTGAAGGAGTGCTCGCCATCTGATAACCCATTATAGTAGAGTCAGTACGACAAAGTGAACAGATTTAACACAACTCCTGCCATGAAAATGATCAACATGAACTCAGAACTACATTCTGGGTCGATTGGAATTTGTTGCAGCAGAACTGACGACACTTATCATGGTTCCTGACACGGTATAAAGACACTGATTTGGGTCTACAAGAGCAGTAGAAAGAATGTGTGTGTACCTCATCAGGAGAAGGAGGGGGAGTGCTCATCACCCAGATGTCTGGCTGTGGAGGTGTAAGAAGTCTGGGAATCTGCAAGAATTGATGCACTAATCATTGCAGTGACAGTGACTACAAAGCAAGCATCCACCAGCTGCGCAGAAGAGCTTTAGCTCCAGAATATCAACAAATGCCAGATGTCTGCATTATTGAATGAGATACCTTCTGAGCCGGAGAATGGACGGCGGTGGAGCCCTCATGTTCTGCCCAGAAGTGTCTTGGAGGTGGAGATGCCTGAAGAAAAATTCACATGATCCCACAGTGAAAAAGAAAGCTCATCATGAAATTTCTGAGAAGAATTCAAACAGAAGAAAGATTGAAAAGTGGGTAAAAAAAACAATTAAAAAAAACACACACCATTTCTGCAGCAACATGGGAGCAGGAGGGTGCTTCCTCCATCACCGGTCCACCGCTGGGGGAGACGCCACTGCTGGGGGAGGAGGAGCTGCCGCCGCTGGGGGAGGAGGAGGAGCCGCCGCCGGGGGAGGAGGAGCTGCCGCTGGGGGAGGAGGAGGAGCCGCCGCCGGGGGAGGAGGAGCTGCCGCTGGGGGAGGAGGAGCCGCCGCTGGGGGAGGAGGAGGAGCCACCGCTGGGGGAGGAGGAGGAGCCGCCGCCGGGGGAGGAGGAGCTGCCGCTGGGGGAGGAGGAGCTGCCGCTGGGGGAGGAGGAGCCGCCGCTGGGGGAGGAGGAGCTGCCGCCGCCGGGGGAGGAGGAGCCACCGCTGGGGGAGGAGGAGGAGCCACCGCCGGGGGAGGAGGAGCCACCGCTGGGGGAGACGCCACCGCTGGGGGAGGAGGAGCTGCCGCCGCCGGGGGAGGAGGAGCCACCGCTGGGGGAGGAGGGGGAGGAGGAGGAGCCGCCGCCGGGGGAGGAGGAGCCGCCGCCGGGGGAGGAGGAGGAGCCGCCGCCGGGGGAGGAGGAGCCGCCGCCGGGGGAGGAGCAGGAGCCGCCGCCGGGGGAGGAGGAGGAGCCGCCGCCGGGGGAGGAGGAGCCGCCGCTGGGGGAGGAGGAGGAGCCACTGCTGGGGGAGGAGGAGCTGCCGCCGCCGGGGGAGGAGGAGCCACCGCCGGGGAAGGAGGAGCCGCCGCTGGGGGAGGAGGAGCCGCCGCTGGAGGAGGAGGAGCCGCCGCTGGGGGAGGAGGAGCTGCCGCCGCCGGGGGAGGAGGAGGAGCCACCGCCGGGGGAGGAGGAGCCGCCGCTGGGGGAGGAGGAGGAGCCACTGCTGGGGGAGGAGGAGCTGCCGCCGCCGGGGGAGGAGGAGGAGCCACCGCCGGGGGAGGAGGAGCTGCCGCCGGGGGAGGAGGAGCCGCTGGGGGAGGAGGAGGAGCCGCCGCCGGGGGAGGAGGAGGAGCCGCTGGGGAAACCATCTAATTGAAGAAAGAATGTTAGATAACAGAAGATACAATTACTACACATGAAGATGCTGATCAGGGACACAGGGTGGAAGAAGCAGGAGCCTTTCCAAGGAATCAGTCGGTGGGAGGCAATATATACTTCTAGAGAGGTCACCTGGAATGAGAGGCACCAAACACAAGTGCTCACATTAAATGTGTTCTTAACAAATGTAGAAATACCTTCTTATCAGGATGCTGGACAGGGATGACCAGCTTGTGGCTCCGCCCGCTGAAAGGATTGCTCGGCCACTTGCGCACCTTCAAATCAAAATGACATCAAATTTATTTATACAGCACATTTCATGTACAAACAATTCAAAGTGCTTTACATAAAATAAAAGCATTGCAGCAGGGAGTGGAAGAAGCATTAAAAATACATAAAAGAATATAAAGAGAAACAAATAAAATCATTTAAATTAATTTAAAAACAAGCAACCGTCCAGATAAGTTAAAAGATATTTCATGCATAGACACATGAGAACAGAAATGTCTTTAAATGGAATTATTGACATTCTTATTATGATGATATTCTTTACCTTTTGACGCCACCCCGTCCCGTCTGCCATGAAGAGAAAAAACAAAAACCTTTACTGATAAAAATGAAGAGTTTTTAGAAAAAAAATTATTAAAAAAAAAAAAAGAAAAAAAATGAAGTGTTTATACTTCAACAATTTGAGTAAGACGGGAGTGAAATGAACCGTTCAGATCAGTCAAACAACAAGGATGAAGCTGAACATGGAAATAAAAAGACGGATGACATACGTGCAGTAGCCCCAGAAGGCTGCCGATGGCCAACCAGCTCGGTCCCTGGCACCGCTCTGCCCTGAAGGTCAAAGAATAACTTCAATCATCCAGCACAGATTGACAAATGAAACTGTAAAAGTTTTCACAAATATACTGGATGACCGACCAGCACAAACAGAAAGATGGGGATTTATTTTCATCAAGTCTAATGCAGTGTGAGAAAAATATACCTCAAGGAAAGCAGAGTCTGGCACGACGAACCTCGTCCAGCCGTCCTTCTGGGCCTGAGATCTGCGTCCCTTTCTCGGCATCCTGCAGAGAAAATAGAGAAGAAAAAAAAAGACGAGAGGAGAGAAGAGCACAACAATCCAACAACAAGAACTATAAAAGAATAACAAAGCTCAAAATATGTTGTTTAAAATGTACTGAAAATTTAGGATGTAGTATGGTAATACCAAAAAATGAAGGATGTAAAAGATGGGTGTGGGTGTAGTCTGAGGGTATTCTCTGTAATACTGTGCTTGTGTGTTCTGTGGGTAGAGATGTATGGATCCATAAATTGGTATGTAGGTAGGTTGAATGTAGATGAGTATGTAGCTAGAAGGTATGTAAATAGGTGTGTAAGTAGGAAGGCTTTCCACTGAAGAATCGGCAATCCAAAGGTTGAGGAGCTAAAAGAAGAGAAAACGTAATGTGATTAATAACAGACTATAGTTATCTGTCCTGAAAACTTGAATAAAGTGAATATGTAACTTTTCAAATTGTAATAATCCATAAACCTATGAATCTGTATACTTGTCAATTAACTAAAAATATTCATGGAAACACACAAACTCCAAAAAGCATTAACAGTTACCAACTTAGTATTGATCTGACAAGCTCAGTCTCACTGAAATCAGTCTATAAAGAGAAGAAAAAGATGTTGATCAGCAGAGGGAACATGGATAATGTGAAGATAAAAGTTATACAAGTCAGTCAGGAAGAGTGTGTAACTCATAACTAACTCTTTTTCAAGCAGCTTCAGAATTAAAGTTAGTTCACTTTCTAAGTTATCAGATATAACAGCCAGATTCCCTGTTAAAATCACAATAAATTGACATTCTGTCAAATTTACCAAGTCTAAGAAAGGCCAGTGTATGCGGGGGGGGGAGGAAGTTCTTATGGCATAAAGCAGACAAGCTCATCTGTAAAGAATAGTAAAAGTAATGCCAGGGCATGCATAACTGCTTCTGGAACAATCTCTTTCATTTTTATTGATAAGGTAACTGAACATGCTCGCAACCGAATTAATTCCAATGTGTACAGACACATTTTGCCTGCCAATTTATGGACAAATGCAACCAAACTAATAGGGAATATTTTAATCATGCAGCAATGCAATGTGAGTGTGTGTGTGTGTGTGTGTGTGTGTGTGTGTGTGTGTGTGTGTGTGTGTGTGTGTGTGTGAGAGAGAGAATTATGATGCAAAAGTTGTGTGTTTCCTGTTGGCTTTTGACATGTCAGAGTTCAGGGCTTGGTTTCGAACCCTGATCTCGGCCCCTAGCCTGCACATCACAAATTTTTTCAGAGTAATTGTCTCAAGGAGAAGGGCATGTTCAGGGTGGGAGCTGAGGAGGCTCTTGAACGCTCCCAGTTTGCCAAGGGTGGTCTCGAGGTTTTTTGAGATGTTTGGGTGAGGCCAGAATCTTTCGATGGTTTCAATGAATTCTGCCTCCAACAACCTGATGCCCTCAAAAACCCTGTGATGCCCTCATCAGGTTGGCACCTGGGTTGTACTTCTTTAGTTGGAGGAATGGGTGCTCTGCTGCTGCCGCATAGTTGTGCTCCTGGTGCCGTGGACCTAACAGCAGGACCTCACAGCACCCGCACCACCCAGCCAGCAACATAAAAGAGCCCCTCCTCCATCACACAGTCACCAACAGTCTACAAAGCAACAGAGAGAAACAATCTTACGAGAAATACAATGTTGCATTGCATGTGATGATATATTACATGACTAATGTATGACTGATGTGTGTCTTTGTCTTGTGTTTTGTGTAACTCATAACCTTGTCCTCCACGATGCCTGATTCAAGATCCACTGGTGAAGGTGGTTGGATGGTCATCATTGGTGGACCTGGTGGACCTGGTGTTGCTGACGTTGAGGGAGGCAGCCCATTCGAGGGAGTCAGGAGGGTGAGTCCGTCATCTACCTCACAATTTGATGTGGCCGATGATAGGGCAGGAGCGATATTACATGCGCTGATGCTGCGAAGAGCGGCAGCGAACTCTCTGGCACTGGGGTTATATTTGTGCCCCCCTCTGCCACGGACCGAGGAGAACAGGTTCTACCCAAAAGCAATGGGGACAGAAAGTAATGTGTTGAAGTAAGCTGTTAAAATGATCTGTTTATGATTTGGATTAGGTTAGCTCAGGGATTTCTAATTCCACTGAACACTGGTAGGGAAGGCCTCTCAGAGGGTTTTCAGTGGAAAGAAAATAATGTTGCAAAATATTTGTTATATTTGTCTGTTATAGTTTGTTGCATTTACCTCAATGCAGTCCTGGTTGAGTTTGGAGGTGCACAGATACCTAAGGCCAGCATCTGTGCACCTCTTTTGGATCAACCAACCGAACGCTCTTGATGGTCAGCTGCAGTCCAACCTGGCATGGGGGTGCTTTACGCCCAGAACTGGAAAGGGTTATATAACTATATTCACTGTTAATTGAAGTGCATTGTAAAATTGTGAAATGCTAGGTGTAGTACTGACTTGTAGAAAAGTACAATAAAAATATTATTGATACAAGTTGAACTTTTCTAAAAGTATTATTTTTCCTATTAACAGTTTGGCACAAAATCTTGATTATAATGCATGTCCATTCAGACTAGACAGAGAATCATTCATCTACCTTGGTATTGTGGTCACCCGCACTTACAAAAATTTATATGAAGCTAATTTTAAAAGGTTAATTGAAAAAATGACACTTGATCTGAGCCGGTGGTCTACCTTGCCCATTTCACTAGCAGGTCGTGTTAACACAGTGAAGATGACAGTCCTTCCTAAATTTCTGTATGCGTTTCAAATGTTGCCATTGTTTCTCCCTTTTGCTTTCTTTAAAGATCTGAATTCACATATTTCATCATTTATTTGGAACAACTCTGTCTCAAGAGCAAGGAGGGGTATTTTGGAGATGCCCAAACTAGCAGGTGGACTTGCACTTCCCAACTTTATGATCTACTATTGGGCGGCCAATCTCTCTAAACTGCCTCATTGGATTACTTCATTTAGGACAGGAGATAGCGCCACCTGGGTGGGCATGGAAATTGAATCCTGTCCCTATTCTACACCACTGGCTAGCCTTTGTACTCCTTTTCTAAAAAATCTAACTACTCTCCTTCCAATCTTGTGACTAAATACACCCTTAAAATATGGCGCCAATTTAGAAAGCATTTTAATTTGACCCACTCAAATGGCTTTATGCCCATAATTAATAATGATATTTTTCCTGCTGCAAAAACGGATTCAGCTTTTCTTTTATGGTATGATAGTGGCAAAGTGTTTTTCAATGATTTATTTTTGAGTAACACTTTCATTTCCTTTGAGACCTTACGCGAGAATTTTTCACTACCTCAGGACCATTTCTTCAGATATTTACAGGCACGTAGTTTTGCCAGAGAACATTACCCATTCCCTCACTTACCCGATAATGATTTGCTTGACCAAATACTTGGGCGGGATCCTACTCGTAAGGGCAACATTTCTTTTATGTACAACATTATTTTGAATTTTGCTATGCCTTCAACTGAGAAGATTAGATGCACCTGGGAACAGGACCTTGGTGTTCCAATCCCAGCATTGACATGGGAAGGTTGCCTGGATTGGATTCATACTTCATCTTTATGCCTTAGACACAATCTGATTCAGTTCAAAATTCTACACAGACTTCCTTTTTCCAGGGAACGGTTGGCCAGCATTTATCCCAACACTGACTCACATTGTTTGAGATGTCGTCAAGGCGTGGCCACTCTTGGACATATGTTCTGGTCGTGTCCATCTCTGACTAATTTCTGGACTCAAATATTTGATGGTTTTACACATATGTGTGGCAGGCCCATCCCATTAGATCCAGTCACTGCTGTTTTTGGTGTTATAGGCGATAATGTTCAGGTTTCTACGTCCCAAACATATGCCGTTGCATTTGCTTCACTTCTTGCTAGGAGACTTATCTTGCGGCAATGGAAATCTGCTAACCCCCCGTCTTTCCTCTGTTGGGTCAAGGAGGTCTTGGCTTTTTTTGCCCTTAGAAAAGCTTAGATACTCAAGGGGTAGGTCTTCTAACAGGTTTCACCAAACTTGGAGTCCTTTCCTAGATTTTGCTGACAGTCTTTCTTTCTCTTAAGCATCAATGGTGCATACTTCAGGGCACTGGGTGCGGCACAGTTGCACTGTTTACAAGATGACACTCAGAAATAAATCCATGTAATGTGTTTAAATGTTGAGATACTCCTCAAGGTAGCAGACCTCCTTTTTTGTTATTGATGTTATTGTTTTTATTTGTTTATTTTCTATTATTGGGGCCTGCCATAGCATTGCATAGGAGAGCACTGCATGGCAAGGCACCTATTACTATTCCGTTGGCAAAAGTCTATGGGATTTAACATTGAAAACGTGTCTCTTTATAGATTTATAGATTTATTCTTCCGTCCACATTAATGCGGGCCCATAGGGCCCGCACATCCCAACAATATATATATCAAAACGACCGGCTCGATGAGTTTTCGCGGGCTATTACTTTTATTGAAGATTGAAGTTACCATGGCGACGTAATAAGCAAAAAACAGCCCCCCTAGGAATGAACAGGGGGATGACCTGGAAAAATCCTAAAAAACCCTAAATTTTGAGCAGTTACTGTGTCATCATGCATTAACCTAGAAACACCATTCAAATGTCAGTTTGTAGATACGTCCGTGCTGTGTTCAGAAGTGAAGACGCCATGTCGATACCTGCTACGGATTTCCCACAGCATGCTTCCAAGCAACCAAAAGTTTCGGCCAAAATCTGCAAAATTTGAATTTTTAGAGCACAACTGCCATTTCATTAGTGTGGGGAGAGCAAGAGTTCTGACCTCAGATTCATTTTCGAATCGCCCTCACGCCTACAGATATCGCTCCAATGCCATTATGTACTGTCATAATATAGGCACGCATGCAGTGACGTCGGAACTGTTTTCTGGGGGGGGGGGGGGGGGGTATTTGCTGGGAGGGTCGGGGGGGGCGACTCACACTTAGCCTATCAATGATTAACGAACTCGACACGTAGGCCTATACATAACACATATAGGCTACATAAACACACGCAGCATCTTAATTGTTACGAAAATGTATGAAACAAAATGAATTAATTAATCAAGCCTTTATTAAGGAACATACTGTAGCCTAATAGGCGATAACATAGGCCTACAGCATTCAGAAATATAACAGAATAATAAATAATAATAATCAGAATAATCAAGCCTTTACGAACATAGGCCTAATGGAACATTCAGAAAAATAACGGTTTAGGCTACTTTGCGCTCGTAAGGGCTTTTAAACTTTTCCAAAAGTAGACCTTCTCTCTGTTGTTCTGCTGATAAATTCTTTAAGCAGGGTCGAGACATCGCATTCATCGAGAAGGTCGCTATGTGCATTCATAATGGCCAAATGAGTGAGTCTCTCCTGCTTCATAGTATTGCGCAGCCACGTTTTCAACCTGCGCAATGCCGAGAACGAGCGCTCGGATGCCGCGACAGAAATGGGCAGAGCCAGACAGAGCTTTATGAGCCTCTCCGCTTCCGGCAGCATGGAGCGGGATTGGGGCTGCAAGGTGTGCAGAATGGCCAATACATCCTGAATGGTTTTAACATCTCGCCCCCTACACACGTCGCTCAGGATGTCCAGCTCAAGGCTTAGCTGCTCTCTTGAAAAGGAAGTCAGTTCCAGGGAACCCACATCCACTCGTTTCCCTTGGGCCGCCTGTAGAACTGCCTGCTCTCGCCCTGCAGCTACGCGGAGTCCCTCCTGGTCAAAGCGCCGCTCCACCTCTGTGCGCACCAAGTCCAGGGCCTCAAACAATTCCCTCTTCCACAGGCTTGGATATTCTGTAATAGTTGAATATAACAGTTCAACAACAACCAACAAATAGTTTCCATATGGGTTGCCTATTTAAGCTGGGTGGGTCAACCTTAAATTTTCAATTTAAATTCAAATTATGAATATGGTTTGTTATGAAAGTAGGCCTATACGTTATTTAGTCAGTTGATATACCATTGTAATGAATTATTAATTGCAGGCTAATTTCACAAATAAGCGCACATGGATGTAGTACATTATTATGAACTATGATATCGTTTTCTATGGATAGATCAAATCTGTCTGTCCACAAATGCTGGAGAGCACGCTCTGTGTGCGTATTTGTTGCATTCTTTCAACATTACAGACTGATAAGCTTTATGATTAATTTTAAAATATTGTTGGCATTATTTATTTATTTATTTATGTAGGCCTATTTATTTACCCTCATTCTCCAACTCCCGCTCCTCCTCCTCCGCTGTATGGCGAAAACGCGCTGGGGTCTTGCTGGTGCGCACTGGATGAGGAGGCTTCAAGTTGTAGCGCTCTGCGTATTGTTTGGTCTTGGCCACAAGGTCAGCGAAGGTGTCATCTTGTCTGAGTGTGTTCAGTCGCTGGCAAAGAAGTTTGGCAGCTTCCATTGATCCAAGGGCTGTGACTTTGGTGCCTTGCAGTGACCGAGCCACGGATTCACATGGCGTAAACATGGTAACGCAGGCAAACAAACCAAAGACTGTGCGCGTAGTGGTGCCCTTTTTGAGCAATCCTGCCACTTTGGCACGCGTCTCCCCCTTGACAGTCCTGTCACTCTCCAAGGTCCTAAATGTCTGCAGCATCTCTCCATAGCATGCCAGCAACCGTGACAGTGCCACAACTCTGACGCACCACCGAGTTGGGCACAGGGCAAGCAGGTTGATCACTTCTCCACATCCAAAAAGAGACTGGTATAACGTTTTTCTCTTTGCTGAATCATTAATCACAACTGCGACTTCTCGAACAAAGTTCAGTGTATCGGCAACAAGGCGCACTTCTTTTGCCACTTCTTGCAACACTAAATCCAGAGAGTGGTTTGCGCAGTGGACAAACACGGAGTCAGGACATGTTTCCTTTAATCTTGCCTGCACTCCCTTGAACCTCCCTGACATGTTGCTGGCTCCATCAAAACAGTAGCCTTTCAGCTTCTCCAGCGGTAGATTTAGCCGAACAAGGACATCTTTAATGCACAGAAAAAGCATCTCTGCGGTTGTGCCTGGAGCGTTGTAAAAGCCCAGAAAGAAATTCTGGACTTCAAGATTGTCATCTGCAAATTGTATACTGCATGAGAACTGTTCTTTTTCACTGACGTCGGTGGTCCCATCAGCAGTTAAGCCGAAAAAAGGACTTTCGGATGCTTTGGCTCCGATTTTCCTCTGGATGTCATGGGCAAACAGCTCCAGAATTTCATTCTGGATGCTCCCCGACATCCAATTGTCCCTCCTCTTCATCCAGTTTTGCAGGTCAGGATCAGCGCGTACCCTCTCGACCACTAGCTGCCACAACACCCCATCCCGATTTGCAGCTCCTCTCAGAGGGAGTCCCTGGCGCCCCAGGAATCTCACGCTGCTGAAAACGAGCTCCAGCATTTTCCGGGCTGTTATTTGTTCTTTAGCAGCAGCCTCGGACAAAAGCGCATTAATTGGCGTAGTTTTCAATGCAGCCAATCTTTGAGTCGCATCTAAATGAATGCGTGTTTTCTCATGGTCTCTGATTTTCTCCTTTGCTTTTCTCCAGTTTGAAAAGCCCGTGTCTTTCAAAAACGGACTGTCAGCTTCTGACCCGACCAACTTGCGCTTGACAGCTGACCTACACACACCACACACAATGCCATCACTGACCGCGATGTATTCCAGCCACGGCCACTCTCTGAACCAGGCGGCCTTGCAGGAACGAGTGAAGTTCTCACCACTCAACTTCTTGGCAGGAAAATTGTAATCCTGTGGTGGTTTGCATGATATTGCCTCTTCTTGGCTAGCACCGGGTGCCGGTGGTGCCGGTGGTGGCGCTGGGGAGGGAGGACGAGGCCGAGGGCCGCCGGGCCCTTCGGCTGCCTGCTGCTGCTGTCCGGTTGCTGTCTCTCTCGGACGTTTAGCTGGGTCGGGCGGTTTCGTAAAAAAATCTGAAATTCGTTTTTGAACTCAAATCATGTAGGCTATGCCTATGCTAAAACAAATGAGAGCCGCGAACACAGCAAACATAACAAAATTTCCCGCTACTTGTTTTTTTTACACATGTGATAGGCCAACGTCACAGTGAGCTGTCAATGAGCTGTCAGATGCATAGCTGTTGCTATGCAGACTGCGTCTGACAGCTGAGTGAGCTTAATATTTATGTGATGTTCTAGAATGCGCCGCTGAGGGTGGCAGCATGTTGGAGTAGCTCTGTACCTCACATTGAGATTTTTCTTTTTTTTCTGGATTTCATTCCTGTTGTTTCTTGGAAGAAATTGCATTTTTTTGGACAACTGTTCCTTCCTGCCTTGGATGCTGTGCAGCTGGATTAATTTTTCCCAATACTTTTGTATATTTTACTCTTTTGTCATGATGCATCACCATAGCAACAAGGTGGTTTACAACAGGGAGCAGCTGAATAACATTGGAAAAGCAGAAATAATTCGACAACTGAAGCCAGAAATCCCACTGGAATTGAAAAGGAGGCGTCGTGGATGCAGAGCAGGAGCAAAGAGGAGAGAAAGAAAGAAGAAGTTCAAATCAGCTCTGCCATCCTGCATCATGGGAAATGTAAGATCGTTAGCTAACAAGTTGGATGAACTTTTAGCCTTGATAAGGACTCAGCAAGAATATCGGGAATGTAGCATTATGTGTTTTACTGAGACATGGCTACAGGATCATATACCCGACTCCAGCGTCTCTCTGCCGGGCTTCCTGACTGTACGAGCAGATCGAGATTTAAAGAGTAGCAGGAAAAGGAAAGGGGGTGGATTGGCAGTGCTTGTCAACAACAGATGGTGTCACCCAGGACATGTTACTGTGAAGAGTCGTATCTGCAGTCCTGACATTGAACTATTGGCAGTAAGTTTTCGTCCATATTATTTGCCAAGAGAGTTCACCAGTGTTGTTTTGGTGGCTGTTTACATTCCACCCTCAGCTGTTGCCGACACTGCATGTGATGTCATCAGTTCCGTTGTTGCTCAGATACAGACACAACACCCCAATTCTTTTGTGGCAATATCTGGTGATTTTAATCATGCCTCATTCTCTGCTACACTGCCAACTTTTCAACAGTTTGTCAGCTGCTCTACCAGAGAAAACAAGACATTGGATTTGTTTTACACAAATGTCAAGGATTCATACATTTCCAAATCAAGACCTCCCCTGGGTAAATCAGATCACAAACTTGTTTTTCTCTGTTCAGCATATAAACCCCTTGTCCAGAGACTACCTGTCACAAAAAGGACTGTTAGAAAGTGGTCACATGAAGCTGAAGAAGCCTTACAGGGTTGTTTTGATGCAACCGATTGGATTTCTCTTTGTAAGCCACATGGAGAGGACATTAATGCCATGACTGAGTGTGTGACTGACTATATAAACTTCTGTGTGGACAACACCATCCCCGCCAGAACAGTGAGATGCTTCCCTAATAACAAACCCTGGATCACCAGTGAGCTAAAGGAACTATTGAACAAGAAAAAAAGAGCCTTTAGGGAGCGAGACAGGGAGTTACTGAGGAGTATACAGAAGCAGCTCAAAGTCAAGATCAGAGAGAGCAAGGAGGTGTATAGAAAGAAGCTTGAGAGTAAACTGCAGAGGAACAATATCAGAGATGTGTGGTCAGGAATGAAGAAGATCACAGGCCTCAAGCAGAGGGAGGATCGGATGGATGGAAGTCTGGACAGAGCAAATGAGCTGAACACATTCTTCAACAGGTTCAGTTCAGGAACAAGCTCACCATCCTCCCCTCCTGTTCCCAGCCAAAGAGACATCCCACCCTCCTCTGACCCACAGCTTTCCTGTAACATCTCCACCTCCACCTCAGTCATGGATTCTTCTGCTTCCACTAGTTTGTCATCAACCCAATCAGGAGATGCTGCTGTCCCCT
Organism: Odontesthes bonariensis; assembly: GCF_027942865.1. Classification (NCBI taxonomy): domain Eukaryota; kingdom Metazoa; phylum Chordata; class Actinopteri; order Atheriniformes; family Atherinopsidae; genus Odontesthes; species Odontesthes bonariensis. The sequence goes on along the minus strand of NC_134516.1, from coordinate 38,592,566 downwards.
TTGCCTCCCCCTCCCACTTTTCTGTTTTTAGAAGTCAGGTGAAGAGGCAATTGGAGAGACTGAACCGGAACAAGGCTGCAGGTCCAGATGGTGTCAGCCCCCGAGTCCTGAAGGCCTGTGCAGAGCAGCTCTGTGGGAATCTGCAACACCTTTTCAACCTTAGCTTGACCCAAGAGAAGGTACCACTGTTGTGGAAGACATCCTGTCTGTTTCCGGTACCAAAGAAAACTCACCCTTCAGACATTAATGACTACAGACCTGTTGCCCTGACATCCCACATCATGAAGGTCCTGGAGAGACTCCTGTTGACCCACCTGTGTAAGCAAACCAGCACATATCAGGACCCCCTGCAGTTTGCTTATCGCCATGGAGTTGGAGTTGAAGACGCTATCATACACCTGCTTCAACAAACCCACTGTCATCTGGACAAAGCAGGCAGAACTGTGAGGATCATGTTCTTTGATTTCTCCCGTGCATTTAACAGAATCCAGCCTGATCTGCTTCGTCTGAAACTCCAGAAGACTGAGGTGGAGGTCTCAACAATCACCTGGATTAATGACTACCTGACAAACAGACCACAGTTTGTCAGACTGAAGAATTGTGTGTCTAACCAGGTGATCAGCAGCACAGGAGCACCACAGGGGACTGTACTCTCACCATTCCTTTTCACTCTGTACACTTCAGACTTCCAGTACAAGTCAGACTCCTGTCATCTACAGAAATATTCAGATGACTCTGCAGTTGTCGGGTGTATCAGAGATGGACAAGAAGCTGAGTACAGAGAGCTGGTGGACCGCTTTGTGGCATGGTGTGGGAACAATCATCTCATCTTGAATGTTAACAAAACAAAGGAGATGATTGTAGATTTCAGGAGAAACAGGGTCAGATCAAACCCTGTTTCCATCATGGGAGAAGAAGTGGAGGTGGTTGAGGAATATAAATACCTTGGCGTTCATGTGGACAACAGACTGGACTGGAGACACAACAGTGAAGCCATCTACAAGAAAGGACAGAGCAGATTGTACTTCTTGAGGAAGCTAAGGTCCTTCGAGGTTTGCAACAAGATGTTGCAGATCTTCTACAAGTCTGTTGTTGAGAGCGTCATTTCCTCTGTCCTCCAGCATCAGAACCAGGGACCTAAAAAGACTCAACAACCTGATAAGGAAGGCTGGTTCTGTTCTGGGGACGACTGTGGAACCTCTGGAGACAATAATGCAAAGAAGGATTTTGCATAAAATCAAGAGAATTATGGACAACCCTGAACATCCTCTCCATGAGACTGTTATCGGAAAACAGAGTCTCTTCAGTCAAAGGCTTCTTCAGTTTGGATGCAAAACGGACCGCTACAGGAAATCATTCCTGCCCACAGCCATCAGCATCTATAATAACTCCCTGATTTAATTGAGCTACATCAACATTTAATTTCCCTCTGGGATAAATAAAGTATTTTTTAATTGAAGTCCAGATGCCCCAAATGTCATCCAGGTATCTTTAGTAATAGAGGGGCATTTTTGTCACATTTCTCCAGTGCAGCAGTTTCCCATTCAGCCGTAGAAATATCTGCACATGCAGGGGTAAATTTCTTGCCCATGGCTGTACCTTTAATCTGTAGGAAGTACTGTCCATCAAATTCATCTCTAATAATTGTAATAATTCTTTGTCTGGTCTTTTTTTGTCATGAAATTTGAAAAATATGTTCCGAATTGATTGAATGCCTTCTTTAATGTCAATATTGGTGTATAAACTGTCCACTTCAATTGTGAACAGTATTGAATTAGTGGGGATGTTTATCTTTGAATTTCCCCCATTGGGGGATAAATAAAGTATTTTTCTATTCTTTTAATCAATAAAATCATATGTCTTTGGTGTTTAGTGGCCAATGGGTTCAAATAATAATCTATTAAGTAGTTTCTTTGTTTAGCATTAAAGCTGCAGTCGGCAAGTTTTCAAAATTCCGAGTCTAAAGTCGGAAAATTTGAACTGATACAACTTTCAGGTCCCTCCCCCAACCTCTAACAAGCTCCGAATCGCCCCCCAAACCCCTCCCCCTCTGTGGACGAGGTTGTGCACGTGAGTTCACACCAGTGTGAGCGCACACAAGCTGGGGCAGACTCACGCTCAGCAGCGTGTGCACAAGCTGTGATTGACAGGTAGGATTCCTCCACCCTAACTTGATTGGTTAAAAACAGCCGGGAGCGCTCGGTTTTTGCAAGCATGATTACAGGCTTCAGAGGGAGCTACAGATTTCGTTATTTTTCCTAAACAGCCTATTTAATATTCTACTTCCAGAATCCCATGACAGTTCAAGCTAATATGACTGAAAAAAAGTTGCCGACTGCCGCTTTAATGATTTTTTTTTTCTCGTATAGTTTCTGGAAAATAGGGACAATTTGGGTTAATGGATTTAAATAAATGTTTTTTATTAAATTTGGAATAGTGTTTGTATCCTTCCCACAAAAACTGCTCTGTATTCTTCACCACCACTACACTGCCTTTATTGGCAGGTTTAATAATAATATTTTTGTGTTCTTTAAGGGCTGTGTTTTCTTCTGGGGTCAAATTTGGTTGAATTCAGCCTGGAAAGAATTTTCAAAGTAGGTTGGGTCTAATTGGATCAATTGTTTCAAATGGACAAAAAATAAAACATGTAGAGCAATTTAAATATCTGGGGTTAATTCTAGATCAAACACTCAGTTTTAAAGGGCATGTCAAAAAGCTGAGTAATATGTTGAAATATCCATCCATCCATCATCTTCCGCTGGTCCGGGGGTCGGGTCGCGGGGGCAGCAACTTGAGCAGAGAAACCCAGACGTCCCTGTCCCCGGCCACTTCCTCCAGCTCTTCTGGGGGGACCCCGAGGCGTTCCCAGGCCAGCTGAGAGACATAGTCTCTCCAACGTGTCCTGGGTCTTCCCCGGGGCCTCCTCCCAGTGGGACGGGCCCGGAACACCTCACCGGGGAGGCGTCCAGGAGGCATCCTAACCAGATGCCCGAGCCACCTCATCTGACTCCTCTGGATGCGGAGGAGCAGCGGTTCTACTCCGAGCCCCTCCCGGATGACCGAGCTTCTCACCCTATCTCTAAGGGAGAGCCCAGACACCCTGCGGAGGAAACTCATTTCGGCCGCTGGTATTGGCGATCTCGTTCTTTCGGTCACTACCCACAGCTCGTGACCATAGGTGAGGGTAGGAACATAGATTGACCGGTAAATCGAGAGCTTGGCCTTCTGGCTCAGCTCCTTCTTCACCACGACGGGCCGGTGCAGAGCCCGCATCACTGCAGACGCCGCACCGATCCGTCTGTCAAGAAGAAAAGGTTATAGGCGTAACAAGAGAAATGGATGGTACACCGGAAGGAGCAGCTGCCTCTGCTGCAGGAGCGGGAGGGTTCGCTCCCCAGCCTCTGCACCAGAGGCAACAGCCATCTTGTCTGCTATGGGAAATGATTGTGTTAGGGCGGAAGGTCTGGGCCCTTCCTCCGTAGAGGTCAGGCGGGGAACGGACCATCATCCGGATAGCGATTGCGCTGAGGACGACGCTGGCGCCCCTTGCTGTAGCGCACCGTGACCCACTGGTCACACATTTTGGGTGTTATTTAATGTAGCCTTTGTTATTCTAATTAATAAATTTTTTCATATAATAAAAGGCTATATTTATTTTTAATGTAAAATATAAACCAAATAAAAAAATATGTGCTCAGCGGCAACGTTTTCGACCTAAGAGGGTCTAATTCAGGCCAAAAGATCAAAAAAACTAGATAAAGAGTGGCTGGCTGGCTTTGCAATGAAAGAGCAGTTTGCTGTTCAAGAGTTGAGGGCAGAATGAGCTCTCTCCCTCGCTCCACTCCTTTTATACCCGCTCCTCCCCTCACTGTTTTTCTTTCAAATTGCCTTTTCAAGTTTTTAGTTCTGCTTTTAAACTATTGTGGGTGTTTTATATATTTTTGTTTCCTTTACATTAAATTACAAATTAAATCCTAATAATATTACCTTTTTTTTATGTTTTAAGATTCCTAAAATAAAAATTCTCAAAAATTTATATTGAACCCTATACTGCCATATGGCAACATACCCTTTTTATAAGGTTTTCTGGAAATTTGAAAATAAACGTGGACTCTGATTCGTCTGAAATCCATGGTAGAACCCTTCTACAGCCAATGACAAGCTTTGACAACATCACAAGACATCCCTCTAGTTTTCACAGCCATTCTTTCCCACGCTGGCGATGGCTTCAGTCACTGTCAGAAATGCTCCTGATTTTATGAAGATTATTTCCTGAATGTGACAATTTCAAAATACAAAAAATATCTGCAAGAAACTGGGGTAAGTTCTAGCCTTTTTATGTAATATGTATATAATATCACATTATTTACTCTTTTATTCAGTAAAATAGGTTTGTTCCCATGCGGCAACATTGTGCGGTAATGGAACAACATTTGCTAATACTTATGCAGTGTGGTCTGTTGGGACCAATTTGAACAAGAATACTACGAAAAGGAAAGGCAGGCACTCAGAGTGTAGAGGTACGCATTGAGGAGAGGAGGCACAAAGGGGCTATTGCCTCGCTTCCACCGAGTGCTATGAGTCTTGATCGCCTTGATCACTGGCCAGAAATGAGCACGATGAAAGGCAGGTGTAAAAATCCAGGTTACAAGGGCATTGTCAGAGTAGTCTGCTCAAAATGCAAAGTCTATCTCTGCTTCAATGGGGAGAAAAACTGCTTCAAAACACTTCATATTGAGTAGTAGTCTAAAAAGAAAGAAAATGTTCAATGTGCCATTGTTTGGGTCTCTGTACCTTTTTTGGCAGTATTACCACTACATACTGCACAGTCATTTGTTTCCTGTTATAATTACATGGTGACGTTTGTGAGTTTTGTTTTTACCATGTGCATTACACTGCCCAAAAGTTATGTATGGCAGAAAGGAATTTATGTATGAAGTCAGTGATTGATATATGAAATAATAAAAACAGTTGATTTATAAAGAACGGGTCTCTAATTATTCATTAATCTTGGGTACATTTGTGAATAATTCACAATGGCTCGTTCCTTTATTGCACAATGTTGCCGTATGGCAACATACCCCCCCCCCCCCCCCCCCCCCCAAACTTTTTTTTTTTTTTTTTTTTTTTTTTTAAATATAAAAATGCTCTTTTGAGACATTTTTAATTAAAAAAAAAAACACTGTAAATTTTTTTTCCATGATTGCATCATAATGCGTGCAGTATAGGGTTAAGAATAAAAAAGAGTAATGGTTAGGGTTAGGGTAATGACCAGATCAGGCTTCATATGACTATTGAATTAATGACTTGTCTAGGGTTGAATTTAATTTTTAATGGATTATGGTAAATGGATTTAGGGTTAGGCATTGGTTAGGGTTAGGTTAAAGGAGCAATGGCATGAAAATCAATGGAGGCTTTTATAGGCTTTAGTGGTCCCCTAATACTGTATCTGAGTTTTTTTGTTTTTTTTTCCCGAAAATTCTGCCTTGGTACAGAATTACAGCCAGTCCCAAAAATGAGCTTTCCTTAGGATCCTCAGAATGAGCTCTTTAGGGTCTGCAGCTTTAAATGCAAATTAGGAGGAGAAAGGCGAGGCAAAGTGGAGGGTGGGGGTGTGGCCTTACTTACGCCCGTGGTACCATGCGCAAATGTGTTGTGAATCGCTATGGCACGTAGAACAGCAGTCGTTCAAGCTTTTCAATTTGACCCAGAGTCTGATCCAGATGGAGAAGAAGTTGAAAATCAGCGACTACAGCAGGACGTCTCTGAATGGTTAGTTCTAAGTATTTCGCTGTTAATTTAGTTTGTTTTGCTTCTGTGTTGTTACAGTTATCATGTGGGCTAGGCTTCTATGCTGAAGTAGTTGTATGTCTAGTTATATCAGTAATCTTTGTCATAAAAAAGAGCTATGCAGCCTTCACATCCATGTAAATCATGTCTCACATTACTCATGATTTACTCCTGAAGATAAATGTTCACCGTATGATAAAAATATTTGATTTACTCCAGAGCACATTTGACGTTTACTAGCTAGACATTAACAATCCATTATATCATCGAGATCTCTGCCATTATACCTTTTTATTTTGTGGAAAATGTGCAAGTATGCCCACAGAATCGGAGAATATTTGTAGACCATCCTGGATTGGAGCCTGTCTGCCTAAATGTCTACTCACTTCGAAATGCCAGCCAAATATACAGAGCAGACTATGGTCCTCTACAGTTCAGAGAAATACACTGGTAAATTGTGCATTGTTAGATAAGTTAATAACAGAAGTTTAGAGTTGACTTTTTATTCCAATAATTTATTTATTTACAGCATGGGAGGGGGGGGGGACACAAAACAGACTGAATATGATCCATTGGTGCATAGAATAATTTTTTCACACACACAATGATACATTCAGAATTTAATATCTAAAATTTCTGAATCAATTGTTCAGTCGCTACAGGTATCTCTCCTATCGCATTTTTGTGAGCTGGTGCTGGGGCTTCTTGGGACGCAGAATCCGGGTTGTAATTCCAGCCTGTGTGGTCCTGCGCATCCACTCGGAGTTTCCTGATGAGGAAGGCCACCATATTGGGTTTAAACGGCCCCGTTTGAACCTTGAAACAAAGCTGGCAATGACCTCCTCCTTGTCCGGCCTCTCATACTGCGCTGATAGGTCTTCTGGGACAGAGATGGCCCACAGTGCATCGTTGTATGGCGTAGGGTTCAAAAAGACTTCATCAAAGATTAGGTCCATCATGTCAGAAACATAACCTGTATCATAAAGCACAAGCAGTATCTCTATTTAATTGGTTGAGTTTTGTTTTTACGGTGCATTTCGTGTATTTGTATGTAATCCATTTTTGTTCGAGAGAAATAAATGTTCAAATTCCAGACAATGTGTTTTAATTGATTTGAACCATTACCAAAGGTCGCCTTTGTTTTTAGTGGTTTAGCTCTGCACTCTCCCTTCCGAGACTTTAAAGAGGGGTACACCTTGCGATCCGCATTTTCATTGTAATGCATAGCAGCCAGATAGGGTCTGGAAGTACAAGATAAAAATATTTGTTCATATTGAGTGATATTTTTGTAATCCGTTGCTCACGTTTCCCCTATGAACAACGCCCAAATTCTCTGACCTACACTCTAACGACTTCTGCACACCTGTGCTCTCACGAGTAAGGAGTGTCTTAACAGGTAACAGTGTATCTTGTGCATAGAGTGCGCAACTGATCGCATTAACAAGACTAGGCTCGCTTACCATACAACCAAAAGCAAAGTGCAATATAGCTTTTAACCTTATACTAAAATAAAAAAGGAAAAATGGTAGTATGAAATAACATGCCAGTTTAATAATCCGTACTGGTCAGTAGAAGAAACCCAAGGGCAATGCACTTTAACATGTAACAATTCAATCTCATCACAGTAATATTATTAATAAACAATAGCACAAGGAAGCTTCCTGTCACACCTGTTAATTGGGTACCCAACACAACCAGTGCTAAAACAGATAAATCCCAAATCAAAAACAAAAACAACTTTAAACAACAAAAAGTTACCAAAACCCAAAAAGAGCCAACAAAATAAATTAATCAAACGTCACAGAATCAGTCTCTTGCAGGAATAAAGCAGTCCCGTAGCTTCATATATTGTTGCAGGCCTGATAGCTCTTATTTAGCATACGTCCGCAGAATAGCAGTCCCAACGATGGCGGCTCTCAGCACAACCAGGTGGAACGCGTTAAGGCTGATTCATACTCGGCGCAAACGCGCTACTGTTCTGGCTCGAGAACCATTAATGACGTCATCGAAAGCGCCAGCCCCTTCACAGTTCCTTCAGCTCATAAGCGCAGTTTGCGCCGAGAATGCGTCACATTTGCAGTTCTCTCCAGACCAGCGAGTGTCACTGTTGAGGAAACAAGCTGAAAAGCATAGGAAGAAAGCATACACAATGCCACCTGTGGTGTCACGTCAGCAGAGGCTGGCACATCTGATGAGGAATGAATTTACTCTGGGTGTAGAACTGTATATGTATCTCAGAGCTAAGCGGCTGCGGCAAAAACAGAAGAGAAGGTGGAATGTTCGTCCTTTGCAACAAGACGAACTTTGTCAAACGTTGTCCCAGTGTAACTTCATAGACGTGTCGTACAGATGTTTGTAGAGGTGCACCCTCTCGGTCACCGCGGTCTCTGCAGTGTTCATTTTTTCTTTTTCTTGGTCAGCTGTGTCTGGTTGAGCGCGCGTGAAGTCAGAAAAAAAGTTGTGTGCGCGCCCTTGCGCCGCGCGAGGATTTTCTAGCTTGCGACGGGGGGCGTGGCGGAATTTTGGGACACGTGACCGTTTGCGCCATTTGCGACCAGCTAGTATGAGCGAGGTCGCGCCGAGTAAGAATCAGCCTTTACTCACCCCACCAGGGATTACCAGTCTTAACTGAACGGCTTCAAAACTGCTCCAACTCCGGTCCAACAGTCCACTCTGGATCACGGGCTTGGTCTGGTTATGTACTCCACAATCCAGGCCACATGTCCGAAATGTTTGTAGCTCCCGCTGGTTGGTAAAACATCCGATAATCCACAACAGCATAAAATCCAGCTTCTTCGAGAGCCGCCACCTGCCGACTGACGCCGCCTGTACAGCTGGCTCATACACCTCCGTTACCGTTCCCACCCCCCAGCCATCACAACCAATACAATTGCACAAACTTGATATTGCCCTTGACTGACCAGTAAGGTAGAACAGGGGAAAGTGATGCATTTACTGGCAGTAGTAAATAGTAGGAAAGTAGCAAACACAACATTTACTGCGTGTTTTAAAGTCAACAAAAAATACACGTGTATGTCTAAGACTTTGGCAAGGCGCAAAGCATCAAAGGTAAGTGTAATACAATGGAAAAGGCCTACAATGCATTGTATTCAAATAAATATATAAGGTGAGTAAAAAAATAAATAAAAGGAGGTGATATATAACCTAGGGGGTTACATTTTAAACTACAATTCCTAAAAGTATTGAGTAAAGATTTATTTACCAGCACAGCATTCCAATAAAGGGAAACACAACATTTTTTGGAGCAAAACGAAGGATGACTGCATGGAAAGCCTCCAAAGACAACGTTTGGTGGTGGGGGCTCAGTTTTTCCAACTTGTAGAAAGCTGGAGTTGCTGCAAACCATAACAAAATATCTTATTAGAAAACAATACAGTAACAAATATCACAGCAATGACCTCTGGGACATTTCTGAAAGTGGTAGTTTGTCTGTTTGCCGTCTTAACATTTTGCCTGCATATTGGTGAGATACCTGCTTGGAGCCATTGAGTTTCGTGTAGGAGCCAATTGGGTGCACTCAAATCAAGACCTGGCTGGTGGTTGCTGCATGTACTGGAATGGTCTTGGAGTAACTCAGGAGGCCGTGGGAAACTGTGTGATTTGAGTTATGTTTCAAGTGGGTGCAGCAGACACAGGGTCCATACTGGTGTGTGTTATGTGCTGCAAAAGAAGGTAAAGCAGAAGAAAAATGATTAAATTGTATGCGTAATGTACACCCCGACTTATGGTTAGGCATGCAGCCCTGTGACACAGCCTGGTCCTGTTAGGGTTTGACACACCGCACTACAGGGGTTGGGGAATAAAAATTTGAAATTCTGGCGCCAGAATTTGATGCACGGTCCATCACTGGCCTGTTTTTGGGGTCCTTTTCCCCCCAAGTGTCATACAGCAAACCTGAATTGTCTTCAGAAATTATTAAAAGTTACCACTCCCTGTAAAATTAGGGTTAGGGCTCCAAATTAGGCAGTCCCATGTATTTGTAGATATTGTTGGTTATTAAAGTTAAAATCATTGTTTAGACAAAGATTGAGTAGTTGGATGAGTTCCGAATCTGGTCTATTGGGGTGTGGATATTTTTGGAGGATTGAGGGAATGGTTTGGATACCAAGGTCTGTATCAATGTTTATATATAGACTGTCTATGTCAATGGTAAACAGATAGGCCTGTTGGGGGACTGCCATGGGCCTGATGATGTTGATAAAATGGTAGGTGTCCTTGATGTAGCTGGGGTGTTTTGTGGACAGGGGGTTGAGGAAATGGTCTATGTACTGGGAGATGTTGTAAGTGATGCTGTTGCAATCCGAGACTATAGGTCGACCGGGAGGAACCTCGAAGGGAACAGTCCATGTGGCGGGGTCTTTGTGGATTTTGGGGCGATTAGTCTGTAGGGCTTGTTGGTCTAATTTGATGATGGCTTTTATTTTGGGATTGGCTAAGGAGTGGGCAGGTTCCCAACTGAAAGGGTTGATGAAGGGGGTTGGCTTATGTTCTGGTTTGGAATGGAAATGATCAAGAATTTTGAGGTGTCGGTGATACTGGTGGGTGTCTCTTCGAAGTTTCTCCCTGTCATGTCTGGTGGGACAAATGATAACCCTTTGTTGAGAATTGAGATCTGTGCCGGAGTGGGGGATAGAAATGAGGATAGGTTGAGCAGGTTGGAGTCTGTGTTGAGTTGGATACTTGTGCGTTGTGCCGTAGTGGTGGCTGGGTGAGGGTGTCCGGGGCTATGAGTCAGGTTGAGGTTGACCGGGTTAGGGTTTATGGGGAGTTTAATTTTAGTTGCTCACACCAGTTGTGCAATATGTTGTTGGCCGTTGTGGGGGTCCAGTGAATATTGTCCAGTTCTGTGGTGAAGGTGTCATGGGGGATTTCTGTCAGGAAGGGAAGGTAAGTGGCAATAGTATTATTGATAAGTTTGAGGTTATGCTGTTGGGTTGGGGTGAGTTGGTCCGAAAAATTTATAATGGGAAGGTAAATGTCTGCATTGGGGAGGGTGGTTCTGGATATTTTGTAAAGTGCCTTGTTGTTTTATTGAGGTTTGTTTGGGGTCTTGATCTTTATTGTTGATACCCAGGGAGAGAATGGCTATTTTAATTGATGGGTTTATTGGGGTTTTTTCAAAGATTTTTTGAAAGTGATAAAAGTTGGCACCTGGGAAACTGTCGAGTTGGATGTCTGGGTTGTAATGGGGGGGTATTCTATTGATATTAGAGTCTCCAAGGATGATGATTTGTTTCCGGATGTAAAATGCCAGTCCTGCATTTTCCGGTTGGGTCTGGCAAGATGGTAGGTGGGATTGAAACGAGTATTCTGAGGGGTGTTTTTGGGTGTATTGAGAGTCCCAGGAAGGCGGTAATGGGTCGAGTGTTCAGAGTTCCGGCAATGGGGCCAAGGCGGAGGGGCGGTTGGGCCCCGCCCTTAGGTAAAGAGGAGGGCTCAGAGTGGGTTCCGGTGTTAGCCATCTTGGCTTTTGGAGTCGCAGTCATCATTTCGGAAAGACTTACTTTGCCCTCCTCTGCCAGGGGATTTTTATTATTAATTATTGCGTGGGCCCGCCGCCCATCAGCCTCAGCCCCACCGCCAGAAGGATCTGCCTGTGGTGATAGAGGAGAGATAGGGTGATTATTTGTCAGGGCTATGATGGATTTACTGTAAGTAGTGTTGAGTGATATGGATTCCAGATCTAGGGGATGGGGTGTGGGGGACGGAGGTGGGCTTGAACCCCAACCTCCATGGAAGGCCATGTCACAGGTGGCTGCTGGTTAGCCCTCCGGTCACTGGTGGGTGCTTTGTGGTGGTGTCTGAGCTTCCTCTGGAGCAGAGCAGTAGATGCTGTGAGCAGTGTTGGGCACGTTACTTTGAAAAAGTTAGTTATAGTTACTAGTTACTTCTCCAAAAAAGTAACTGAGTTACTCCACTATAAAAGCAACTAGGTACCAGTAAAAGTAACAGTTAAAAGTTACTTTTGTGTTAGTCACCCCCGGCCCCCACCTTCTCAAAGCGTGTTTCATAAGCCAGATGAATAGAGTGCACAGTTCATGGGTTTGTTAAATCCAACCATCCATCCACCCACCCAACCCAGTCATGTCAAAACTTTAGCCCTTAAACCAGTGGTTGTATCGTAGGAGAAGCAGCTTCTCAAACTTGTGGTCAGAGAGTCTGTTCCTCTTTGGTGTGAATACCAGCTTCCCCAGGCTACACAGTCTCTCCACTGGAGCACTGGATGGAGTGGCAGCATTATACTTCAGGGAAATTCTCTTTATAAGAGGAAATCCATGAAGTGAGTCCATCCCTTGGGCTCCTGATTTCAAATAATCTACGACTTGGCTTTCTGCAGTAGCAGAAGTGTCGTCCTCATCATTAAAGGGGAAGAATGCATCCTCAACAGTTGAGCTGGTACATGTGGGTGTGGTGGTACTTGTACCTTTTTGCTGGTCTTCATTTCTTACACTTGCACGACATACCACCAGCAGCTCTGCTTTGGCCTTGTCTTTTCTTTCTTGGGTTCGCAGCCAACGTAACTTGAACCTGGGCAGAGTCACAGCAGCCAGGAGAGCACTGTCGCTGTCCAGCACCTCTGTAAATCTGGTTTTAATTGCCTGAAATGACATAAAGAAAAGAACATATGACTGTCTATACAAATATAATCTCTCTCTCACACACACTACGAGTACAATATATACTATAATATTAATTTTCAAAATGTATGGATGTATTAGACGGAAATGTAGTTCTTACCTCCACAATTGCCTCTGGAAGGTCCACAAGTCTCACCTCTCAGTCTGTTGCCGAGGTTCCTTTTGGCCAAGGATGAGGCAATCTGGAAGGGAGAGCGCCAGTCCTGTACGGGGAACTGTGACAGGACTTCAATCCGCGTCAATACATGGATATGTATTTAAAACAAGATTTACAGAGGTGCTGGACAGCGAAAGTGCTCTCCTGGCTGCTGTGACTCTGCCCAGGTTCAAGTTACGTTGGCTGCGAACCCAAGAAAGAAAAGACAAGGCCAAAGCAGAGCTGCTGGTGGTATGTCGTGCAAGTGTAAGAAATGAAGACCAGCAGGACTGGCGCTCTCCCTTCCAGATGTTAATGATCCCTCAGAATTAAAATGGTTGTGTGGGCCCGGTTTCTGGCATTTCCCTGGATCAATGTTTGTGTTTTAGCACATGGGGTTGCTGGTTTAATCACTGTGGCCAAGTTGTAAGTCATTTTAGCAAGTGAAGGGGGATACTCTTCCTGTGAAACATTCTTAAGGTGGTGCACAGCTTTAATTATTCTGTAAATAATGCGAACCTTGTTTGCAAAGTCCGGGTCATCTGACTGCACACGCGATTGGGGTCTGGTTCCCTCTCTGTGGTTGCGATCTGTCTGCCCTTTGTAGGAGTTGCGATCATTCCCCCGATATGATTGCTGTCTGCTACCATTATAAGTGTCCCTTTGGTAGGGTTGTTGTGGACCCCCGTACTGCTGATACCTTGGTGGTCGCTGATAATCCCTTTCATCCTGGAATCTGTTGCCTCTGGTGGCGGATGCATATGAGCGGCGCCCACCCCGGGCTGGGTGATTACCGCGGCCTGGATGGTCGCTCTGGATCGGATAGTCTCTCCGGTGGGATGTGTTGACTCTGTATCCGTCATCTGCCCACGGCCCCGTCTGTGCTCAATCACGGTCCAGTTGTCATCATGGGTCCATGGTGGCATGTTTAAGGCCTAGTGAGTGGCTTTACGCTAGCCGTACTGCTGTAGCCGCCACGAAGCTGTCAGCTAAATGGCTATAAGCTATCGCCGTTTTATGAAACGGTATAATGAATAAAATAAGATAGGCACTCATGAAATTAACACATGATTTAATCACTCTTTTTCAATGTAACAAGCATATCAAAGCAATGTTTCGGTCTTAATCTAGACCTTCTTCAGGCTGGCTTGTTAAAATACATGGAATTTACATGAGCAAACAATTCTCTCGGACGAACGAAGCAGCAATGGTGACTGTTCTCGCAAGTTGCGATTTTGGACCACATGTCCCATAATGCAACGGGGCTTCTGGTATTCCCCGCCAATGTCCAGAGTCCATTTTGGTCAGGTGGGTAGTCCCCTAAAGTCAAGGGTATCCATTGGTCGCTCACCTGTGTGCTGCATTCATGGCCCTTCCGGAACTTTGTGTATTTCACCAAGCGCATAACAATACATATAAAAAAAACGATGGACATCATACAATTAAACAGTTTAAGTAAACTTTTTACCAGATACAGTCTCAGTAAAGTATTTAAGGGGGGCACAGACCCTGGTTAGGGTTAGGGTCAAGGAAAAGGGGTGGGGAATTGTTAGTAGGATTAGTGGGGTTAGTAAGGAGATGGGATGGGAGATCATGGTTTGGGCAAGGTGGTATGGGAAGAAGGGCTTTGAGATGGCCCGAACCCAAGGGGGTGGGGAGAAGGGCAGCGAGGGAGACCAAAGTGTCCGATTTGATGGTGCGGAGGAAACATTTTGAGTATCCTCTTGATTTGAGGCTATTGAAAAGGGTGCTGGTGGCTGAATGTTCGTGCAGATTCGATAGTACCTGATGAGTTGTGATTTAATGATGCCTCAAAATGTGTGTTTGGGATGGTAACTGAATTTATGGAGAAATGCGTGTGTGTCCGTTAAACTTGGGTATATTGAGCTTGTTGTGTTGTTGGATGGCCTGAGGAATACTGTAGTATCTAGAAAGTTTATGTGTGTGTAGCTAATTGTGTATTTAACTGTGATGGAGGGATGATGGTTATTTAAGATATTGATGAATTCTGGAAATGTGGAGGGATCGTGGGGCCAAATTCCAAAGATGTCGTCCAGAAATCTGAGGTATAGGGTGGGTTTTAGGGGACACTTTTGGAGGGCTTCTCGCTCCCACTCGCTCATGTAGAGGTTTGCGTAGGAGGGGGCAAATCTTTGGCCCATGGCTGTCCCATTGACCTGTAGGTAAAACTGGTTGTTGAAAACAAAATCGTTATTGTTGAGGCAGAGTGTAATTAATTGTAGAACTTCCTCGTCCGGTCTCTTAGGGTCTGGGTGGTTTTCAAAAATGGTGGTAAGTGTTTGAAGGCCTAGTTGAGTGTTAATATTTGTGTACAGGCTATCAATATCTATTGTGAAAAGTTGTTCTGAATGGGGGACAGCCATGGGCCCAATAATCTCAAGGATGTAGCTGGGATGTTGGTTGGAGAGGGGACCTAAAACGTTGTCGATGTATTGTGAGATATTGTTGGTGGCACTGTTGCAATCTGAAACTATGGGTCTACCAGGAGGAACCTCATAGGGAATGGTCCAGGTTTGTGGTTCTTTGTGGATTTTGGGCAGTAAATAAAAATAACGGGGTCGGGGACTGTCAGGTCCATATAGAAAGTCCTTTTGTTTGGCTGAGATATATTTTTTATTTCTAAGTGTTTGAATTATGTTCCGGAGTTCAGTCTGAGTTTGAAGTTGAATGGAAGTATCTATTGGTCTATAATATTTTTCATTGTGAAGTTGTCTATGGGCTTCTATAAGATATTGTTGTCTGTCCATGATAACTATTTTGGAACCTTTAACCGCGGGTTTAATAATGATGTTGTGAGTGAGTTCTGTGAGGGCCCTGCCTTCGGCTCCCGACAGGTTGTCTGCGACATCCTTCGGGATACCGCTGAAGGGCCCGTCTGTTGGTCTGAATAATGGTATGGGTTTGGTGATGAAGTCTGGCGTCGTCTGGTTCCCAATATGAGCGGTGTATGAATGGAGTATGTTGATGATCTGTGTCAGGGTGAAAGTAATCAAGAAGATTGTGTAGGTCCCTATGAAGTTCCTCCCGGTCCAGTTTTGAAGGGCGTGGAATGAAAGAAAGTCCTCTCTCTAAAAGGGATACCTGTGGGGTGGATGGGGTGAAAAGAGTGGCCAGATTGAGGATGTTGGAGGGTGAGTCCCACCCCAGGTCCTTATTATGAGGGGGGTACAGGTGAGGGGTGATCCGAGTTAGGTTTCTGCGTTAGTATAAATTTAGCAGGTGGCATCAGTTATCAAAAATTGTATTGGCAGTGGTGGCGGTCCAGTGGATGTTGTCCTTTTCTGTCTTGAATGTATCGTGGGGAATTTCTGTGAGGAAGGGGAAGTGTGTGACCATGGTGTTGTTGATAAACTTAAGATTGCTCTGTTGTGTGGGTGTGAGGTGAGGTAAGTAGTTAATGACCGGAAAGTAGATGTCAACATTGGGGAAGGTCGATTTTGCTGTGCGGAAGAGGGTTTTAAGCTGTTTGATGGTGGTCTGCCTGGGGTCTTGGTCCTTGTTATTAACTCCGACCGAGATGACCACGATTTTTGCGTTCGGCTGGGAGGGGGGGGGGGGGGGGGGGGGGGGGGAGTCTTCTCGCACACTCTCATAAGGTGGTACGCATTGGCTCCAGGGTAACTGTCCAGTTGAATGAATGGGTTATTATGGCCGGGATGCGGTTAATGTTGGAGTCTCCTATTATCATGATGGGTTTTTTGCACTTGATGGACCAGTCCTGAATTTTCCTGATGGGTTGGGCAAGGTGGTAGGTGAGTCTGTCAATGAGTTGTGGGTTGGTGGAATTGGTAGTCAGAGGAGTGGTGGGGGGATAGCGGCAAGTGCGAGGGAGGGGAGGGAGTCTGTTGGAAAGGGAGGATGGAGGTCCGAGAGAGGGGTGGTAGTGGGAAGGGATTTCTCCTCTCCAGAGTGGAGGGGGGAGGATGAGGGGAGATGTGTCCATCTATTGGCTGGAAGGATAGGAGCGGGGGTGAGGAAGAGTGGTGGTGTATTTGTACCGTAGTCGTGCTGGTGCCTTCAGGGATCCGGCTCGACAGTACGGCCCCCCGAGAACCACAGTTGGTATAGGATAGGTCTCACTACTGTCATGTTTGACCTTGTTTAACCCCTTCATCATGGGCATCCTTGGTTTGTGGCTCTGGGGGGGGTCGACTGTTCCGCCCGATCCTCCTCCGCACCAGTGAAAGCTGCCTGTGGGGATAGAGGGAGAAGAGTGAGGGATATGAGTGGAAACATTGGAGTGGCTGCTAAGAGTAATGGTTTGCTGTTCCAGGTCGCGACGTCGTGGGAGGGGTGAGAGGTTGTAGTAGGGGTCTGTCCCTGATGGGGTAAACAGGGGATAGGGGAAATAATGGGATTAGGGGTCCCAACTTTGTTAGGTGAGGGACCCCAGGTGACTGTCTTAATTGGTTGTGGGGTAGAGGTTTTGGGGTCCAGGGGGTCTTGATATGTGGAGTATGGTGAGTTTGGCCCGGGGTCATGCTTCAACAGTGGTGGGATAATGGTTGAAGTTGGCGGTGGTCGGATAGGGCCTCTACGGGTGGAGGTGTTGAGAGTAGTTGTGGTTGGTTGGGTGGGGATTGCTTCTGGATCTGCGCCCGCCAGCCCGCCGCGGCGGTGGCACTGTAACACCATTCAAAGTTCTTCAGTTTTGAACAAGCATGGCCAGTGGAATCGAGGACAATACTCCTTTGTTGTTTTGGATATATTGCCTATTTAGGTTTGTGTTAAAAATCAACAACATATATGTTATATGTATTCATTAAGATTAGTTGTTCAACAGCTAACTTGATACACTGAATAACAATATTTCTTACACAAATATCCAGTGTCCAGGTTCATGAACTGCCCCCAACATAATTTCAAAAGTGTCTGGTTGACACTAAAGACAGAATGAAGTTGGGGCTGAAAGGCTGTGAATAAACCAATAATAAATAAAAATGTAAATGTAAGGTTTCTTATACAGTACAGACCTCCTTTTGAAGACAATCCAGAATGCTGTTCAGGGCCAACCTACTGCCCGATGCAGCAGTTGCTTTGTAAAGTTGTAGAAGACTGGGCATGAATGCATTAAGTCCACCAAAAAAGGATTCCAGCAGGTCTTTGGTGACAATTCTGCGGAACTCCTCAATTAGCTGAAGCAGATGGGTAACAAAATAGCACAGAAAAGAGCATGGGTGAGGGAGATATAAGACAAGCATAGAACTGTGAGAACAAAAACTCAAAGAATTAAATTATTGCAACAAAGAACATGTTTTGACTATATGAGCACTAAAGTCACAAAATATAAGATTTTTATGCTGTATTCAGTTGGCAAAGTATTACCTGTCGCTCACTAAACAATGCAGGCCATCTGTCCTAGACAAGATAGATAAGAGGTTCGGAGAAGCATCACTGACGAGGCACTGGTAACTGAAACACACAGACCAAACAAGTAACACTTCATACAATAATAAAAACTCAATCTACAATTTATAAAAGAGTCAGACAACAGTATAGGCTAGATTAACTCAAACTTTACTTTGTATGCATTAAAAGATGTCTTGCTATCACAGATGACATCCCTACCACCAGCATCCACTTTTACCTCACCACTTTCCATTCCTTGGACATTGCTGTCACACCAACACTGCACGAAAAGAGGGATTTGTGTCACTGTGGACGGCAGTGAACTTCCGCGAATTTGCCTAATTTTCGGACGCACCTGGGCGCTTGCAGGCAGACAAACTTTAAGTTTGTTGAGCAAGAAAATCGTCGGAAACGAACCCGACTCGCGGCGGGCTCTCACAGGGGGGTGCTAATGGCCCAGCGATTAGCACCCCGCTGTGAGAGTGCCTGGACCTCTCACTGGCCTCGCTGGTATTGGACAAAAAAGGCACGTGATTACATAAAAAAGCTCCTGTAAAGCTGTCCGCCCATTGGCCAATAAGGTTAATATATGCATACTTTATATGGGCATATCATTCAGCAATTATGATTAATAATTGTGATTATGATTACTAATATTCCTGGGATGTTTGTGTACTTCATATATTCACGTCATTCTTATAAGCTGCACTATGACTAGGCTAATGCAGGCATGAATGACGTGAATCTATTGAGAATGAAAAAGGAAACTTTTTTTTTTTTTAAAGCGCTTTTATTGCCACACCACACAATGTACATAGCTTACATTGTAATAAGAACCATGTTGATAATAAAGAATTGAAAACTATATACACACACTGCTGTAGCCTACGATATACACAATAAGCCTAAACGCCGCCGTTTGGAATCCGCATTCTTCGCATTACTCCGGTCCCTGCAGGGTCCGCAGGAGTTGTCAGACGTCCTCATCCTGGATCAGAAGCTGGCTTCTGGGAGCTGTTGGAATAACCAATAAATAATCCATGCACAGCATATTGACAACTTGTCTATAAAGTAACAAAAGTCATATTGACAGCGTATATGTTCTTACTCTCTTTCACTCTTCTGTGGTGAGACTGTGAGTATTTCGGGTTGGCTTCAAGACGCGCCTGTAGCACAGCACACAGGTCCGTCACGCAGCTAAAAACAAACAAACAAGAGGAATGAATAAAATGACCAGTGCTTTAAAGTATCAATGCCAGCCGTGGTAAAAGTCAGCGCCGCTCACCCTCGATAGTGTCCCCGTCTACCTCTCTGAAGTTCGGACTGTTTGCCACCGCCTCCTTCAAGCGACTCGTTACATCCATATTGTGAGGTGACAGTAGCCTGTAAAAACAATAGTCCTATGGTTAATAAAAAAAAAAAACTGCATTAACGTAACGTAACATCGGGTCCAACTCAACTAGATATTGGGAGAACATTCACTTATTCTTACCCTTGACCTGGATTATAATGCCAGGTGAGTTATGCAGGCGGCGAACTGCTTCCTATAAATTGAAAACACGAAATTCATTTTTTTAAATAAAGCAACTCACACTGGTTTTCACGTGATGGACACAATTAAGTTGAGTTTAGCCTAAAGCCACAGTCAATAACCTACTCTTACCGCGATTTTCGGATTTTGTATCCGCCTTCTCTTGGGGGTGCGCTCTTCAACTTCTCTGGAATGTAACTCCAGTCCGTTCTCGACGGCCATCTTGCCTCCAACCTAGCGAATCTCTGGTCGATTCCCTCCAGAACCCTCTCCACGACCGTATCCACAGTGCTGGCCACCATACGAGACATCCCGGTCATAGCATTCAACAGGACTTTCATTTTATCTGCCTGTAAGCAAGTGAGTAAGTAAGTTTAATATACAGCACATTTAAAATCAGCGAGAACTGTCCCAAGTGCTGTACAGTGTCAACAAGACTAAAATTAAACAATCAAATGGTCATGTGCAAGTAGAAAAAAACACACAAACCTGTAGACCCGCAGAGAGTTGCTGGGGAGTTGAAAGCTAGTCGTCTTCCAGCCATTGTATTGCACAAACCAGGGCAGTTTTCACAGCAAGGGACCTCAGTCTCCTTCTGTCTGCCTTTCTGCCGCCAGATCTGCTCCTTAAACTTTTTGTTTACACTGCACTACACAATGTTTCTCATACGTGATTGAACGAGAGCTTATGCGAGCCGTTAAGCTCCACCAATCATATGCGTATACGTCATTACACGGAATACTCGCGAGACAACCTCCCGTCCTTTTGCTATTTAATGTTGTCTGACCACAGCTGGCAATTTGCACTGTGTTGACACAAAAATGGACTCTGCAAGGACAAAGAAAAGACCTCGGCGATATTGTGACCATTGTGACACCGAATTAAGCCATACACAATAAAACACTGAGCGCACTACTGCACATTATGTATACAGGCCAGATTTCTATATTTTTATTTCTATTTTATTTAAGAAACCTTTTAGAATATTGCTGTTGCATGCTTATTTTATCTTTATCTTATCTTTATTATTATACATTTGGACATCCAGTGCGGGCAACAAAGAAAATAATTTCATTGTTCAGGGAAACACGTTTCTAACTGCACACATGACAATAAACCTTTGAATCCTTGAATTTTGCCCACAAAAAGCGGTATTACAAAAGAGGTGTTTGGGAGAAAAAAAAACAGATATGCATCACCTGTCACCAGCAGACAGCGTGCACCTCTTCTTTTTCAAGACAACACAGCAACAAACTTGGCTGGAGTTGGAGGTGATGGTCAGGAACGTGTAGAAACAGGCCTGCCCACCCCCCACCTCACCTCACCCCACCCCACTTGAAAATGACTGTGGCAGCTCCTGACCTGATCACTGGCATTTACATATTAAAGGCTCTCCTAAGTAGGGGAGGGGAGGGGGGCATGGGGGAGCAGTTGCCAGGTCAATTTGCGACAATTTGGGCCAAGTTTTCACTTTTACCACTGCAAATGCAGGGGCTCAACGTATGCGGACATGTAAGGGGCCACATACATCCGCAAATCCCTCTTTTCATGCAGTGCAAGTTTGAGCTGCCCCAAAATTTTCCAACTACAAAGACTGAGTGTGTCTTTATATTTATTATTATTTCATTATTTTTATTTTCAGGAAAATATGGGATTGCACATGAACTGAGTGTGTGGATCGCCGTGCAATATAAGAAGTTGTTGATCTGCCCCCCCGACCCCCTCTCTTTCATCGCTAGGGAATAATACCATCGTTGGGAGAAACCGACCTTTGCCTGAAGGCGTTCACAGGGTGAGTTTAATGTGGTCAGTGTATTCTGTGGTTGCAAAAATAAAAACACAACTGTAAAACCGAAGTAACGAGAAAAAACAACTCAGTGGAGCTGATATTCATTTTACAGACTTGTTTACTTAATTTCACCGTGTGTTAAAGAGTTACTGAGCCAGGCTACTAGGGGTGCTAATACTGTAAAGGTACGTGGTCCAAGGTTGTGGCTTCAGGTGGACCTGGCCATTTAAATCACATGCATCTGTCTGGGTATCCTTTCCTTGGGTGCGCCACCCGGTGGATGCCTTGGGCATGTGTGCCAAAAGTTGCACAGACTATAATCTATTCAGTATGTCTTCATAATCTGAGGGGAGATTCCTTTACCCCCCTGATTTGATTTGGATTCATTCATTTGTTACACATAGTTTATTTGTTTATTTTTTACTTTATGTATGATTTTATTTACTTTATCTTTTAGTATTAATTAACTTATTAAATGTTTTTGTTTTATAGAGTTCATTAATTCTTTCTTTCTTTCTTTCATTACAGAAGAGTGAAATTGGAGCCATGGAGGTGGAGCATGTGGAAAAGAACGACCTCCTCAATGTTGGTGTCTTAAATGGCATGACAATAAGTGAGGCTTCTGAACATGATAGTGTGGAGAGCTTTCTCCATGAAGATCTGCACATGAGTTTCCATCCTACCTACATCAGTGGTCCAGAGGAGATGATGGACTTCAAGTATGACACTGATGGGATAGTCATGCAGCTGAACCGTCTCACAGGGCTGATTGGCGGTGTGCACTATCTACTCCTCCCACAAATGGAAATTCACATAATGAGGGACTGCTACTACATGGTAAAGAAACACATAGACCTCTCAACTTGTAGCCCAGATGGTATTAAGGCATTGCGCAATTCTACAGGCCATACCTTGGCACATGTTGATGAAGGCTATCACCTCACCTTTATGGTGTTGCCTTCCTGCTTGAAGCAGCCAGACACTAGACTCTTCAGAAAGGAGCTCTATAATGTCTATGCCTGTGAGATGATCAGGGAGGTGAGGCACACTTTTCAAACCCTGCTGCAGAGTGCAAGCAAAAAGGATAAGGGTAGACCCACTTTACAAAAGCGAGTGTCTACAGAAACCAACACTTACCATGTTCTTGCACAGGATACAGTTTACATCTACTCGCTGATTGACAAGGCCATTGACAAAGAGCGGTGTGAGTGTTATTTCCTGTAGCCTCACCTTTTCCTCACTAGTTTTGGACAAAAAGATCCAGAGAACTTTGATCTGACAGATGTTGTCGACCCAGCAGCTGTTACATCCCTGTCTGTGCACCATGCCTGCAAAATCACAGCCAAGGATCCAGACATCCACACACTGTTTTCATGCCATGGTTTGCAAGATCTTGTTGGTTCCAGAGGATCCCTTTATTCAATCCTGGGAATGCATGAGGCAACTAATTATCAGAGCAATCTTGATCATCTGCCTCTGACAGTCAGTGACAAACTACACAAGGTACTTGGCAACAAGGGCACACTCACATTCCTTCAGTTGTATGTTGACGCACCAAATGCACATGTGACGATGCCTTTTAAGCACCCTGTGAGCGGTATTGTTGTGACCTGTGGGCTATCCCACCCCCAATTCCAAAGCGCACTTTTGTCACGGGCAGGCAGTTACATAATACATATGGAAGACTTAAAGAACAAGTTGGTGGTTCAACTGGGTCTGAGGATTCAGAAGTCAGAAGCTATGAAGGAGAAATCCCAACCAACATTGAACCATCTTTGCAGTTCTCACAGCCAGCACTTGTCTCTCTCCTTCAAGAACATGCCATTTTCATACCATTTAAAGAGTCAGCTTTTTGACATGGCCTTTTGGAAACTCTGGCCCTAGTGTTGGACCATTTCATCCAGCATTTGACTGATGGCTTTTCTCTCTTGGCTCTCGGTGGAAGAGGTCGCATTTCTCTCTGCTCCTCCCTCCCTTTTTTGCCCTGCTTAGCCTGTCTGTGTCTGTGTCTTTTGAGCATCTTTTTACATATCAGACAAAGCCAAATTAACATGGATTTGGTCAGCTGGGGTCTTAATGCTATTGATCAAATTTTTTCAACCGCGAAGATGACGAAAGGACAAGCGTCTTGCCCCGACGGGACTTTCTTCGCTGGATACACGGAGGATGCATGGGGGAAGTGGCGCACCGTGTGTTTGGCGATGCTGGCTGTCGAGGACGCGGAAGACGTCTACATATTTGGATTTATGATACTCGGGTTCCTGCTGTTTGGAGTTGGAGGATACCTGGTATTTTGTGAAATTAAGAGATCGTGGAAAGCGTTTGATGGGGTCACAAGGGCAATCAACGCTCAGACTGAAATGCTACGGGAGCAGAATCGGAAACTGGATGCAACCCTGGCGCAGGTTCGCAGGCTGGCTGAGATTCCTGGACTCAGAAGAGAAGTGGATTGACCTGGGAGAATGGTTGATTGATCGCTTGGACCGGGCGGAAAGGGTCCACATCCCACAATTCGGCTGAATTCGGGACTTCGCCATGAGATACCAGCAATGGACAGAAAGACAGAAAGCGCAATCAGTTGTCTGTCTGACCTAAATTAAATTAATTGTTATTCCAATCTGGTGCCCCATACTGGCCTTGTAGCCAGCTGCATAATCATTGTCCACGTTTGTTATGATAACATGAGGCTCACTCCCATGTGCTCCCCCTCCCTTCCTGCACTCCTGTGAGATTTGTTGTGGAACTGGCTGACATATTCCAACTTGTCAAGGACAATTGCCTGATCCAACATTCTGTGCAGACTTATTGAACAAACACACACGCACACACATACATGCTCACTTATAACACATGCAACTCCTCACCTCTTCACTGTCCCATTGCTTAAGGTGTTGTTTTGTGTATATGTTGCTTTTTTCTGTGCTGAGGTTTTTTGAGATCTCAGACCGTATCCTAATAAGGGTACAGTGTGAAGTATGATTTTTTTTTTTCCCTCCCCTCACCCAATGTTGTTCCCCTTCCTTCTTATCTGGCGGCGCCTGCACAGCGGGCTGCGATGCCTGGTCACACTCTCTCTCCCTGTTTGTTTTCTGTGTTGTCTGTCTGGACCGAAACTGGAATTTCCCCTCGGGGATTAATAAAGTATAATTGATTGATTGATTGATTGATTGATTGATTTGTTCCGAAACTGCACAGGAGTGGCCAGGTACGACTCACGCTGGAAGGCCTTCCAGTTAGAGCTTGCCCTTGAGGAGTTGTTCTATGGGCATCCTCTGTCACCAACAGACTTCAGCCTCAGTGTCAGTCTGGGAACAAACACAGTCAATGCCAACAGTCTGACCCATACACGTGGCTTCATTGAGCTTGCACCTTATTCTTCAGCCAGTGCAGGCGAGACACCTCCACCCTTACACCACTGGACAAGGAATGACTTTCAGCAGCTGCGAATTGAAAGAATCTTTCCTTTGTGTCAAACCTTGGATGCCACGCCAGCTGTTATTGGCTCAGCCCTTGTCAAGCTCCTGTTGTGTGACCTATACAAAAGAAACACAGAGATTCCCCGGAGTGATCTTTGTAGTGACCAACGACCAGGTAAACTTGCTGGCTCCCAGCAGCTTGAAGTGTTCTGTGAAGAACTAAGCGTAAAAAAGAGCTTCCCGGCACCACATACCTTTGGACGTGCCCGTGACATGCTTGTGGAGGCAGGGAAGAACGCTTACTCAAGGGTTCCTTGCTGAGAAGATCGTGTTCTTCCCACTCATCAAGTTCAGAGACTGGAAGAAATCACACAATGCATTCTGGAACTTCAAGGAGTATATTGTACTGCAATCCGAGGGCAAAACGATAGCATTGTCGAGGGTGGCCAGTGCCATACTTGAAGTGTGCACAGAGGTGGAGAGGAGGTCTGTGCTACTCGAGAACTCTGGAGAAGTATCGCAAAAACGGAATGATTTGGTTGGAGAAAGTGCTCCACAGACTGCCTCCATCAATGAAGGGTGGACTTCATCTGAATGTGATCACCTTCGTGTCTTGCATTGCAATGATCATGAATGGTGATTACATAGATTACAAACACCTTCAATGCCTGTTGGAAGACATGAGTCCACATGTAACTCTGGCCATGCTGCAGAAATGGCAAATCCTCTCAAAGTTCACCTTGTCAAGTGTACAACGTCATCATATGGAAGGTCCATGAGGACATTCCATATCGTGTCCAACCAAGACCCAAACTACTTCCTGACAAACCACAAGAGCATAGAGAGGAAGAACAGCCTTTTGAGGATGTCCAAGCTGTGGATGAGCAGGATGACGTTCAGCCAATGGAGAGATCTAAAGCCATGGCACTTCCTGCCACCTGTCAGAAAAGGTGGACCAAAGATGAGGAGGTGCTGATAAACCTTGATCGCAAAATTAAAGACAAGGAAGCGTACTCTCTCTACATAAATAAATGCCAGCAAAGACAGGTCCCTGCCAGACAATTTGAAACATTTCGAAGAAAGAGATGTCGACTCACCGCAAAGTGAGAGCATCATAGTCCAGGGCGGGACTCATGATTTCGGAGAGCAGGAAGACTGGCGCCGGAAGAGGTGGGTTGATGTCGCATGCCGGTTCCCCACGATGAAGCTGTGTGTTCAGAATCTGCCAGCCTTTAGCCGAGGTTTTGGCGCACGTGGCAAATCTGCTTGTGAATACTGATGCCTTTGTGCTCTTTTTACTTCCACAGGCGTCTTTGCGACCAGGGCTTTCACCAAAGGCTCCGTTCTGTGTGACTACCACAGCAAAGTGACAAGCGCTACTGAGGGCCGGTGCCTGATGGAGTCCCTGAAAGCGGGTGAAGACTGCTATGTCTTTTTTTATAAGTCCGGGGACCAGGAGCTGTGCATCAACTCCCAGGTTTACCCTTGTGAGTGTCACCCGCAGTTTGTCACGTTTGGACGGATGATCAGTCATTCTGCCTAGAACTTTAACGTCAAGGGCGTGGTGTCAAAGTTTCAAGGCCTTGAAAACCCTGTCTTCCTGATAAAGGCCACTGGTGACATAAAAGCAGGTGAAGAACTTTACATCGACTATGGGGTAAGACAGTGCTCATTTGGTGGGGAAGCCATGGGACTTTCGTGGCTGGATGACTGAACTGAATTCAGCCCACCTCCCACTGTAAAAAAAAAGGTTGAGTGTGATGTGAATAATTTCATTTTCTAATTTATCACTTAATGTTTAAGTGCAATTTTTTGTTTCAACTTTGTAGTAAGTATTGTGGTAGTAAAATTTGAGTGTAATTTGTAGTTAATATTTATTGCAGTAAAAGTTCACTGAAACTTTTAATAGTATTGTTGTAATTGCTCAAACTTTTTTTTGTTCTTTTCTGCTGGTATTAAATTGCTTATTTATTCCACTTCTTTGCTTCTAGCCCCTTTTTCTAGTCGGCTCACAAACCAGGCGAGAGCATTTTTGACTTCCAGACAGTTTGTTATTTTACATTTGGCTTTTACTTTGTGCCCCCATCACAGCTGAAATTGCAGTGGAGGACATTTTGTGTTGGCTCATGTGTTCTGATTTGCTGGTGCTTTTTTAGTCCACTAGATGGAGACATTGCCATAGCAGGTGAAATCTGGATCCTTGTTGTGCTTTGCAGAAGTGCAAAACAATTATTGAATTCTTATTGTTTTTTGTGTTTCCTTTTTTTTAAGATTCTATCATTTTGTTTAAGTATTGTCAGTAATATCTTCCAAAAAATAACATGCATTCAGAATATTTAGCTGTTATAGTCTGGGTTCAGAAAACATTTATTTATGCAGGTTTGACTAGTGTGAAACCTACAAAATGTCCATTACAAAGAATAATTGTATGTCCTGAAGCATTACAGTGTGAAATTATATAACTGTATTATTTTAATTTAATACATTCATTAGTTAATTGATGCTCGTTAAAGTTGTGACGGCTGAGTTAAGGGGGCGTTAGTTGTGCACACAGGGCTGAGCCATCAGCCGGAGCTCCTTCTTGCATCCAAGGAGGAACATGACATAGCTGCCATAGGGTCCCATTGATTGAAAACTTTTGAGCACTTGAGATAACTCCAAGAGGGAAGGTGGCACCTGGCCCAAAGTCGGTGTGTGTGCTCCCCAGGGACCCCCGCGGGATCCCTCCAAGTTTGGTGGTCCTAGGCCTCTCCCTTCACGTAGCTGCCATAGAGTCCCATAGTGTGTTTCTTCAATTTGGTTGAAATCTGGTTCAGACAGCGATCGGAGCATCACATGCATTCCTTCACATCCAAATATCCTCCGGTGTGTGCCGGAGACTAAATCAAGTACTCCTGATGATAGCACACCTGCACAGTTTGCACACGACATTCGGACTTTCATTTCTAATGTCTGACGAGCCACGTTGCTGTGCAGCATTTAAGCAAATGGTAAGATTCTTCTTATTTTAATGGACTCCCAGTCATTATCTACATGTTATGGCACGCAGTCAGACATAGTTTTAAACGTTGTTTGCACTTATCTCTCTGAAAAGCTACATTTCAATCGAGTTGTACTGGGATGCCTAGCTGAAATTACTCTGGCTACTAGGTGAGCTACAGCTAATGAAAAGCATGCACGTTTTATTTTCTATTTATTTTGAGGTCCAGTCTTACAGCAAATAAACAGAAATATAAGGGACAATTAACCATGACTGCTCACAAAAATGACAGGAATGCAAAAATGGCTTATGTCTAAACCTGCTAGAGCAGAAATAATGAAATATTCAATTCAAATTCAAAAATACTGTATTTATCCCAGTGGTAAATTAAGTAAAAAACACGACTTATTTCAGTAACCCTGCTTGTGTGATTGAAAACGTTTGTAAATATTTGCATGCATTTTGAATGGAGATATGATTGACATGAGCTAAAACATGAGGCTGAAGATTCCCTGGTGGAGCAGGGAAACTTCCAAGTTGTCTCTTGGTGCTTCCCAGAGACCCGGAACATGGACTAAACTCAAAACTCTCTGAAGCATTTATTATTGGCCATTTTTTGAAATCCCAATGGCCTGTTAAGTTGAGGTATAAAATCAATTGACTTAGTTTCAGTGTCTTCAAGCTAAACATAGTGGGTTGGATTAATTGGTAATGGATACCAAAATTCAAGAGTAATTTGCAGTGGTCAGTGCCTTTGAGGGTGTCTTTTTTTAATAATTTTTTTGTAGTGAAACGTTTGATCACAGCAGATTTTGCTTTTGTTATATTTGTGAAAAATCTGAGTGGATCACTGCAAGGTTTGTATTAAATCTATAAGCAAGGCATTTGCCTTCACCCCCGTTAGGCTAACAAAATGTACTGTGCATTGTGGTATTATACAGCACTGAATGCAGAATCTTCAATTTACTCTGAAGGACCTCGTGCATTTTTGGTGCTGTTGAGAACTGACATCTTTGGAATACCTTGATACAGTTAATTCAACTTAAAAATACTTTATTTATCCCAAAGGGAAATTAAATGTTGATGTAACTCATTAAAATTAAGGAATTGTTGTAAATGGTGATGGCTGTAGGCAAGAAGATCTCCTGTAGTGGTTCATTTTACAACCAATCTGCAGAAGCCTCCTCTGCTTCTTACTGCAGCCTCGTAAAGCCAGCGCCACCTGCAGCTCGGCCACTCCCTCCGTAGAGGTTAGGCGGGGCACGGGCCATCCCCTGGTGGAAACCGGCCCTGTGTGGATGACACACGTTTGCAAACAATTTGTGAGAAAAAACTGTTTAAAAAAAAAATAAAAAATTTTCAACATTTTTTTTTTTTAAATCGTCTAAACAACCAAAGATTTCGCGACCCCCCCTGCAGTACCTCCGCGGACCCCCTGTTGAAGACCTCTGCTTTAAAGTATCTAACGGCAGTGGTTAGGGTTAGGTCTAGGGCCTGTCTTTTTGGAATTTTCCCCATTGTCCGGAATAGCCAACTTGGAAAAATTCCCGGGGATTAAACCCCGTGGAAATTTTATATGGTGTGGAATAGCCTCATTGGAATTCGAATTCCAACCCCGATTTGGAATTAAATCGAAAAATAAATGACACTTTTTAAACAGCAGGTGGCGCCAAAATTCCAAGCTCTTAACCTCTTAACACACACTGTCCCGTGTACGGGACGCTGACGCCATTTTGTTTACAAATTTTTAACGAACTTGATGTCATACGGCATGTACACAAACATATAATTGTAATGCCGCATACCGTTTGAAAGCTGAAACCGTCAGCTATCGTTTGAGCCCAACCACGAAGAACAACACTCTCCACAGCACTAACAGTAGTGTGATCTTCTCTGTATGTGACACCATGGTATTTGCAACTGAAAACAATGCCTACTCACCTTTGAAAAGTTCTCAATATTCCCAACGACGGTGTTATGGTCCGAGATTTCTTCCACAAGTCATCAAGTATCCATGCCATTTACTTGAAGTCCTTGTGTTTTTGTCATAATCCCAATGTTTCTCTGCTTCCTGCATACGTTGTGTAATTGTATTTCTTCCGTACAAACGCAGTTGAGGCGAAGCATGTATTTGCGCAAACAATGGCAGAATGATGTTCTCGAAGTAGCTCTGAGTTGATTGACACCACCCACGAGCCAATTGGGTCATGATATGGAAAGTTACAGACTCTGAAAGACCAATGAGGCACCTCTATCTAAATTTGACATCCTGCCTTTACCTGGCCAGCAGCTCTAGCCAATGACAATGTCAAGTTTCACGACTCATTGAATATGAAAGAAGAGTTAGCACTTTCAAATGACACCTCACTCCACGGTCTAGCTCTTACAGGGAACTGCCCACTTGATGTTTGGAGGCGTGCGTAACAGTCTCGCGTAATATAGACTTAGTGCAAACATGGCTAGCATCCCGAACCGTTGCCGGATTGCTCCCGGAGCTAGCAAGATGACAGCGCAGCAGGCTGCTGAATGGATTATTCGATCCAGCGATGATGAGTCCGACGTTGACAGCATGTCTTCGGCTGACACGGAGGAGTTTCTGGGAGGACAAGACCCAGCTTCGGAGATGTAAGTGCCGTTTCTAAAGTTTGACTAACTGTAAACCGATGTCATATAGTCATGTATATATTTTGCTATGTTCATCCATGACGCCCGCAAAATGTTCGGCCAGAGCGAGTGTTTGTGTGTGAAATATACACAATATAGCTAATCAGTGGATGCAATATTTTATATTTATTATTATATTTATATTATTATACACATAGATCCTCAGATGCAGACTGGCTCCCAGAACAGGCGGAGGAGCAGAGCCAGGCGGAGGAGGAAGGTCAGAGAGGTGGCGATGAGGAGGAACAAGACGATGTACCATCAAGCTCTGCTACCCCAAAAGCAAGGAAGAGGAAAGCAACGCAGCCATCCAGCACCACACCTGCCACCAAGAGAGGAAGAGGAAGAGGACA
Source organism: Odontesthes bonariensis (assembly GCF_027942865.1). Lineage (NCBI taxonomy): Eukaryota > Metazoa > Chordata > Actinopteri > Atheriniformes > Atherinopsidae > Odontesthes > Odontesthes bonariensis. The sequence continues at coordinate 38,561,878 of NC_134516.1, read as the reverse complement.
GGGAAGGCGAGAGGAGCCAGAGGGAAATGCTCAACCATGGTAGGGGATAGATGTGGACGACATAACTCCACAACAACCATTGTTCAACCCGGCTCGTGCTCCAGGGCCCCAGGTCTTAGGTGGGGTGCAGTACACCATACTGCAGCTCTTCATGCTGTTTATGTCCAAAACCAACCTGCAGACAATTGTAAATAACTCAAACATATAACCAAAAGAATCATCCTCAGAAATTTCATCATATTTCCCTGGAGGATTTATTCTCTTATATTGCCATGGTGATTTACATGGGCCTTGTTGGGGCCAAGTCAATCCGGGACTATTGGGCAAAAAGTGAACTGTACAATTTCCCCTTCCCCACCTCTGTGATGTCTGGGAGAAAGTTTGCAGCGATCTCCAGCATGCTGCACATGAGCCACCCTGACCATGATTCAGAGAATGACAGAAAAAGGGGCACACAGTCATACGACCGTCTCTGCAAGATCCGTCCTCTGTATGACGACATCAGGACAGCATACAAGGCAAACTACCATCCTCAGCAACACATTTCAGTGGATGAGAGGATGGTGAAATCGAAAGCCCGCACCATCCTCCGCCAGTACATGAAAGACAAACCAACCAAGTGGGGGTATAAACTTTTTGTACTGGCCGATTCTTCAAATGGCTACACATGGAACTTTTTGTGTACGAGGGGAGAAACATGGCTGTTCAAAAAGGACTGAGCTACGATTCAGTCATGAATCTAGTTGACACCCGTGTGCTTGGGCAGGGCTATAAACTCTTTGTGGACAATTTCTACACTAGCTCTGCCCTATTCAAAGACCTCCTGGCTGAGAAGGTGTGGGCTTGTGGAACAATTCGGGAACAGCGTATAGGCTACCCCAGAGGACGTCCAGGAGGGCTCACCAACAAGGAACCACTAAGCACCATCCGCTGGATAAGAGAGGATCCTCTTCTCTTTGTCCAGTGAAAGACACAAGAGACGTGCGCATGTATTCACGATCCATACAGCCCACAGAACACGGTTCAGAGGAGGGTCAGATGGCCGGTGGCAGCTCAAGTCCATCCCTGCCCCACCAGCGGTCACTGACTACAACAAGTAAGTACTTGAGATACATTATTTTGTCTTCAAATTGAAGGTATGTAACACTTCACCGTAGCCTGATAAACCAGCCTAAATGGATTGGATGTCTAATTTAGTCTGGCCCCGATCAATGGATACAACGGAACATTGTTGATGAGCACAACCCGTTGTCTTTCTAACCGTGTCTGTGCCTATAGGCCAACGCTCTGACCAATCAGCGCAACTGACTGTGACGTAGTAAGCGCGACAGAAAGCTTTGGTGGGAGGGGACTGTATGTGAACAAGTGAAGCAACTTCAGCATGGCTGACTTTTGTTGTCGCTTGTGCCAAAAAGACATGCGAGTTGCCGGTGTACTCCAACACTTTTCTAAACTGTTCCAAAGTGCAACTAAAGCTTTGTCGGTTTCGGAAAGATTGCAGAAAATTGGAGTGAACGTCTCGAATACACCGAGGAAGCCCAATCGAGTCTGCCGAGCGTGTACAACGGTGTTAAACAGACTTGAGAGAGATCTTCCTATTTATTGGAAGTGGATTGCAAACGAGGTTGAAGAAGGTGCCTCCGCAGAACCAACAGGTGCTGAAAAGCTAGCTCGGGAGCCTACTCCCTCGAAAACGCCGAGAGACTTAAAGAAGCTCCGCCAA